>NC_090935.1:644868339-645171369 GCF_040938575.1 Ambystoma mexicanum
TTACTGTGAACATTTCATGTGTGGCCAGTTTCCATTAGGGACACTGTAGTTGGTGACACTTGGGCATGTTGTGGGGATTCATTTGTTTGCTTTCACATTGCATGACATGCCATGGTGTGTTGTGTGGCCGTGCCGGGGAGGGGTTGGGTGACATGGCACTGTTCTAATGTAGTATTTTGCAAGTGGGTATTCATTTCTGCTGCATGGAAGTGTGTCTTTTGATGACACTGCATTGATGGTGTTTGTGTAGGTAGGGATGAACACATTGTGACACTTCCACATGAACAATCTCAGGCTGCTATGGTTCTGACAGTTGACTGTCCCTTTGTTCGTCATAATTGTCAGGTCGAGTCATCATTGCTTATCGGATGGTATGTGCCAGGGCTGTGTGCACTCCAGCTGCGTACGGGCTGCCTCACCCGGTGCCCTTTCCACTCCCATGCGCAGCGGGCATGCATGTAGTTGGGGATGTGGGGGCACTACCATGTCCACAGCCAGGCCCCGGCGTGTTGCAACATTGTGCAGGACACATGCTGCCACTACGATCCTGCACACTACTGGGGACGCATATAACAGCTGCCCGCCAGAACGGTCAAGGGAGCGAAAGCGTGACTTGAGCACTCCGAATGTGCGCTCCACTATGCCCCGGGTTGCAATATGGGCTGTGGTGTATCTTACCTCGGGAGGTGTGATGGATTTCCGAATTGGCGTCATCATGTGGGTGCTCAGAGGGTAGGCACTGTCCCCTGGTGAGGAGGTGATGGGTATCATTAGTGGGGTAGTGACATAACTCTGCATCTGACATGCATGCATGTGCAATGGCATTCATACTCACCAAGCAGCCATGTATCGCCATGCCGCCCAGCTTCTAGGTCCCGGTTTAGGGTAGACATTCGGTAAATGAAGCTGTCGTGGGTGGACCCTGGATAGTTGGCATATACTGAGGTGATGATTCCCTTGGCATTACATACCACCTGCACGTTGATGGAATGCCAGTGCATGCGGTTCCTATAGATGTGCTCAGATGCCCTGGGGGGACGTAGTGCCACATGGGTGCAGTCAATGGCACCTAGCACTTTGGGGAATTGTGCCACACCGTAGAAATCCAGGGCAGCAGCCTGCCTTTCTGCCGGTGTCCTGGGCAGGTATATGTGCCTGCGGACTGATGGGCGTGCAGTGATGATGTTCAAGACCTGGTGTAGGCAGCGTGACTGCGTGGCCTGTGACACCCCACCCACTATGGCACTTCTCTGCTGAAATGATCCAGTGGCCAAGAAGTGCAGTACATTAAGGACCTTCTCCAGGGGGTTGAGTGCTTGGGAGCACAGGGTGGGTGATGTGAGGTCATCCTCCCACTCACTCACCAGGTCCAGTATTATGTGAGGTGGAAACCTGTACCTTCCATACACCTGGTCATCAGGCATCCCAAAAAGGCTGGTTCTGGGAGTGAAAATTTGGGCCCTCACTATCCTCCTCCTCCTCCGTTGGTAACCCACGGCCACTGCTGCTAGGAACGGTATATTCATCCTGGCGCCTGAGCTTGTTTGTTGTTTGCGTGCACTTTTATGCTGCGCGGGTCGACATACGCCTGCTTCCTGCTGGCGTACGTGTTTGCGGATTAGCACGTTTTTTTGTGCGCATGCCTTAGTCCCGTTCAATTCCATGGATACGTGTTGTTGGCGAGCGTGTAAAACTTCCCGCGCACCCCTGTAATACACATACCCAAGCAAATCGCGTGTGAGAGTTCCCACACACCCCTGTAATACACGTACCCAAGCAAATCGCCTGTGAGAATTCCCGCACACCCCTGTAATACACGTACCCAAGCAAATCGCGGGTGAGAATTCCCGCACACCCCTGTAATACACGTACCCAAGTAAATCGCTTGTGAGAATTCCCGCGAACCCATGCAATACACGTACCCAGGCCAATTGCGTGTACGCGCACTTTCATCCAATTACACGCAATGATACTCTGACGTGCAGTGTTTCCACGTGTGCTCTGTCATCACGTGCTATGAGGGAAACACCCGCGCGCGTCACGTCACAGACACGCTTATGCGCTGAGGGCCTTTGGTCCAATGGAATCGCGTATGAGTGCTGACGCGCTTACGCGCTAAGGCCCTTTCCTCGAATTTCACGTTGACGTGCAGGATTTTCACGTGCCAAATCACTCTGTATCAAGCTGGCCACGCGTAAGCACACGGAAGACCACGCTCCTGCCCAGAAGGCCGAATTACTGCCCCCCACAGCCCAGAGCAGCCTCCCACGAGCCATCTGCTGCTGCCTGCCTGCTGCCACCATGCCCTGCCATTTTGTGCCTGCACATCTGCCATCTGCAGGGGTCCAGTTGCTGTGTCCACCCCTGCTGGAACAGAAGACTCCCGACTGCTATACCATCGCTCCACAGCCCAGCCCCAGGACCCAGTTGCCCACCCACTCCTTCCTCTGGGGTTGCCATGTCGGGCACTGCAACATCTGCCACCAGTGGCAACCCCCGGCCAGAGAGGCAGAGGGGCACCATCTTCACTGCCACCGAAGTTGGTGTCCTGGTGGAGCAAGTCCTGGGGCAGTATGATGCCCTCTTCGGGTCGTCACGCGCCAACAAGGAAGGACGGAACAGGATCTGGGACGACTTGGTGGTTGCCAGCAACGCGGAGGGGGTGGCAACCCGCAACATCCAGAAAGTCAAGAAGTGCTGGGAGGACTTGAGGTCCAGGACCCTCTTGAAGGCCCGGCACCTCGTGGAGGGGGGCCGGGGCCGTATGAGTACCATCCAGGTGAGGGTCCTGGAACGTGTAGCCCCAGCGCTCCACGCCCATATCCTTGCGAGGCAGACCCGTCTGGAGTTGAGCGGTAAGTGGGCAAGCATTGCTGTGTGTGACAGGGCATGTTTCAGTGTGCTGGTTGTCTGATGCTTGCCTGTATGTGTGACATAGGCCATGTACGCATGTATGTGTGGAGGGACATCATGGTCATGCATGTGAGACCAGTAATGTGTAAAGCACACGGTTGGTGCATGTGTTTAAATGCATCATGGGGAGCCCTATGCGGATTGGACACATGAGAGCATGCCAGTCTCTGTTCCTGGACATGGGGGTGAGGGATGGGTGCTGATGCCATGTACATGTATGGTATCCATGTCTGTGTGTCTGACCTGCGTGTCTGTGACTTGTGAATGCCATGGATGCATGACACATGTCTGTGACTATCTACAGATTCACAGATGCTGCCTAGTTATCCTTGTATCCACTCTGTCTGGGGTGTACAAGGCCAGATGGATGAAATTACGTTGATGTGTGTGCATGTGATAGGCATGACCCATGATGCATGTGAGTTCCATAACAACATTGTATGTTTGGAGAGTCCCTTGGACATGTATGCAAATGTCCATAGCATGTGCCGTGCCTGTTACTGCGTGTGTTTTGCCTGCACTGACCCATGTTTTGTGGAGGGACATGATGGAAGTGATCTTTGACAGTGCCACTCATCTGCTATTGCTTCCTGTCTAGGGGACCATTGTACAGTACCCTGATGCTTGTGTTCTATGTCTCCCTCTACACAGCGGCAAGTGAAGAAGAGGGCGGAGACGGTGCTGTGGAGGAAAGTGGCGGGGATGCCCCCACGGCTGCAGCGGAAGGGGTGGGTGAGCCCCCGCAGGGGCTTGCAACGGCGAAAGACCATGTGGAGCCATCCAGGTTGGTGGTTTCCACAGAGGAGGAGGAGGCCGCTACTGAGGCGCACATGGGGCCTGGTGGGGGCATCCCTGCTGGTGCAAGTGGTGCAGTCCAGGTGCAGGAGGCAGCACAGGTCGCCGTGGAGGGGCCTGTGCATGTCACTGTCCCTGACACTGTGACTGCACCACCATGCACCAGCAGGGATGCCCCATCCCAGGCCGGTCCGCAGGTAGGGGGGATGTCCATGTCATCTGACTCCCCTCCACCTGCGGACGAGGGGACCCGTGGCCGTATGGAGAAGGTCCCGATTGGTGTCGTGTTGCGCACAGGTGTCATTCGTGATGACGTGCATGCTTCCCAGGAGGAGCTTGCACGTCATCACGAAGAGTACCGTCCCAACGTGGCCCAGTTGGGATCGGCCGTGGTCGGGGGTTTCATACATGTGTCGTCCAATCTGGCGGCCCTCTCCTCCTCTGTGGAGAGTATACGCCAGTCGTTCTCCATGCTGTCTTCCGGCCCAGATGCCACCAGGGCCCCCTGTGGACCTGCCCTGACCAACGCAGCCGGCTTGGTGGGGATCCCATCCCTGCCACAGTCGGGAGTCGGAGGTCCAGCAATGGTGGACACCACAGCAACTGGGCCCCAGCAGATGGAGGATGTGCTGGCATCATTGGGCAGGGCACGTGCACGATGGCGTCGGTGGATTCCATCAGCCTGGATGACGTCGTGCTGGCAGAGGCAGTTGCGTCGGAGGCAGCAGCGGAGTCAACGTGGGAGGCATCATGGCTCGGGGCAATCTACATCGGAGGGGCAGGCATCGGCCGGAGGGCAGGAGGACCCAGGACGGGAAGTGTCTTCCATGTGGCAGCGGTTAGGCCAGCAGATAGGTGCAGAGCGGCGGCGGGCGGAAGAGGCACGGCTCACGATGGTCAGGGCGGAGAACTCCATGCGGAGGGCCCTGAGGCGGGCCGAGTGCCTCGAGGGAATCGGCAGGGAGTTGGAGGAGGACATGTCGGCGTCCCTGCAGACCCTCGGGCCATGGAACAGGACCGCCTCCGGGACATCGAACACGAGTTCGATGATGCCCTGGCCACCACGGAGTGAGCCGCTGGACTAGCCCGCCGCCTTTGTACATAGTTAATTAGTGTTAGGTTTTATTTCTTTTTTTTAATTTGGGGCGCTTGGACTATGCCCCACTTTTTTGTATATAGTTATTAGTTAGGTAGGTTTTATTGTAGGTTTCATTTACATCGTTGGGATCATGGACCCTGGATTTGCTCTTTGTACATAGTTTGACAGTGGATTTGTGGCCTTCATCTTTTATTATTTTTTTCACCATGGAGCAATGGATTTTCACTTTACTTTCCCTTTGGATTTGCTTTGTTGGACAGTGACTTTGGACACAATTTCTTTACGGTTATTTTGGAGTCCCATTTTCGTTATTGATAATTTTTGTGGACATGCTGCTTTTTGATTTTTGTTGCCATTATTGTTTGTTTATATTTCATTCACTTCATTTACACTGTAATACATTTTTGTTTCTTACTTCAATGTGTGGACTTCTCTCATTGGTTTCATGCCTATCAGGATGTGGGTTTTCACAGTCATGTGTTGCCATTGTGTGGGTCTGACAGACTTGTACTCATGCACATACTGCTTATTTCTTATCTATCATGTAATGGGTATTTCCATTTTGAATGGATGTAAAGCTTGGTTGGGTGTTTGGACTGGGGTGGCGTTGCGTGGGGTGGGATTTGGGTGGGCATAGGAGCCTGGGATCTGGATTGGCTGGGGGACATGAGTGGGGGCATGGTGGAGGGTGCCCCTGACTGCTGGGGGTTGGGGGTGATGGTAGATATGTGTGGGCGGCCTGGAGGAGGGTTCCCCTGGATGCTGGTGGGTGGGGGTGCAGGGGGACATGAGTGGGGGCCTGGTGGAGGGTGCCCCTGACTGCTGGGGGGTGGGGGTGGTGGGAGACATGTGTGGGGGCCTGGTGGAGGGTGCCCCTGGATGCTGGTGGGTGGGGGTCCAGGGGGACATGAGTGGGGGCCTGGTGGAGGGTGCCCCTGACTGCTGGGGGGTGGGGGTGATGGGAGACATGTGTGGGGGCCTGGTGGAGGGTGCCCCTGGATGCTGGTGGGTGGGGGTGCAGGGGGACATGAGTTGGACATGAGTGGGGGCCTGGTGGAGGGTGCCCCTGACTGCTGGGGGGTGGGGGTGGTGGGAGACATGTGTGGGGGCCTGGTGGAGGGTGCCCCTGGATGCTGGTGGGTGGGGGTGCAGGGGGACATGAGTTGGACATGAGTGGGGGCCTGGTGGAGGCTGCCCCTGACTGCTGGGGGGTTGGGAGACATGTGTAGGGGCCTGGTGGAGGGTGCCCCTGGATGCTGGTGGGTGGGGGTGCAGGGGGAAATTAGTGGGGGCCTGGTGGAGGGTGCCCCTGACTGCTGGGGGGTGGGGGTGATGGGAGACATGTGTGGGGGCCTGGTGGAGGGTGCCCCTGGATGCTGGTGGGTGGGGGTGCAGGGGGACATGAGTTGGACATGAGTTGGGGCCTGGTGGAGGCTTCCCCTGACTGCTGGGGGATGGGGGTGGTGAGAGACATGTGTGGGGGCCTGGTGGAGGGTGCCCCTGACTGCTGGGGGGTGGGGGTGATGGGAGACATGTGTGGGGGCCTGGTGGATGGTGCCCCTGGATGCTAGTGGGTGGGGGTGCAGGGGGACATGAGTGGGGGCCTGGTGGAGGGTGCCCCTGACTGCGGGGGGGTGGGGGTGGTGGGAGACATGTGTGGGGGCCTGGTGGAGGGTGCCCCTGGATGCTGGTGGGTGGGGGAGCAGGGGGATATGAGTTGGACATGAGTGGGGGCCTGGTGGAGGCTGCCCCTGACTGATGGGGGGTGGGGGTGCAGGGGGACATGAGTGGGGGCCTGGTGGAGGGTGCCCCTGACGGGTGGGGGTGGTGGGAGACATGCGTGGGGGCCTGGTGGAGGGTGCCTCTGGATGCTGCTGGGTGGGGGTGCAGGGGGACATGAGTGGGGGCCTGGTGGAGGGTGCCCCTGACTGCTGGGGTGTGGGGGTGATGGGAGACATGAGTGGGGGCCTGGTGGAGGGTGCCCCTGACGGGTGGGGGTGGTGGGAGACATGCGTGGGGGCCTGGTGGAGGGTGCCTCTGGATGCTGCTGGGTGGGGGTGCAGGGGGACATGAGTGGGGGCCTGGTGGAGGGTGCCCCTGACTGCTGGGGTGTGGGGGTGATGGGAGACATGTGTGGGGGCCTGGTGGAGGGTGCCCCTGGATGCTGGTGGGTGGGGGTCCAGGGGGACATGAGTGGGGGCCTCGTGGAGGGTGACCCTGACTGCTGGGGGGTGGGGGTGATGGGAGACATGTGTGGGGGCCTGGTGGCGGGTGCCCCTGGATGCTGGTGGGTGGGGGTCCAGGGGGACATGAGTGGGGGCCTGGTGGAGGGTGCCCCTGACTGCTGGGGGTGGGGGTGATGGGAGACATGTGTGGGGGCCTGGTGGAGGGTGCCCCTGGATGCTGGTGGGTGGGGTTGCAGGGGTACATGAGTTGGACATGAGTGAGGGCCTGGTGGAGGGTGCCCCTGATTGCTGGGGGGTGGGGGTGGTGGGAGACATGTGTGGGGGCCTGGTGGAGGGTGCCCCTGGATGCTGGTGGGTGGGGGTGCAGGGGACATGAGTGGGGGCCTGGTGGAGGGTGCCCCTGACTGCTGGGGGGTGGGGTGATGGGAGACATGTGTGGGGGCCTGGTGGAGGGTGCCCCTGGATGCTGGTGGGTGGGGGTGCAGGGGGACATGAGTTGGACATGAGTGGGGGCCTGGTGGAGTGTGCCCCTGACTGCTGGGGGGTGGGGGTGGTGGGAGACATGTGTGGGGGCCTGGTGGAGGGTGCCCCTGGATGCTGGTGAGTGGGGGTGCAGGGGGACATGAGCTGGACATGAGTTGGACATGAGTTGGGGCCTGGTGGAGGCTTCCCCTGACTGCTGGGGGATGGGGGTGGTGAGAGACATGTGTGGGGGCCTGGTGGAGGGTGCCCCTGGATGCTGGTGGGTGGGGGTGCAGGGGGACATGAGTGGGGGCCTGGGGGAGGGTGCCCCTGACTGCTGGGGGGTGGGGGTGATGGGAGACATGTGTGGGGGCCTGGTGGATGGTGCCCCTGGATGCTAGTGGGTGGGGGTGCAGGGGGACATGAGTGGGGGCCTGGTGGAGGGTGCCCCCTGACTGCTGGGGGGTGGGGGTGGTGGGAGACATGTGTGGGGGCCTGGTGGAGGGTGCCCCTGGATGCTGGTGGGTGGGGGAGCAGGGGGACATGAGTTGGACATGAGTGGGGGCCTGGTGGAGGCTGCCCCTGACTGCTGGGGGGTGGGGATGGTGGGAGACATGTGTGGGGGCCTGGTGGATGGTGCCCCTGGATGCTAGTGGGTGGGGGTGCAGGGGGACATGAGTGGGGGCCTGGTGGAGGGTGCCCCTGACTGCTGGGGGGTGGGGGTGGTGGGAGACATGTGTGGGGGCCTGGTGGAGGGTGCCCCTGGATGCTGGTGGGCGGGGGTCCAGGGGGACATGAGTGGGGGCCTGGTGGAGGGTGCCCCTGACTGCTGGGGGGTGGGGGTGATGGGAGACATGTGTGGGGGCCTGGTGGAGGGTGCCCCTGGATGCTGGTGGGTGGGGTTGCAGGGGTACATGAGTTGGACATGAGTGAGGGCCTGGTGGAGGGTGCCCCTGATTGCTGGGGGGTGGGGGTGGTGGGAGACATGTGTGGGGGCCTGGTGGAGGGTGCCCCTGGATGCTGGTGGGTGGGGGTGCAGGGGACATGAGTGGGGGGCTGGTGGAGGGTGCCCCTGACTGCTGGGGGGTGGGGTGATGGGAGACATGTGTGGGGGCCTGGTGGAGGGTGCCCCTGGATGCTGGTGGGTGGGGGTGCAGGGGGACATGAGTTGGACATGAGTGGGGGCCTGGTGGAGGGTGCCCCTGACTGCTGGGGGGTGGGGGTGGTGGGAGACATGTGTGGGGGCCGGGTGGAGGGTGCCCCTGGATGCTGGTGAGTGGGGGTGCAGGGGGACATGAGTTGGACATGAGTTTGGACATGAGTTGGGGCCTGGTGGAGGCTTCCCCTGACTGCTGGGGGATGGGGGTGGTGAGAGACATGTGTGGGGGCCTGGTGGAGGGTGCCCCTGGATGCTGGTGGGTGGGGGTGCAGGGGGACATGAGTGGGGGCCTGGGGGAGGGTGCCCCTGACTGCTGGGGGGTGGGGGTGATGGGAGACATGTGTGGGGGCCTGGTGGATGGTGCCCCTGGATGCTAGTGGGTGGGGGTGCAGGGGGACATGAGTGGGGGCCTGGTGGAGGGTGCCCCCTGACTGCTGGGGGGTGGGGGTGGTGGGAGACATGTGTGGGGGCCTGGTGGAGGGTGCCCCTGGATGCTGGTGGGTGGGGGAGCAGGGGGACATGAGTTGGACATGAGTGGGGGCCTGGTGGAGGCTGCCCCTGACTGCTGGGGGGTGGGGATGGTGGGAGACATGTGTGGTGGCCTGGTGGATGGTGCCCCTGGATGCTAGTGGGTGGGGGTGCAGGGGGACATGAGTGGGGGCCTGGTGGAGGGTGCCCCTGACTGCTGGGGGGTGGGGGTGGTGGGAGACATGTGTGGGGGCCTGGTGGAGGGTGACCCTGGATGCTGGTGGGTGGGGGTGCAGGGTGACATGAGTGGGGGCCTGGTGGAGGGTGCCCCTGACTGCTGGGGAGTGGGGGTGATGGGAGACATGTGTGGGCGGCCTGGAGGAGGGTGCCCCTGGATGCTGGTGGGTGGGGGTGCAGGGGAAAATGAGTTGGACATGAGTGGGGGCCTGGTGGAGGGTGCCCCTGACTGCTGGGGGGTGGGGGTGGTGGGAGACATGTGTGGGGGCCTGGTGGAGGGTGCCCCTGGATGCTGGTGGTTGGGGGTCCAGGGGGACATGAGTGGGGGCCTCGTGGAGGGTGACCCTGACTGCTAGGGGGTGGGGGTGATGGGAGACATGTGTGGGGGCCTGGTGGAGGTGCCCCTGGATGCTGGTGGGTGGGGGTCCAGGGGGACATGAGTGGGGGCCTGGTGGAGGGTGCCCCTGACTGCTGGGGGGTGGGGGTGATGGGAGACATTTGTGGGGGCCTGGTGGAGGGTGCCCCTGGATGCTGGTGGGTGGGGTTGCAGGGGTACATGAGTTGGACATGAGTGAGGGCCTGGTGGAGGGTGCCCCTGACTGGGGGGGGTGGGGGTGGTGGGAGACATGTGTGGGGGCCTGGTGGAGGGTGCCCCTGGATGCTGGTGGGTGGGGGTGCAGGGGACATGAGTGGGGGCCTGGTGGAGGGTGCCCCTGACTGCTGGGGGGTGGGGGTGATGTGAGACATGTGTGGGGGCCTGGTGGAGGGTGCCCCTGGATGCTGGTGGGTGGCGGTGCAGGGGGCCATGAGTGGGGGCCTGGTGGAGGGTGCCCTGCACTGCTGGGGGGTGGGGGTGATGGGAGACATGTGTGGGGGCCTGGTGGAGGGTGCCCCTGGATGCTGGAGGGTGGGGGTCCAGAGGGACATGAGTTGGACATGAGTGGGGGCCTGGTGGAGGGTGCCCGACTGCTGGGGGGTGGGGGTGGTGGGAGACATGTGTGGGGGCCTGGTGGAGGGTGCCCATGGATGCTGGTGGGTGGGGGTGCAGGGGGACATGAGTGGGGGCCTGGTGGAGGGTGCCCCTGGCTGCTGGGGGGTGGGGGTGCAGGGGGCCATGAGTGGGGGCCTGGTGGAGGGTGCCCCTGACTGCTGGGGGGTGGGGGTGATGGGAGACATGTGTGGGGGCCTGGTGGAGGGTGCCTCTGGATGCTGGTGGGTGGGGGTGCAGGGGGACATGAGTTGGACCGGAGTGGAGGCCTGGTGGAGGGTGCCCCTGACTGCTGGGGGGTGGGGGTGGTGGGAGACATGTGTGGGGGCCTGGTGGAGGGTGCCCCTGGATGCTGGTGGGTGGGGGTGCAGGGGGTATGAGTGGGGGCCTGGTGGAGGGTGCCCCTGACTGCTGGGGGGTGGGGGTGGTGGGAGACATGTGTGGGGGCCTGGTAGAGGGTGCCCCTGGATGCTGGTGGGTGGGGGTGCAGGGGGACATGAGTGGGGGCCTGGTGGAGGGTGCCCCTGACTGCTGGGGGGTGGGGGTGATGGGAGACATGTGTGGGGGCCTGGTGGAGGGTGCCCCTGGATGCTGGTGGGTGGGGGTGCAGGGAGACATGAGTTGGACATGAGTGGGGGCCTGGTGGAGGCTGCCCCTGACTACTGGGGGCTGGGTGTGCAGGGAGACATGTTTGGGGGCCTGGTGGAGGGTGCCCCTGACTGCTGGTGGGTGGGGGTGCAGGGGGACATGAGTTGGACATGAGTGGGGGCCTGGTGGAGGCTGCCCCTGACTGCTGGGGGGTGGGGTGGTGGGAGACATGAGTGGGGGCCTGGTGGAGGGTGCCCCTGACTGCTGGGGGGTGGGGGTGATGGGAGACATGTGTGGGGGCCTGGTGGAGGGTGCCCCTGGATGCTGGAGGGTGGGGGTCCAGAGGGACATGAGTTGGACATGAGTGGGGGCCTGGTGGAGGGTGCCCGACTGCTGGGGGGTGGGGGTGGTGGGAGACATGTGTGGGGGCCTGGTGGAGGGTGCCCATGGATGCTGGTGGGTGGGGGTGCAGGGGGACATGAGTGGGGGCCTGGTGGCGGGTGCCCCTGACTGCTGGGGGGTGGGGGTGGTGGGAGACATGTGTAGGGGCCTGGTGGAGGGTGCCCCTGGATGCTGGTGGGTGGGGGTGCAGGGTGACATGAGTGGGGGCCTGGTGGAGGGTGCCCCTGACTGCTGGGGAGTGGGGGTGATGGGAGACATGTGTGGGCGGCCTGGAGGAGGGTGCCCCTGGATGCTGGTGGGTGGGGGTGCAGGGGAACATGAGTTGGACATGAGTGGGGGCCTGGTGGAGGGTGCCCCTGACTGCTGGGGGGTGGGGGTGGTGGGAGACATGCGTGGGGGCCTGGTGGAGGGTGCCTCTGGATGCTGGTGGGTGGGGGTGCAGGGGGACATGAGTGGGGGCCTGGTGGAGGGTGCCCCTGACTGCTGGGGTGTGGGGGTGATGGGAGACATGTGTGGGGGTCTGGTGGAGGGTGCCCCTGGATGCTGGTGGGTGGGGGTCCAGGGGGACATGAGTGGGGGCCTCGTGGAGGGTGACCCTGACTGCTGGGGGTGGGGGTGATGGGAGACATGTGTGGGGGCCTGGTGGAGGGTGCCCCTGGATGCTGGTGGGTGGGGGTCCAGGGGGACATGAGTGGGGGCCTGGTGGAGGGTGCCCCTGACTGCTGGGGGGTGGGGGTGATGGGAGACATGTGTGGGGGCCTGGTGGAGGGTGCCCCTGGATGCATGTGGGTGGGGTTGCAGGGGTACATGAGTTGGACATGAGTGAGGGCCTGGTGGAGGGTGCCCCTGACTGGGGGGGGTGGGGGTGGTGGGAGACATGTGTGGGGGCCTGGTGGAGGGTGCCCCTGGATGCTGGTGGGTGGGGGTGCAGGGGACATGAGTGGGGGCCTGGTGGAGGGTGCCCCTGACTGCTGGGGGGTGGGGGTGATGGGAGACATGTGTGGGGGCCTGGTGGAGGGTGCCCCTGGATGCTGGTGGGTGGCGGTGCAGGGGGCCATGAGTGGGGGCCTGGTGGAGGGTGCCCTGCACTGCTGGGGGGTGGGGGTGATGGGAGACATGTGTGGGGGCCTGGTGGAGGGTGCCCCTGGATGCTGGTGGGTGGGGGTGCAGGGGGACATGAGTTGGACATGAGTGGGGGCCTGGTGGAGGGTGCCCCTGACTGCTGGGGGGTGGGGGTGATGGGAGACATGTGTGGGGGCCTGGTGGAGGGTGCCCCTGGATGCTGGAGGGTGGGGGTCCAGAGGGACATGAGTTGGACATGAGTGGGGGCCTGGTGGAGGGTGCCCGACTGCTGGGGGGTGGGGGTGGTGGGAGACATGTGTGGGGGCCTGGTGGAGGGTGCCCATGGATGCTGGTGGGTGGGGGTTCAGGGGGACATGAGTTGGACATGTGTGGGGGCCTGGTGGAGGGTGACCCTGGATGCTGGTGGGTGGGGGTGCAGAGGGACATGAGTGGGGGCCTGGTGGAGGGTGCCCCTGGCTGCTGGGGGGTGGGGGTGCAGGGGGCCTTGAGTGGGGGCCTGGTGGAGGGTGCCCCTGACTGCTGGGGGGTGGGGGTGATGGGAGACATGTGTGGGGGCCTGGTGGAGGGTGCCTCTGGATGCTGGTCGGTGGGGGTGCAGGGGGACATGAGTTGGACCGGAGTGGAGGCCTGGTGGAGGGTGCCCCTGACTGCTGGGGGGTGGGGGTGGTGGGAGACATGTGTGGGGGCCTGGTGGAGGGTGCCCCTGGATGCTGGTGGGTGGGGGTGCAGGGGGATATGAGTGGGGGCCTGGTGGAGGGTGCCCCTGACAGCTGGGGGGTGGGGGTGGTGGGAGACATGTGTGGGGGCCTGGTAGAGGGTGCCCCTGGATGCTGGTGGGTGGGGGTGCAGGGGGACATGTGTGGGGGCCTGGTGGAGGGTGCCCCTGGATGCTGGTGGGTGGGGGTGCAGGGGGTATGAGTGGGGGCCTGGTGGAGGGTGCCCCTGACTGCTGGGGGGTGGGGGTGGTGGGAGACATGTGTGGGGGCCTGGTAGAGGGTGCCCCTGGATGCTGGTGGGTGGGGGTGCAGGGGGACATGAGTGGGGGCCTGGTGGAGGGTGCCCCTGGCTGCTGGGGGGTGGGGGTGATGGGAGACATGTGTGGGGGCCTGGTGGAGGGTGCCCCTGGATGCTGGTGGGTGGGGGTGCAGGGAGACATGAGTTGGACATGAGTGGGGGCCTGGTGGAGGCTGCCCCTGACTACTGGGGGCTGGGTGTGCAGGGAGACATGTTTGGGGGCCTGGTGGAGGGTGCCCCTGACTGCTGGTGGGTGGGGGTGCAGGGGGACATGAGTTGGACATGAGTGGGGGCCTGGTGGAGGCTGCCCCTGACTGCTGGGGGGTGGGGTGGTGGGAGACATGAGTGGGGGCCTGGTGGAGGGTGCCCCTGACTGCTGGGGGGTGGGGGTGATGGGAGACATGTGTGGGGGCCTGGTGGAGGGTGCCCCTGGATGCTGGAGGGTGGGGGTCCAGAGGGACATGAGTTGGACATGAGTGGGGGCCTGGTGGAGGGTGCCCGACTGCTGGGGGGTGGGGGTGGTGGGAGACATGTGTGGGGGCCTGGTGGAGGGTGCCCATGGATGCTGGTGGGTGGGGGTGCAGGGGGACATGAGTGGGGGCCTGGTGGCGGGTGCCCCTGACTGCTGGGGGGTGGGGGTGGTGGGAGACATGTGTAGGGGCCTGGTGGAGGGTGCCCCTGGATGCTGGTGGGTGGGGGTGCAGGGTGACATGAGTGGGGGCCTGGTGGAGGGTGCCCCTGACTGCTGGGGAGTGGGGGTGATGGGAGACATGTGTGGGCGTCCTGGAGGAGGGTGCCCCTGGATGCTGGTGGGTGGGGGTGCAGGGGAACATGAGTTGGACATGAGTGGGGGCCTGGTGGAGGGTGCCCCTGACTGCTGGGGGGTGGGGGTGGTGGGAGACATGCGTGGGGGCCTGGTGGAGGGTGCCTCTGGATGCTGGTGGGTGGGGGTGCAGGGGGACATGAGTGGGGGCCTGGTGGAGGGTGCCCCTGACTGCTGGGGTGTGGGGGTGATGGGAGACATGTGTGGGGGTCTGGTGGAGGGTGCCCCTGGATGCTGGTGGGTGGGGGTCCAGGGGGACATGAGTGGGGGCCTCGTGGAGGGTGACCCTGACTGCTGGGGGTGGGGGTGATGGGAGACATGTGTGGGGGCCTGGTGGAGGGTGCCCCTGGATGCTGGTGGGTGGGGGTCCAGGGGGACATGAGTGGGGGCCTGGTGGAGGGTGCCCCTGACTGCTGGGGGGTGGGGGTGATGGGAGACATGTGTGGGGGCCTGGTGGAGGGTGCCCCTGGATGCTGGTGGGTGGGGTTGCAGGGGTACATGAGTTGGACATGAGTGAGGGCCTGGTGGAGGGTGCCCCTGACTGGGGGGGGTGGGGGTGGTGGGAGACATGTGTGGGGGCCTGGTGGAGGGTGCCCCTGGATGCTGGTGGGTGGGGGTGCAGGGGACATGAGTGGGGGCCTGGTGGAGGGTGCCCCTGACTGCTGGGGGGTGGGGGTGATGGGAGACATGTGTGGGGGCCAGGTGGAGGGTGCCCCTGGATGCTGGTGGGTGGCGGTGCAGGGGGCCATGAGTGGGGGCCTGGTGGAGGGTGCCCTGCACTGCTGGGGGGTGGGGGTGATGGGAGACATGTGTGAGGGCCTGGTGGAGGGTGCCCCTGGATGCTGGTGGGTGGGGGTGCAGGGGGACATGAGTTGGACATGAGTGGGGGCCTGGTGGAGGGTGCCCCTGACTGCTGGGGGGTGGGGGTGATGGGCGACATGTGTGGGGGCCTGGTGGAGGGTGCCCCTGGATGCTGGAGGGTGGGGGTCCAGAGGGACATGAGTTGGACATGAGTGGGGGCCTGGTGGAGGGTGCCCGACTGCTGGGGGGTGGGGGTGGTGGGAGACATGTGTGGGGGCCTGGTGGAGGGTGCCCATGGATGCTGGTGGGTGGGGGTTCAGGGGGACATGAGTTGGACATGTGTGGGGGCCTGGTGGAGGGTGACCCTGGATGCTGGTGGGTGGGGGTGCAGAGGGACATGAGTGGGGGCCTGGTGGAGGGTGCCCCTGGCTGCTGGGGGGTGGGGGTGCAGGGGGCCTTGAGTGGGGGCCTGGTGGAGGGTGCCCCTGACTGCTGGGGGGTGGGGGTGATGGGAGACATGTGTGGGGGCCTGGTGGAGGGTGCCTCTGGATGCTGCTCGGTGGGGGTGCAGGGGGACATGAGTTGGACCGGAGTGGAGGCCTGGTGGAGGGTGCCCCTGACTGCTGGGGGGTGGGGGTGGTGGGAGACATGTGTGGGGGCCTGGTGGAGGGTGCCCCTGGATGCTGGTGGGTGGGGGTGCAGGGGGATATGAGTGGGGGCCTGGTGGAGGGTGCCCCTGACTGCTGGGGGGTGGGGGTGGTGGGAGACATGTGTGGGGGCCTGGTAGAGGGTGCCCCTGGATGCTGGTGGGTGGGGGTGCAGGGGGACATGAGTTGGGGCCTGGTGGAGGGTGCCCCTGACTGCTGGGGGGTGGGGGTGATGGGAGACATGTGTGGGGGCCTGGTGGAGGGTGCCCCTGGATGCTGGTGGGTGGGGGTGCAGGGGGACATGAGTTGGACATGAGTGGGGGCCTGGTGGAGGCTGCCCCTGACTACTGGGGGCTGGGTGTGCAGGGAGACATGTGTGGGGGCCTGGTGGAGGGTGCCCCTGACTGCTGGTGGGTGGGGGTGCAGGGGGACATGAGTTGGACATGAGTGGGGGCCTGGTGGAGGCTGCCCCTGACTGCTGGGGGGTGGGGTGGTGGGAGACATGTGTGGGGGCCTGGTGGAGGGTGCCCCTGGATGCTGGTGGGTGGGGGTGCAGGGGGACATGAGTGGGGGCCTGGTGGAGGGTGACCCTGACTGCTGGGGGGTGGGGGTGATGGGAGACATGTGTGGGGGCCTGGTGGAGGGTGCCCCTGGATGCTGGTGGGTGGGGGTCCAGGGGGACATGAGTGGGGGCCTGGTGGAGGGTGCCCCTGACTGCTGGGGGGTGGGGGTGATGGGAGACATGTGTGGGGGCCTGGTGGAGGGTGCCCCTGGATGCTGGTGGGTGGGGTTGCAGGGGTACATGAGTTGGACATGAGTGAGGGCCTGGTGGAGGATGCCCCTGACTGGGGGGGGTGGGGGTGGTGGGAGACATGTGTGGGGGCCTGGTGGAGGGTGCCCCTGGATGCTGGTGGGTGGGGGTGCAGGGGACATGAGTGGGGGCCTGGTGGAGGGTGCCCCTGACTGCTGGGGGGTGGGGGTGATGGGAGACATGTGTGGGGGCCTGGTGGAGGGTGCCCCTGGATGCTGGTGGGTGGCGGTGCAGGGGGCCATGAGTGGGGGCCTGGTGGAGGGTGCCCTGCACTGCTGGGGGGTGGGGGTGATGGGAGACATGTGTGGGGGCCTGGTGGAGGGTGCCCCTGGATGCTGGTGGGTGGGGGTGCAGGGGGACATGAGTTGGACATGAGTGGGGGCCTGGTGGAGGGTGCCCCTGACTGCTGGGGGGTGCGGGTGATGGGAGACATGTGTGGGGGCCTGGTGGAGGGTGCCCCTGGATGCTGGAGGGTGGGGGTCCAGAGGGACATGAGTTGGACATGAGTGGGGGCCTGGTGGAGGGTGCCCGACTGCTGGGGAGTGGGGGTGGTGGGAGACATGTGTGGGGGCCTGGTGGAGGGTGCCCATGGATGCTGGTGGGTGGGGGTTCAGGGGGACATGAGTTGGACATGTGTGGGGGCCTGGTGGAGGGTGACCCTGGATGCTGGTGGGTGGGGGTGCAGAGGAACATGAGTGGGGGCCTGGTGGAGGGTGCCCCTGGCTGCTGGGGGGTGGGGGTGCAGGGGGCCTTGAGTGGGGGCCTGGTGGAGGGTGCCCCTGACTGCTGGGGGGTGGGGGTGATGGGAGACATGTGTGGGGGCCTGGTGGAGGGTGCCCCTGACTGCTGGGGGGTGGGGATGGTGGGAGACATGTGTGGTGGCCTGGTGGATGGTGCCCCTGGATGCTAGTGGGTGGGGGTGCAGGGGGACATGAGTGGGGGCCTGGTGGAGGGTGCCCCTGACTGCTGGGGGGTGGGGGTGGTGGGAGACATGTGTGGGGGCCTGGTGGAGGGTGACCCTGGATGCTGGTGGGTGGGGGTGCAGGGGGACATGAGTGGGGGCCTGGTGGAGGGTGCCCCTGACTGCTGGGGGGTGGGGGTGGTGGGAGACATGTGTGGGGGCCTGGTGGAGGGTGACCCTGGATGCTGGTGGGTGGGGGTGCAGGGGAAAATGAGTTGGACATGAGTGGGGGCCTGGTGGAGGGTGCCCCTGACTGCTGGGGGGTGGGGGTGGTGGGAGACATGTGTGGGGGCCTGGTGGAGGGTGCCCCTGGATGCTGGTGGTTGGGGGTCCAGGGGGACATGAGTGGGGGCCTCGTGGAGGGTGACCCTGACTGCTAGGGGGTGGGGGTGATGGGAGACATGTGTGGGGGCCTGGTGGAGGTGCCCCTGGATGCTGGTGGGTGGGGGTCCAGGGGGACATGAGTGGGGGCCTGGTGGAGGGTGCCCCTGACTGCTGGGGGGTGGGGGTGATGGGAGACATGTGTGGGGGCCTGGTGGAGGGTGCCCCTGGATGCTGGTGGGTGGGGTTGCAGGGGTACATGAGTTGGACATGAGTGAGGGCCTGGTGGAGGGTGCCCCTGACTGGGGGGGGTGGGGGTGGTGGGAGACATGTGTGGGGGCCTGGTGGAGGGTGCCCCTGGATGCTGGTGGGTGGGGGTGCAGGGGACATGAGTGGGGGCCTGGTGGAGGGTGCCCCTGACTGCTGGGGGGTGGGGGTGATGTGAGACATGTGTGGGGGCCTGGTGGAGGGTGCCCCTGGATGCTGGTGGGTGGCGGTGCAGGGGGCCATGAGTGGGGGCCTGGTGGAGGGTGCCCTGCACTGCTGGGGGGTGGGGGTGATGGGAGACATGTGTGGGGGCCTGGTGGAGGGTGCCCCTGGATGCTGGAGGGTGGGGGTCCAGAGGGACATGAGTTGGACATGAGTGGGGGCCTGGTGGAGGGTGCCCGACTGCTGGGGGGTGGGGGTGGTGGGAGACATGTGTGGGGGCCTGGTGGAGGGTGCCCATGGATGCTGGTGGGTGGGGGTGCAGGGGGACATGAGTTGGAAATGTGTGGGGGCCTGGTGGAGGGTGACCCTGGATGCTGGTGGGTGGGGGTGCAGAGGGACATGAGTGGGGGCCTGGTGGAGGGTGCCCCTGGCTGCTGGGGGGTGGGGGT
Organism: Ambystoma mexicanum; assembly: GCF_040938575.1. Taxonomy (NCBI): domain Eukaryota; kingdom Metazoa; phylum Chordata; class Amphibia; order Caudata; family Ambystomatidae; genus Ambystoma; species Ambystoma mexicanum. Next base: position 644,886,976 of record NC_090935.1, read on the forward strand.
GCAGGGGGCCATGAGTGGGGGCCTGGTGGAGGGTGCCCCTGACTGCTGGGGGGTGGGGGTGATGGGAGACATGTGTGGGGGCCTGGTGGAGGGTGCCTCTGGATGCTGGTGGGTGGGGGTGCAGGGGGACATGAGTTGGACCGGAGTGGAGGCCTGGTGGAGGGTGCCCCTGACTGCTGGGGGGTGGGGGTGGTGGGAGACATGTGTGGGGGCCTGGTGGAGGGTGCCCCTGGATGCTGGTGGGTGGGGGTGCAGGGGGTATGAGTGGGGGCCTGGTGGAGGGTGCCCCTGACTGCTGGGGGGTGGGGGTGGTGGGAGACATGTGTGGGGGCCTGGTAGAGGGTGCCCCTGGATGCTGGTGGGTGGGGGTGCAGGGGGACATGAGTGGGGGCCTGGTGAAGGGTGCCCCTGACTGCTGGGGGGTGGGGGTGATGGGAGACATGTGTGGGGGCCTGGTGGAGGGTGCCCCTGGATGCTGGTGGGTGGGGGTGCAGGGAGACATGAGTTGGACATGAGTGGGGGCCTGGTGGAGGCTGCCCCTGACTACTGGGGGCTGGGTGTGCAGGGAGACATGTTTGGGGGCCTGGTGGAGGGTGCCCCTGACTGCTGGTGGGTGGGGGTGCAGGGGGACATGAGTTGGACATGAGTGGGGGCCTGGTGGAGGCTGCCCCTGACTGCTGGGGGGTGGGGTGGTGGGAGACATGTGTGGGGGCCTGGTGGAGGGTGCCCCTGACTGCTGGAGGGTGGGGGTCCAGAGGGACATGAGTTGGACATGAGTGGGGGCCTGGTGGAGGGTGCCCGACTGCTGGGGGGTGGGGGTGGTGGGAGACATGTGTGGGGGCCTGGTGGAGGGTGCCCATGGATGCTGGTGGGTGGGGGTGCAGGGGGACATGAGTGGGGGCCTGGTGGCGGGTGCCCCTGACTGCTGGGGGGTGGGGGTGGTGGGAGACATGTGTAGGGGCCTGGTGGAGGGTGGGTGCCCCTGGATGCTGGTGGGTGGGGGTGCAGGGTGACATGAGTGGGGGCCTGGTGGAGGGTGCCCCTGACTGCTGGGGAGTGGGGGTGATGGGAGACATGTGTGGGCGGCCTGGAGGAGGGTGCCCCTGGATGCTGGTGGGTGGGGGTGCAGGGGAACATGAGTTGGACATGAGTGGGGGCCTGGTGGAGGGTGCCCCTGACTGCTGGGGGGTGGGGGTGGTGGGAGACATGCGTGGGGGCCTGGTGGAGGGTGCCTCTGGATGCTGGTGGGTGGGGGTGCAGGGGGACATGAGTGGGGGCCTGGTGGAGGGTGCCCCTGACTGCTGGGGTGTGGGGGTGATGGGAGACATGTGTGGGGGTCTGGTGGAGGGTGCCCCTGGACGCTGGTGGGTGGGGGTCCAGGGGGACATGAGTGGGGGCCTCGTGGAGGGTGACCCTGACTGCTGGGGGTGGGGGTGATGGGAGACATGTGTGGGGGCCTGGTGGAGGGTGCCCCTGGATGCTGGTGGGTGGGGGTCCAGGGGGACATGAGTGGGGGCCTGGTGGAGGGTGCCCCTGACTGCTGGGGGGTGGGGGTGATGGGAGACATGTGTGGGGGCCTGGTGGAGGGTGCCCCTGGATGCTGGTGGGTGGGGTTGCAGGGGTACATGAGTTGGACATGAGTGAGGGCCTGGTGGAGGGTGCCCCTGACTGGGGGGGTGGGGGTGGTGGGAGACATGTGTGGGGGCCTGGTGGAGGGTGCCCCTGGATGCTGGTGGGTGGCGGTGCAGGGGGCCATGAGTGGGGGCCTGGTGGAGGGTGCCCTGCACTGCTGGGGGGTGGGGGTGATGGGAGACATGTGTGGGGGCCTGGTGGAGGGTGCCCCTGGATGCTGGAGGGTGGGGGTCCAGAGGGACATGAGTTGGACATGAGTGGGGGCCTGGTGGAGGGTGCCCGACTGCTGGGGGGTGGGGGTGGTGGGAGACATGTGTGGGGACCTGGTGGAGGGTGCCCATGGATGCTGGTGGGTGGGGGTGCAGGGGGACATGAGTTGGAAATGTGTGGGGGCCTGGTGGAGGGTGACCCTGGATGCTGGTGGGTGGGGGTGCAGAGGGACATGAGTGGGGGCCTGGTGGAGGGTGCCCCTGGCTGCTGGGGGGTGGGGGTGCAGGGGGCCATGAGTGGGGGCCTGGTGGAGGGTGCCCCTGACTGCTGGGGGGTGGGGGTGATGGGAGACATGTGTGGGGGCCTGGTGGAGGGTGCCTCTGGATGCTGGTGGGTGGGGGTGCAGGGGGACATGAGTTGGACCGGAGTGGAGGCCTGGTGGAGGGTGCCCCTGACTGCTGGGGGGTGGGGGTGGTGGGAGACATGTGTGGGGGCCTGGTGGAGGGTGCCCCTGGATGCTGGTGGGTGGGGGTGCAGGGGGTATGAGTGGGGGCCTGGTGGAGGGTGCCCCTGACTGCTGGGGGGTGGGGGTGGTGGGAGACATGTGTGGGGGCCTGGTAGAGGGTGCCCCTGGATGCTGGTGGGTGGGGGTGCAGGGGGACATGAGTGGGGGCCTGGTGGAGGGTGCCCCTGACTGCTGGGGGGTGGGGGTGATGGGAGACATGTGTGGGGGCCTGGTGGAGGGTGCCCCTGGATGCTGGTGGGTGGGGGTGCAGGGAGACATGAGTTGGACATGAGTGGGGGCCTGGTGGAGGCTGCCCCTGACTACTGGGGGCTGGGTGTGCAGGGAGACATGTTTGGGGGCCTGGTGGAGGGTGCCCCTGACTGCTGGTGGGTGGGGGTGCAGGGGGACATGAGTTGGACATGAGTGGGGGCCTGGTGGAGGTTGCCCCTGACTGCTGGGGGGTGGGGTGGTGGGAGACATGAGTGGGGGCCTGGTGGAGGGTGCCCCTGACTGCTGGGGGGTGGGGGTGATGGGAGACATGTGTGGGGGCCTGGTGGAGGGTGCCCCTGGATGCTGGAGGGTGGGGGTCCAGAGGGACATGAGTTGGACATGAGTGGGGGCCTGGTGGAGGGTGCCCGACTGCTGGGGGTTGGGGGTGGTGGGAGACATGTGTGGGGGCCTGGTGGAGGGTGCCCATGGATGCTGGTGGGTGGGGGTGCAGGGGGACATGAGTGGGGGCCTGGTGGCGGGTGCCCCTGACTGCTGGGGGGTGGGGGTGGTGGGAGACATGTGTAGGGGCCTGGTGGAGGGTGCCCCTGGATGCTGGTGGGTGGGGGTGCAGGGTGACATGAGTGGGGGCCTGGTGGAGGGTGCCCCTGACTGCTGGGGAGTGGGGGTGATGGGAGACATGTGTGGGCGGCCTGGAGGAGGGTGCCCCTGGATGCTGGTGGGTGGGGGTGCAGGGGAACATGAGTTGGACATGAGTGGGGGCCTGGTGGAGGGTGCCCCTGACTGCTGGGGGGTGGGGGTGGTGGGAGACATGCGTGGGGGCCTGGTGGAGGGTGCCTCTGGATGCTGGTGGGTGGGGGTGCAGGGGGACATGAGTGGGGGCCTGGTGGAGGGTGCCCCTGACTGCTGGGGTGTGGGGGTGATGGGAGACATGTGTGGGGGTCTGGTGGAGGGTGCCCCTGGATGCTGGTGGGTGGGGGTCCAGGGGGACATGAGTGGGGTCCTCGTGGAGGGTGACCCTGACTGCTGGGGGTGGGGGTGATGGGAGACATGTGTGGGGGCCTGGTGGAGGGTGCCCCTGGATGCTGGTGGGTGGGGGTCCAGGGGGACATGAGTGGGGGCCTGGTGGAGGGTGCCCCTGACTGCTGGGGGGTGGGGGTGATGGGAGACATGTGTGGGGGCCTGGTGGAGGGTGCCCCTGGATGCTGGTGGGTGGGGTTGCAGGGGTACATGAGTTGGACATGAGTGAGGGCCTGGTGGAGGGTGCCCCTGACTGGGGGGGGTGGGGGTGGTGGGAGACATGTGTGGGGGCCTGGTGGAGGGTGCCCCTGGATGCTGGTGGGTGGGGGTGCAGGGGACATGAGTGGGGGCCTGGTGGAGGGTGCCCCTGACTGCTGGGGGGTGGGGGTGATGGGAGACATGTGTGGGGGCCTGGTGGAGGGTGCCCCTGGATGCTGGTGGGTGGCGGTGCAGGGGGCCATGAGTGGGGGCCTGGTGGAGGGTGCCCTGCACTGCTGGGGGGTGGGGGTGATGGGAGACATGTGTGGGGGCCTGGTGGAGGGTGCCCCTGGATGCTGGTGGGTGGGGGTGCAGGGGGACATGAGTTGGACATGAGTGGGGGCCTGGTGGAGGGTGCCCCTGACTGCTGGGGGGTGGGGGTGATGGGAGACATGTGTGGGGGCCTGGTGGAGGGTGCCCCTGGATGCTGGAGGGTGGGGGTCCAGAGGGACATGAGTTGGACATGAGTGGGGGCCTGGTGGAGGGTGCCCGACTGCTGGGGGGTGGGGGTGGTGGGAGACATGTGTGGGGGCCTGGTGGAGGGTGCCCATGGATGCTGGTGGGTGGGGGTTCAGGGGGACATGAGTTGGACATGTGTGGGGGCCTGGTGGAGGGTGACCCTGGATGCTGGTGGGTGGGGGTGCAGAGGGACATGAGTGGGGGCCTGGTGGAGGGTGCCCCTGGCTGCTGGGGGGTGGGGGTGCAGGGGGCCTTGAGTGGGGGCCTGGTGGAGGGTGCCCCTGACTGCTGGGGGGTGGGGGTGATGGGAGACATGTGTGGGGGCCTGGTGGAGGGTGCCTCTGGATGCTGGTCGGTGGGGGTGCAGGGGGACATGAGTTGGACCGGAGTGGAGGCCTGGTGGAGGGTGCCCCTGACTGCTGGGGGGTGGGGGTGGTTGGAGACATGTGTGGGGGCCTGGTGGAGGGTGCCCCTGGATGCTGGTGGGTGGGGGTGCAGGGGGATATGAGTGGGGGCCTGGTGGAGGGTGCCCCTGACTGCTGGGGGGTGGGGGTGGTGGGAGACATGTGTGGGGGCCTGGTAGAGGGTGCCCCTGGATGCTGGTGGGTGGGGGTGCAGGGGGACATGTGTGGGGGCCTGGTGGAGGGTGCCCCTGGATGCTGGTGGGTGGGGGTGCAGGGGGTATGAGTGGGGGCCTGGTGGAGGGTGCCCCTGACTGCTGGGGGGTGGGGGTGGTGGGAGACATGTGTGGGGGCCTGGTAGAGGGTGCCCCTGGATGCTGGTGGGTGGGGGTGCAGGGGGACATGAGTGGGGGCCTGGTGGAGGGTGCCCCTGACTGCTGGGGGGTGGGGGTGATGGGAGACATGTGTGGGGGCCTGGTGGAGGGTGCCCCTGGATGCTGGTGGGTGGGGGTGCAGGGAGACATGAGTTGGACATGAGTGGGGGCCTGGTGGAGGCTGCCCCTGACTACTGGGGGCTGGGTGTGCAGGGAGACATGTTTGGGGGCCTGGTGGAGGGTGCCCCTGACTGCTGGTGGGTGGGGGTGCAGGGGGACATGAGTTGGACATGAGTGGGGGCCTGGTGGAGGCTGCCCCTGACTGCTGGGGGGTGGGGTGGTGGGAGACATGAGTGGGGGCCTGGTGGAGGGTGCCCCTGACTGCTGGGGGGTGGGGGTGATGGGAGACATGTGTGGGGGCCTGGTGGAGGGTGCCCCTGGATGCTGGAGGGTGGGGGTCCAGAGGGACATGAGTTGGACATGAGTGGGGGCCTGGTGGAGGGTGCCCGACTGCTGGGGGGTGGGGGTGGTGGGAGACATGTGTGGGGGCCTGGTGGAGGGTGCCCATGGATGCTGGTGGGTGGGGGTGCAGGGGGACATGAGTGGGGGCCTGGTGGCGGGTGCCCCTGACTGCTGGGGGGTGGGGGTGGTGGGAGACATGTGTAGGGGCCTGGTGGAGGGTGCCCCTGGATGCTGGTATGTGGGGGTGCAGGGTGACATGAGTGGGGGCCTGGTGGAGGGTGCCCCTGACTGCTGGGGAGTGGGGGTGATGGGAGACATGTGTGGGCGGCCTGGAGGAGGGTGCCCCTGGATGCTGGTGGGTGGGGGTGCAGGGGAACATGAGTTGGACATGAGTGGGGGCCTGGTGGAGGGTGCCCCTGACTGCTGGGGGGTGGGGGTGGTGGGAGACATGCGTGGGGGCCTGGTGGAGGGTGCCTCTGGATGCTGGTGGGTGGGGGTGCAGGGGGACATGAGTGGGGGCCTGGTGGAGGGTGCCCCTGACTGCTGGGGTGTGGGGGTGATGGGAGACATGTGTGGGGGTCTGGTGGAGGGTGCCCCTGGATGCTGGTGGGTGGGGGTCCAGGGGGACATGAGTGGGGGCCTCGTGGAGGGTGACCCTGACTGCTGGGGGTGGGGGTGATGGGAGACATGTGTGGGGGCCTGGTGGAGGGTGCCCCTGGATGCTGGTGGGTGGGGGTCCAGGGGGACATGAGTGGGGGCCTGGTGGAGGGTGCCCCTGACTGCTGGGGGGTGGGGGTGATGGGAGACATGTGTGGGGGCCTGGTGGAGGGTGCCCCTGGATGCTGGTGGGTGGGGTTGCAGGGGTACATGAGTTGGACATGAGTGAGGGCCTGGTGGAGGGTGCCCCTGACTGGGGGGGGTGGGGGTGGTGGGAGACATGTGTGGGGGCCTGGTGGAGGGTGCCCCTGGATGCTGGTGGGTGGGGGTGCAGGGGACATGAGTGGGGGCCTGGTGGAGGGTGCCCCTGACTGCTGGGGGGTGGGGGTGATGGGAGACATGTGTGGGGGCCTGGTGGAGGGTGCCCCTGGATGCTGGTGGGTGGCGGTGCAGGGGGCCATGAGTGGGGGCCTGGTGGAGGGTGCCCTGCACTGCTGGGGGGTGGGGGTGATGGGAGACATGTGTGAGGGCCTGGTGGAGGGTGCCCCTGGATGCTGGTGGGTGGGGGTGCAGGGGGACATGAGTTGGACATGAGTGGGGGCCTGGTGGAGGGTGCCCCTGACTGCTGGGGGGTGGGGGTGATGGGAGACATGTGTGGGGGCCTGGTGGAGGGTGCCCCTGGATGCTGGAGGGTGGGGGTCCAGAGGGACATGAGTTGGACATGAGTGGGGGCCTGGTGGAGGGTGCCCGACTGCTGGGGGGTGGGGGTGGTGGGAGACATGTGTGGGGGCCTGGTGGAGGGTGCCCATGGATGCTGGTGGGTGGGGGTTCAGGGGGACATGAGTTGGACATGTGTGGGGGCCTGGTGGAGGGTGACCCTGGATGCTGGTGGGTGGGGGTGCAGAGGGACATGAGTGGGGGCCTGGTGGAGGGTGCCCCTGGCTGCTGGGGGGTGGGGGTGCAGGGGGCCTTGAGTGGGGGCCTGGTGGAGGGTGCCCCTGACTGCTGGGGGGTGGGGGTGATGGGAGACATGTGTGGGGGCCTGGTGGAGGGTGCCTCTGGATGCTGCTCGGTGGGGGTGCAGGGGGACATGAGTTGGACCGGAGTGGAGGCCTGGTGGAGGGTGCCCCTGACTGCTGGGGGGTGGGGGTGGTGGGAGACATGTGTGGGGGCCTGGTGGAGGGTGCCCCTGGATGCTGGTGGGTGGGGGTGCAGGGGGATATGAGTGGGGGCCTGGTGGAGGGTGCCCCTGACTGCTGGGGGGTGGGGGTGGTGGGAGACATGTGTGGGGGCCTGGTAGAGGGTGCCCCTGGATGCTGGTGGGTGGGGGTGCAGGGGGACATGAGTGGGGGCCTGGTGGAGGGTGCCCCTGACTGCTGGGGGGTGGGGGTGATGGGAGACATGTGTGGGGGCCTGGTGGAGGGTGCCCCTGGATGCTGGTGGGTGGGGGTGCAGGGGGACATGAGTTGGACATGAGTGGGGGCCTGGTGGAGGCTGCCCCTGACTACTGGGGGGTGGGGTGGTGGGAGACATGTGTGGGGGCCTGGTGGAGGGTGCCCCTGGATGCTGGTGGGTGGGGGTGCAGGGGGACATGAGTGGGGGCCTGGTGGAGGGTGACCCTGACTGCTGGGGGGTGGGGGTGATGGGAGACATGTGTGGGGGCCTGGTGGAGGGTGCCCCTGGATGCTGGTGGGTGGGGGTCCAGGGGGACATGAGTGGGGGCCTGGTGGAGGGTGCCCCTGACTGCTGGGGGGTGGGGGTGATGGGAGACATGTGTGGGGGCCTGGTGGAGGGTGCCCCTGGATGCTGGTGGGTGGGGTTGCAGGGGTACATGAGTTGGACATGAGTGAGGGCCTGGTGGAGGATGCCCCTGACTGGGGGGGGTGGGGGTGGTGGGAGACATGTGTGGGGGCCTGGTGGAGGGTGCCCCTGGATGCTGGTGGGTGGGGGTGCAGGGGACATGAGTGGGGGCCTGGTGGAGGGTGCCCCTGACTGCTGGGGGGTGGGGGTGATGGGAGACATGTGTGGGGGCCTGGTGGAGGGTGCCCCTGGATGCTGGTGGGTGGCGGTGCAGGGGGCCATGAGTGGGGGCCTGGTGGAGGGTGCCCTGCACTGCTGGGGGGTGGGGGTGATGGGAGACATGTGTGGGGGCCTGGTGGAGGGTGCCCCTGGATGCTGGTGGGTGGGGGTGCAGGGGGACATGAGTTGGACATGAGTGGGGGCCTGGTGGAGGGTGCCCCTGACTGCTGGGGGGTGGGGGTGATGGGAGACATGTGTGGGGGCCTGGTGGAGGGTGCCCCTGGATGCTGGAGGGTGGGGGTCCAGAGGGACATGAGTTGGACATGAGTGGGGGCCTGGTGGAGGGTGCCCGACTGCTGGGGAGTGGGGGTGGTGGGAGACATGTGTGGGGGCCTGGTGGAGGGTGCCCATGGATGCTGGTGGGTGGGGGTTCAGGGGGACATGAGTTGGACATGTGTGGGGGCCTGGTGGAGGGTGACCCTGGATGCTGGTGGGTGGGGGTGCAGAGGGACATGAGTGGGGGCCTGGTGGAGGGTGCCCCTGGCTGCTGGGGGGTGGGGGTGCAGGGGGCCTTGAGTGGGGGCCTGGTGGAGGGTGCCCCTGACTGCTGGGGGGTGGGGGTGATGGGAGACATGTGTGGGGGCCTGGTGGAGGGTGCCTCTGGATGCTGGTCGGTGGGGGTGCAGGGGGACATGAGTTGGACCGGAGTGGAGGCCTGGTGGAGGGTGCCCCTGACTGCTGGGGGGTGGGGGTGGTGGGAGACATGTGTGGGGGCCTGGTGGAGGGTGCCCCTGGATGCTGGTGGGTGGGGGTGCAGGGGGATATGAGTGGGGGCCTGGTGGAGGGTGCCCCTGACTGCTGGGGGGTGGGGGTGGTGGGAGACATGTGTTGGGGCCTGGTAGAGGGTGCCCCTGGATGCTGGTGGGTGGGGGTGCAGGGGGACATGAGTGGGGGCCTGGTGGAGGGTGCCCCTGACTGCTGGGGGGTGGGGGTGATGGGAGACATGTGTGGGGGCCTGGTGGAGGGTGCCCCTGGATGCTGGTGGGTGGGGGTGCAGGGGGACATGAGTTGGACATGAGTGGGGGCCTGGTGGAGGCTGCCCCTGACTACTGGGGGCTGGGTGTGCAGGGAGACATGTGTGGGGGCCTGGTGGAGGGTGCCCCTGACTGCTGGTGGGTGGGGGTGCAGGGGGACATGAGTTGGACATGAGTGGGGGCCTGGTGGAGGCTGCCCCTGACTGCTGGGGGGTGGGGTGGTGGGAGACATGTGTGGGGGCCTGGTGGAGGGTGCCCCTGGATGCTGGTGGGTGGGGGTGCAGGGGGACATGAGTGGGGGCCTGGTGGAGGGTGACCCTGACTGCTGGGGGTGGGGGTGATGGGAGACATGTGTGGGGGCCTGGTGGAGGGTGCCCCTGGATGCTGGAGGGTGGGGGTCCAGAGGGACATGAGTTGGACATGAGTGGGGGCCTGGTGGAGGGTGCCCGACTGCTGGGGGGTGGGGGTGGTGGAAGACATGTGTGGGGGCCTGGTGGAGGGTGCCCATGGATGCTTGTGGGTGGGGGTGCAGGGGGACATGAGTGGAGGCCTGGTGGAGGGTGCCCCTGGCTTCTGGGGGGTGGGGGTGCAGGGGGACATGAGCGGGGGCCTGGTGGAGGGTGCCCCTGACTGCTGGGGGGTGGGGGTGGTGGGAGACATGTGTGGGGGCCTGGTAGAGGGTGCCCCTGGATGCTGGTGGGTGGGGGTGCAGGGGGACATGAGTGGGGGCCTGGTGGAGGGTGCCCCTGAATGCTGGGGGGTGGGGGTGATGGGAGGCATGTGTGGGGGCCTGGTGGAGGGTGCCCCTGGATGCTGGTGGGTGGGGGTGCAGAGGGACATGAGTTGGACATGAGAGGGGCCTGGTGGAGGCTGCCCCTGACTGCTGGGGGCTGGGTGTGCAGGGAGACATGTGTGGGGGCCTGGTGGAGGGTGTCCCTGACTTCTGGTGGTTGGGGGTACAGGGGGACATGAGTGGATGCCTGGTGGAGGCTGCCCCGGACTGCTGGGGGATGGGGGTGGTGGGAGACATGTGTGGGGGCCTGGTGGAGGGTGCCCCTGGATGCTGGTGGGTGGGGGTCCAGGGGGACATGAGTGGGGGCCTGGTGGAGGGTGCCCCTGACTGCTGGGGGATGGGGGTGATGGGAGACATGTGTGGGGGCCTGGTGAAGGGTGCCCCTGGATGCTGGTGGGTGGGGGTGCAGAGGGACATGAGTTGGACATGAGTGGGGGCCTGGTGGAGGGTGCCCGACTGCTGGGGGGTGGGGGTGGTGGGTGACATGTGTGGGGGCCTGGTGGAGGGTGCCCATGGATGCTGGTGGGTGGGGGTGCAGGGGGACATGAGTTGGACATGTGTGGGGGCCTGGTGGAGGGTGCCCGACTGCTGGGGGGTGGGGGTGGTGGGTGACATGTGTGGGGGCCTGGTGGAGGGTGCCCATGGATGCTGGTGGGTGGGGGTGCAGGGGGACATGAGTTGGACATGTGTGGGGGCCTGGTGGAGGGTGCCCCTGGCTGCTGTGGGGTGGGGGTGCAGGGGGACATGAGTGGGGGCCTGGTGGAGGGTGCCCGACTGCTGGGGGATGGGGGTGGTGGGAGACATGTGTGGGGGCCTGTTGGAGGGTGCCCCTGGCTGCTGGGGGGTGGGGGTGCAGGGGGACATGAGTGGGGGCCTGGTGGAGGGTGCCCCTGACTGCTGGGGGGTGGGGGTGGTGGGAGACATGTGTGGGGGCCTGGTGGAGGGTGTCCCTGGATGCTGGTGGGTGGGGGTCCAGGGGGACATGAGTGGGGGCCTGGTGGAGGGTGCCCCTGACTGCTGGGGGGTGGGGGTGGTGGGAGACATGTGTGGGGGCCTGGTGGAGGGTGCCCCTGGATGCTGGTGGGTGGGGGTGCAGGGGGACATGAGTTGGACATGAGTGGGGGCCTGGTGGAGGCTGCCCCTGACTGCTGGGGGGTGGTTGGAGACATGTATGGGGGCCTGGTGGAGGGTGCCCATGGATGCTGGTGGGTGCGGGTGCAGGGGGACATGAGTTGGACATGAGTGGGGGCCTGGTGGAGGCTGCCCCTGACTGCTGGGGGGTGGTTGGAGACATGTGTAGGGGCCTGGTGGAGGGTGCCCCTGGATACTGGTGGGTGGGGGTGATGGGAGACATGAGTGGGGGCCTGGTGGAGGGTGCCCTGCACTGCTGGGGGGTGGGGGTTATGGGAGACATGTGTGGGGGCCTGGTGGAGGGTGCCCCTGGATGCTGGTGGGTGGGGGTGCAGGGGACATGAGTGGGGGCCTGGTGGAGGGTGCCCCTGACTGCTGGGGGGTGGGGGTGATGGGAGACATGTGTGGGGGCCTGGTGGAGGGTGCCCCTGGATGCTGGTGGGTGGGGGTGCAGGGGGCCATGAGTGGGGGCCTGGTGGAGGGTGCCCCTGACTGCTGGGGGGTGGGGGTGATGGGAGACATGTGTGGGGGCCTGGTGGAGGGTGCCCCTGGATGCTGGTGGGTGGCGGTGCAGGGGGCCATGAGTGGGGGCCTGGTGGAGGGTGCCCTGCACTGCTGGGGGGTGGGGGTGATGGGAGACATGTGTGGGGGCCTGGTGGAGGGTGCCCCTGGATGCTGGTGGGTGGGGGTGCAGGGGGACATGAGTTGGACATGAGTGGGGGCCTGGTGGAGGCTGCCCCTGACTGCTGGGGGCTGGGTGTGCAGGGAGACATGTGTGGGGGCCTGGTGGAGGGTGCCCCTGACTGCTGGTGGGTGGGGGTGCAGGGAGACATGAGTTGGACATGAGTGGGGGCCTGGTGGAGGCTGCCCCTGACTGCTGGGGGGTGGGGTGGTGGGAGACATGTGTGGGGGCCTGGTGGAGGGTGCCCCTGGATGCTGGTGGGTGGGGGTGCAGGGGGACATGAGTGGGGGCCTGGTGGAGGGTGCCCCTGACTGCTGGGGGGTGGGGGTGATGGGAGACATGTGTGGGGGCCTGGTGGAGGGTGCCCCTGGATGCTGGTGGGTGGGGGTGCAGGGGGGCATGAGTTGGACATGAGTGGGGGCCTGGTGGAGGCTGCCCCTGACTGCTGGGGGCTGGGTGTGCAGGGAGACATGTGTGGGGGCCTGGTGGAGGGTGCCCCTGACTGCTGGTGGGTGGGGGTGCAGGGGGACATGAGTTGGACATGAGTGGGGGCCTGGTGGAGGCTGCCCCTGACTGCTGGGGGTGGGGTGGTGGGAGACATGTGTGGGGGCCTGGTGGAGGGTGCCCCTGGATGCTGGTGGGTGGGGGTGCAGGGGGACATGAGTGGGGGCCTGGTGGAAGGTGCCCCTGACTGCTGGGGGGTGGGGGTGATGGGAGACATGTGTGGGGGCCTGGTGGAGGGTGCCCCTGGATGCTGGTGGGTGGGGGTGCAGAGGGACATGAGTTGGACATGAGTGGGGGCCTGGTGGAGGGTGCCCGACTGCTGGGGGGTGGGGGTGGTGGGAGACATGTGTGGGGGCCTGGTGGAGGGTGCCCATGGATGCTGGTGGGTGGGTGTGCAGGGGGACATGAGTTGGACATGTGTGGGGGCCTGGTGGAGGGTGCCCCTGGATGCTGGTGGGTGGGGGTGCAGAGGGACATGAGTGGGGGCCTGGTGGAGGGTGCCCCTGGCTGCTGGGGGGTGGGGGTGCAGGGGGCCATGAGTGGGGGCCTGGTGGAGGGTGCCCCTGACTGCTGGGGGGTGGGGGTGATGGGAGACATGTGTGGGGGCCTGGTGGAGGGTGCCTCTGGATGCTGGTGGGTGGGGGTGCAGGGGGACATGAGTTGGACCGGAGTGGAGGCCTGGTGGAGGGTGCCCCTGACTGCTGGGGGGTGGGGGTGGTGGGAGACATGTGTGGGGGCCTGGTGGAGGGTGCCCCTGGATGCTGGTGGGTAGGGGTGGAGGGGGACATGAGTGGGGGCCTGGTGGAGGGTTCCCCTGACAGCTGGGGGGTGGGGGTGGTGGGAGACATGTGTGGGGGCCTGGTAGAGGGTGCCCCTGGATGCTGGTGGGTGGGGGTGCAGGGGGACATGAGTGGGGGCCTGGTGGAGGGTGCCCCTGACTGCTGGGGGGTGGGGGTGATGGGAGACATGTGTGGGGGCCTGGTGGAGGGTGCCCCTGGATGCTGGTGGGTGGGGGTGCAGAGGGACATGAGTTGGACATGAGTGGGGGCCTGGTGGAGGCTGCCCCTGACTGCTGGGGTATGGGGGTGGTGGGAGACGTGTGGGGGCCTGGTGGAGGGTGCCCCTGGATGCTGGTGGGTGGGGGTGCAGGGGGACATGAGTGGGGGCCTGGTGGAGGGTGCCCCTGACTGCTGGGGGGTGGGGGTGATGGGAGACATGTGTGGGGGCCTGGTGGAGGGTGCCTCTGGATGCTGGTGGGTGGGGGTGCAGGGGGACAGGAGTTGGACCGGAGTGGAGGCCTGGTGGAGGGTGCCCCTGACTGCTGGGGGGTGGGGGTGGTGGGAGACATGTGTGGGGGCCTGGTGGAGGTTGCCCCTGGATGCTGGTGGGTGGGGGTGCAGGGGGACATGTGTGGGGGCCTGGTAGAGGGTGCCCCTGGATGCTGGTGGGTGGGGGTGCAGGGGGACATGAGTGGAGGCCTGGTGGAGGGTGCCCCTGACTGCTGGGGGGTGGGGGTGGGGGTGATGGGAGGCATGTGTGGGGGCCTGGTGGAGGGTGCCCCTGGATGCTGGTGGGTGGGGGTGCAGAGGGACATGCACCATCAAATGTGGTTTAGGTCGATTTTACCGCGAACAAATGGTCGTAATGACCAAAAGGTCTAAAAAATGCTACCACCAAAGGTTTGAACACCAAAAGTTTGTACCTTTGGTGGTAGAATTGCAGGTAAGTATAATTTTTTTTAAAAGACTGTGGGGTGTCCACCGCAACACCGCGCTCACAATACTGTGTGGTATAGTGAGCGGGAGTTTCGAGGGACACCCCCTGCAGCCCCCGTAGTACATGTGCTTGCATGGGACAGGTGCAAACTTTTGGTTGTTTACACCTTTCTCATGTGAACGTTCCGACAGCGGCCAAATCAGCCGCGGTCGGATCACTCGGATTCCTTAAATGTAGGGATGGCTGGGTGTTTCCCTGTGTGCTTGTGTTCAGGAGCGCAACGAAACCTAAGTTTCAGGGGGCTGGAGGGTGCTACCCCTCAAATGTTGGGAGAGGTGCTAACTTCACGGGCAGTGGGAGAGGGGTAAACTTATTTGTGTGGAGCATCTCACTTCTTTATGCATTCTAATGATACTATTCTAGTGCAGCTTCAGTGTTACAAGCCGTTCACTCTCTCCATTAAGTCTGAAAGCATCCACTTATGGACTGCTGTGAGAATAATCAGTCTCCTGTCCCCTCTCTACCCTTCCAATCACTTCCCTGGCATGCAAATACTAACCCCACATCAAGATTTCAATTGCCTAAAGAATTATGCATTTGAATGCAGGTCCTAGCAGTGCTTTACGTCAGTAATTGCTGGGCCTTTGTTACCAGCAAAACCCAGGTACTGTTTCACATCGGTGCCCTGTTCTGTCCGGCAAAGGCTCTGTAGGTCAGCCAAGTCGAGTCACCAAAATGTCAAGGTGGGGCTGAAGCCCAGTCAGCTCAATGGTGTTGTGCCACTACTTGTGTTTAATGCCTTGGTTAATTATTGGTAATCTTCATTACTCATAGCCCTATTCCTCCTTGTCCCAGTACTTGTGTATGAGGCACTTTGGAAGTAATGCCTGGCTTAATTACCTGTACTATTCATTACTCCTAGTCCCACTCTTCCTCATCCCAGTACTTCCCTCTGAGGCAAGGAGCCTCATGCGTAACCACTGGGACAAGGACAAGGGACATGGAGGTAATTTTGGGCAAAGAAGCTGATTTTGGCGGTTGGAGCATGGGGTGGAAGGGAGAGGGGATATGTGGGGTGGGAAGGGGATTGTGCAATAATGGTCACCCATGTCCAGGCTAAGCAGGCATGATATGTGGCATTGGCGGCTAGAGAAGCATTTTGGTGCAGCCAGTCTAGTCATTTCTTAGTTTGGCTTGATTTTCTTTAACTGGGCATCTCTGATAAAACAGTCCTGCTAAGTGTAATTACCTGGCTAGACTGGCATTTGGGTGCTGCCAGTCTAGCGGTTTCTTACTGCAGCATTGTATATATTTTGGGGGATGTGAAAAAATAACCATGATGAGTGTTATTGCTTCGACTGGCATTTTTTTCTTCAGATTTCTTTATTGAATTTTCAGTAAATCACATCAACTTCGCATATATCCAACAGAAGTTTTCAATAAACATGTAAAGTCACAATTCCTGAACATCCTCAATACAGATTGCATTAAGATAACCCTCCTATGCGAAACATAAACAATATCACCACCAGATGTACTAACTACTACACATAAACAAAACAATAGACGACACAAATGAGAAGAGAAAAGAAGAGAAAAAAAGAGAATGAAGATGAAGAAGAAAGAGAGGAAAAAAACTCACTGTTATCATACACATCCCTTCCAATTTCTCAATTAATTCATCCATAAAGGTCATCAAACAGTCCCCATAACGACAAGTAAACCTCTTCTTTACCTTTATTTTTCAACAAGACTTTTTCATATTGTGACAGTACCTGTAATTCCATCAACCAATCTTCAACATGAGGTTTCTTTCTTGTCTTCCAAATTCTAAGGATCAACTTAATTGCAATCATCACAGCCCTGTCAATCCATAAATTGTATCTCCTAGTTCTCGTACATTTACTTTCATGTGAGTGTAACGCTCACCTTGTTGGTCCCCGGGGGCGCCTCTCGAATAGCTGGGATGCTCTCCGGAACCCTTTGCCTGTCCTGGAATCCGGATAATCGAGGGGCAACTCTAGAAGATAGGAGGGGGAGATAAGCTTCGGTTCTTTCCTTGCAACCCACCTCCCGAGGTCCCCTTGCAGTTCCCCAGAGAATGCCTCTCACCTTGTTTTCTATAAGTGTGCGCTCTCCGTCCTGCCGCGCTGGGCAGGGGCGCGTCGAATGGTTGCACCGCACCGCCGAGTTTCTTCACTAGCGAGGGCCGGAGTTCAGACCGGCTGCAAATCCTTCTTTCAGGTAAGTCTTTCAGGCGAAAGCAATGTCTTTCAGATGCAAGCAAAGTCTTTAGTTGAATTTGCAATGACGACTTTCTCGCTTGTTGTTGCAGGTGGCGAGTGCTGCGGTAGAAGCCGAAGCCTGGTTCGAAAAGGTAAGAAAAATGCCAAGCGACGCTGAGAGCATCCTAGCAAGTGGCTAACCTGTGGTTTTGTTTTGTTCTGTAGGTCGCGACGACCTGGAGAAGAGTTGCCCCTGGGAATCCGACAGGATGAAAGACGTCTTGAAGATGCTGGCTTTCCAGGCGACCAGTGGAGCTGGTAAGGATGGCGATGGTTCTTGCCTTGGATGACTTCGAAGACAAGGGGTGCTGCAGAGCAGGTAAGGATGGGGATGGTTCTTGCCTTGGATGACTTCGAAGCCAAGGGGTGCTGCAGAGCAGGTAAGGATGGCGATGGTTCTTGCCTTGGATGACTTCGAAGCCGAGGGGTGCTGCAGCGCAGGTAAGGATGGCGATGGTTCTTGCCTTGGATGACTTCGGAGCCGATGGATGCTGCAGAACAGGTAAGGATGGCAGGGCAGGATTTGATGAACGTCACGCTGCAAAGGCAGAATAACGCGAAGCGCATGCCTTTAGTCGGGCGTGGTTTAAAATAGCATGGCGGTAACCCAGGTGTCTTTGTGGCGGGCCCCAACCTGAAAGGTAGACCGCAGAATGTAGTTCCCCAGTATTCTGCATGGGGGCGGCCATGCTTGTCCTCTGTCCATAGAAACCCCGTCCCAGCAAGTGTCTCCTATGCCAACTGCGCCAGGACTGGCTCCAAGGCATCCGAGGGGACCCAAATAAGGTCCTTAGGGCCTCGTGAGCCCTTGGTGGGGATAAGATCGTGACAGCACTCCCCCCTAAGGCCCCTCTCAAGGTGGTTCTCCGGCCGGGTCCTGGCTTGGAGGGAAACATCCGATGGAAACGCTGGAGTGGAGCAAGCGAGGGGCATGAACATACTCACTCGGTTCCCACGTCCTATCCTGAGGTCCATATCCTTTCCAATCTACTAGGTAGTAGAGTCTCGATCTCACCAACTTGGAGTCCAGAATGTCCTTTACCTTGTACTCAGGTTCCCCCTGAATGACAATCGGCTTAGGGGGAGCAGTTACACGGGTCCCCGGCCTAAACGGTTTCAGGAGCGATACATGGAATACTGGGTGTATTCTCATATGGTCTGGTAGTGTCAGTTTCACAGCTGCTGGATTAATGATGGCCTCCACCGGGTACGGTCCCAAGAACCGGGGACGAAATGTTTGTGTTCCTTTAATTGGTACATGCTTGGAAGCAAGCCACACTAAATCTCCCACCTGATAAGTAGGGGCTTCGGAGCGACGCTGGTCCGCGCATCTTTTCTGGCGTGCCTTAGCATGTCGTAGGTGCTCCTGAGCTTTCGCGAAGGCTTGAGTGATGGTTGTGTGTAGAGTCTCGACTGCAGGCATTTCCAGGGTTGTAGGGATGTCGAGTTCAGAAGTGTGTGGGTGTCATCCATAGATTGTAAAGAATGGCGTTTGTCCTGTGCTGCTATGTAGCAAATTATTATATGCGTACTCGGCGATCCATAGAAGTTCCTTCCAATCCCCTTCACCCTGGTGCAGCATGCAGCGTAAGTACTGCTCGAGAGTCTGATGTGTTCTCTCCGTTTGGCCGTCGGTCTGTGGGTGGTGGCTAGTGGACAGCTGGATGTCTATCTGGGCCAAAGAGCAGCATTTCTTCCAGAAGCTAGACACGAATTGGGACCCACGATCTGATATTAGGACTGACGGGAATCCGTGTAAGCGTACTATATGTTCCAGGAAGACTTTGGCGAGGTCGGAAGCAGTCGGAAGACCCTTGAAGGGGAAGAAATGGGCCATTTTAGAGAATAAGTCCACAATCACCAGGATGGTATTGAAATCTTGACATGGAGGAAGGTTGGTGATGAAATTGAGTAGCAACGTGTACCATGGGGCTAGGGGAATGTTCAATGGCTGAAGGAGCCCGACAGGGCTTTGCTTGCTAGACTTGTTTTGGGAACAGACACCACATGAAGACACAAACTCGGTTACATCCTTGCGCCAAGTTGGCCACCAGTAGTTCCTTTGTATCTTAGCTAAGGTTTTGGCAATTCCTGGATGGCCCTCCATGAGGGAGTCGTGGTGCTCGGAGATGACCTGTCCTTGTAATTCCTTCACTGGAACGAATAGCCGATTTCGGTAGTGTGGCAGTTGATTCTTGACACTATAGTGCTCCCCCCTAGAGGCCCACTCTTGTAGCTGCTCCTGGGTGAAGACATGTTGAATTTCGTATAGCAGTTACCTCTGGGTCATGGTGGTAGTAATACCTAGTACTCTATTCTCCGGTATGATGGCCACTGGGTCCGGCGGCGTGTGTGCCATGTCATCTGTGCCCATGCGGGAGAGAGTGTCCGCTTTGCCATTTTGACCCCGGGTTGGTATGTAATCACAAAGTCATATTCTGCGAAGAAAAGGGCCCAGTGTAGCTGCCGTGATGATTGAGCCTTTGCTCCTTTCAGGTACTGGAGATTCCTGTGGTCAGTTATTACGGTGACGGTGTGCCTGGCCCCCAGCAGGTAGTGTCGTCAGGCCTTAAAGGCTGCTTTAATGGCCAGTAACTCCTTATCGGTGATGGCGTAGTTGAGCTCCGCAGGCGTGAACTTCCGTGACCAAAAGGTCACCGGGTGCAATCGGCCTGTTAAAGGGTCTTTTTGGGACAACACCGCTCCCATGGCCAGACTGGATGCATTAGTTTCCACAATGTAGGGAAGATCTGGACGCGGATGTCGCAAAATGGGGGCGGAGGTGAACCTGGTCTTGAGTTCTTGAAAGGCCTTTTCCGCTTCTTCAGTCCAATTAAAGGTCTTGTTGCATTTTCTGAGCAATGACGTAATTGGTTGCACAACTTGGGAGAAACCCGGGATGAAGCGGCGATAGAAATTCGCAAACCCCAACATGCTTTGGACTCCTTTGATTGAAGTGGGGGCTGGCCAATTGAGGACTGTGTCCACCTTATGAGCGTCCATTCGTATGCCTTGGGGGGAAAGGACAAAACCCAGGAATTCCACCTCTGTAACATGGAACGAGCACTTTTCCAGTTTTGCCTACAGATGGTGTTTGCGAAGTTTAGCCAGGACCGCCCGCACGTGCCCAATGTGTTCTTGTTCAGACGCTGAGTACACCAGAATGTCGTCGATGTATACAAGAGCACAGATGTCGATGAGTTCTCGGAGAACATCGTTCATAAAGTACTGGAACGCAGCAGGGGCATTGCATAGGCCGAACGGCATTACTTGATACTCAAACAGGCCGTATTTGGTACGGAAGGCAGTCTTCCACTCATCCCCTACTTTGATGCGCACCAGGTGGTACGCCCCTCTCAGGTCCAGTTTGGTGTAGATTTTGGCTTCCTTGACCTGGTCCAGTAACTCCGGAATCAAGGGTAGTGGATAGCGGTTTTTGATGGTCACCTGGTTTAATGCACGATAGTCTATGCATGTTCTTAAGTCGCCTTCCTTTTTCGGAATGAAGAATAACGGCGCCGCGGCCGATGACTTGGACGGGCGGATGAACCCATTGACCAAGTACTGCTTCAGGTGCTGATTTTCGGGCTCAGTGAGTGCATAAATGCATCCACATGGAATCTGGGCTCCTGGTAGCAGGTCGATTTGACAGTCGTAAGGTCTGTGGGGGGGCAACGTGTTTGCCTGCTCCTTCTGGAAAACGTCTTGGAAATCTTGGTAGTGAACCCTCCCGCACCGGGGAACTTGCGAGTTTTGTCTTCTGCCCTTTCGGGTAACAAGTATGCGTACAGCTGTGGGCAAAACCAGTTTGCGCGCTCGCAAGTTGATTCGGGGGTTATGAGCAACCAGCCATGGCATTCCCAGGATCAGCCGGAACTGGGGAGCTTTGATCAGGTCAAACACTATAATTTCACGATGCCCATCTTCGCACAGGAGGGTAAGTTCAGTGGTGCACTCTGACACCGGACCCGAAGTGATTTCGGTGCCATCACCTGTGGTTACGGTTTCTGCAGTTGGCATGGGGCACAGGACTAGGCCCATCTTTGATGCAAGTTCTCGATCGATATAGTTCCCCACCGCTCCGCTGTCGAGGTAGGCTTCCAACGAATGCAGAACCGACTACTTTTGGTGTAGAATTAAAATCACCGGTAGCGCAAAATGGGAGGTCTGAAGCTGGATTTCTATGCTCAACAATTGGACCCCTACAATTGCCGGGCTTGGTCGTTTCCCGGTTCCTCTTCGGGGTTTTCCTTATCCGTGGCACCGACGGCTCATCTGGGGGGCTTGACCTGGCATTCCTTTAAGAAATGGCCTGCTTTCCCACAATACAGGCACAATTGCATCTCTCTCCTTTTGTCCCTTTCGGCTTTGGTTAACGGGGGCCTGACCTCTCCTATCTGCATGGGTTCACTGGTTCCGTCAGAGCCCCGCGGAGCATGATCCTTGGGACGTACGAATAAGGGGCCTGAATCCGATTTCCCTCGGTCACTCTCCCTATCTTGTAGTCGACGATCCAACTGGACTACCAAACCAATGAACTCGGCACAATCCCGGGGTGGGTCCACCACTTGGGCCAAGACGTCCTTTAACGCCCCACGAAGACCCCGGTGGAATAACGTAGTCTGTTTATCCTCAGGCCAATCTGCCTCAACCACCAGTCGATTGAATGTCACAACGTAGGTCAGTAGATCCTGGCTCCCTTGACGAAGAGACAAGAGTTTGTTATCTAGGGCCTGTCCATGGTGACGTTGGGCGAAAAGTTTTTCCAGCTCCCGCTGAAATCCATCAAAGTCTTGAAGCAGAGGGTCATTTAAGCTAATGAATGGAACTGACCAGTCAGCTGCACTCCCGCTAAGGTAGGATAAAACGAAAGCCACACGTGCTTGGTCCGTAGGAAATGCCCCAGGCCTACACAGAGCGTGGAGGCGACATTGGTTCATGAAGGTGGCGTATCACCGGGATCTCCCGCAAACCGTTCCCGAGGAGCCAGTGGCACAGCCTCAGGGAGGTTAATCTGAACCGGATTGCTTGCGGTAGCCGAGGTGGACTGACCAACCCCAGGCAACAGAGCTTGTCCTGCTTGTGACTGAAGAAGTTGCCTCCCGAGGTCATCCGTCCTCTCCTTGGCAACAATCAACTCCCTTTGTAACGCGCTGGTTTCCTGCTGCCGCGCAGAATGAACCTCCGCGCGCAACTGCCCCAACAAAAGGGCTAACTGGTCTGTTTCCGAAGTTTCCATAGTAGACGCCCAGGTGGATGATTTAGTTAGGGCTTCGCGTTCTGTAACGCTCACCTTGTTGGTCCACGGGGGCGCCTTTCGAATAGCTGGGATGCTCTCTGGAACCATTTGCCTGTCCTGGAATCCGGATAATCGAGGGGCAACTCTAGAAGATAGGAGGGGGAGATAAGCTTTGGTTCTTTCCTTGCAACCCACCTCCCGAGTTCCCCTTGCAGTTCCCCAGAGAATGTCTCTCACCTTGTTTTCTATAAGGGTGCGCTCTCCATCCTGCCGCGCTGGAAAGGGGCGCGTCGAATGGTGGCACCGTACCGCCGAGTTTCTTCACTGGCGAGGGCCGGAGTTCAGACCGGCTACAACTCCTTCTTTTAGGTAAGTCTTTCAGGCGAAAGCAATGTCTTTTAGATGCAAGCAAAGTCTTTAGTTGAATATGTAATGATGACTTTCGTGCTTCTTGTTGCAGGTGGCGAGTGCTGCGGTAGAAGCCAAAGCCTGGTTCGAAAAGGTAAGAAGAACGCCAAGCGGTGCTGAGAGCATCCTAGCAAGTAGCTAACCTGTGGTTTTGTTTTGTTCTGTAGGTCGCGACGATCTGGAGAGGAATGGCCCTCGGGAATCCGACGGGATGAAAGATGTCTTGAAGATGCTGGCCTTCCGGCAACCAGTGGAGCTGGTAAGGATGCCGATGCTTCTTACCTTGGATGACTTCGAAGCCAAGGGGTGCTGCAGAGCAGGTAAGGATGGGGATGGTTCTTGCCTTGGATGACTTTGAAGCCAAGGGGTGCTGCAGAGCAGGTAAGAATGGCGATTGTTCTTGCCTTGGAACACTTCGGAGTCGATGGATGCTGCAGAACAGGTAAGGATGGCAGGGCAGGATCTGATGAGCGTCACGCTGCAAAGACAGAATAATGCGAAGCGCGTGCCTTTAGTCGGGTGTGGTTTACATAGCAAGGCGGTATCCCAGGTCTCTTTGGGGCAGGCCCCACCCTGAAGTCTAGACCGCAGACCGCAGAATGCAGTTCCCCAGTATTCCGCATGGGGGCGGCCATGCTTGTCCTCTGTCCATAGAAACCCTGTCCCAGCAAGCGTCTCCTATGCCAACTGCTCCAGGACTGGCTCCAAGGCTTCCCAGGGCACTTGAATAAGGTCCTTAGGGCCCCATGAGCCCTTGGCGGGGATACGATTGTGACAGTGAGAGCAAAATTATATTAGCTGCAGATCTTGTTAGGCTTGTACCAAAAACTAAATCAATCCTATCTAATATGTCTTTCCAAAATGTTTGTACCCTTGTGCATTCCCACAGCAGATGCAAAAGAGTACCTTTACCAGTGCCGCAGCTCCAATACAAATCATCCAATCTCAGTTTCAACTTAAATATCCTAACTGGTGTCCAATAAACCCTCCCAATGATTTTCTGTCGGATTAAATGCAAATTCATGTCTCCCTTCAAATTCACGCTTACCCTTAGAATATCCCTCCAATCTTTTTCGGATATGATCTGACTCACATCATTCTCCCAAGCTTCCTTCACACCATCCCATGCTAAAATATGTCTAACTTCCAAGGGCGTGAACTGCATGTAAGTCCGTACACTATACTCCTGTCCCTCTAACAATATACTAATTTCAGGTTTCACACCAAGTGAACCACTAGCCATATTCCTCCTTTGATTAATTAGGGCATCTAACTGGCATTTTTACATTTTCTTTTTATTTATTTATATTTCACATATGAAAAATACACATCAGAAGTAAAATCACATCGAGATACAAGTAATAAATCTTTCAGTAATATAGCACAAAACTATGTACAAGTACAGAAGAATATACACAATAACAATGGAGAAAAAAAAACACCCCCTCAGTCTAGGTATGTCTAAATGTGGCCTGGCATACTTTACTGTAATATGTTATTACGTGTCTAGACTGGTCTACATTGTGCAGCCAGTTGGACATGTTTTCATTGTGGCATGGCATTTTTAATAGCAAAGCATTGTATTTATTAAAGCATTAAGGTTCCTTTGCACTGTTGGTGGCTTGCATGTATTGGACGTTTGGATTGGTGTTACCCTACAAAACAATTGCAAACGCTCTGGCCTTTTAAACCATTTTTCTCTGAAAGTGTGCTGTATAATGCATTAAAACACATATTTGTACCTTTCTCCTAGTGCAGTGTGCGGCGTACTCCTCCATCAGCACGTTCGTGCGTATTGCGCAAGCACGGTGATCTAGGTCTACACAGAGTGGTGCGATCCGTGATTTGTTGCCGACTTGGGGGCCCTCAGCATGGCTCGGAGGGGGGTGGCGCCAAATTTTGTGTTACACCACTGGCAGTATATCCTGACACTGCATGTTAGACAGGGAATAATCTGCAAGTGCAGAATTCCCATAGATAAGCATTTCGTGCTCCTTGAATTAATGCACCTTAAATATTCGTTTACTTTTTGTTTCTAGATTAAGTCCGTATGCGATCTAGGAGTAAACTTGACGCATTCTTTTGTAGTGAGTAAAAGTGTTGAACATCTCTAGGATGTTCTGTGTTTCCTGTTGATCCTTTGTCACAGATGTGTGCAGATATTATATACATTAAAATGTGTTACATTATCCTTTTGACGTGACTTAGTGACAAATCATCAAATAATAATTTTGACAATCGGGTTATATGATGTTTTTCGAAACCAGGTATATTTTGAAGAAATAAACTTGTTACGAAAAATGTCAAACATTGATGGTTCTGTATTCACAATCAAGTTATCCGAGTGGGTTTTATACATTTACAATTCTCTGGCTTTTTCCCCCCACATGTGTTGCATATATAGGCTATAGCCAAAGCTTACAACCCAGTAATTCTCTTGTGAACAAATCAGGGTTTATTGAAGTCTCATCTGAGCAGCCATGATGCTAAGATGAGCCATTTCTTCAGGGTCATTGAAGAGGGACTGTGGTCTACATGGAAAGTCTGTGTACTGTACAGTGCCTCACAATTGGACATAGGTCTTCGGCCATTCAAGATACTGACCTTTTTGATGGCTGTAGTAATGTAGCCAGCAGTTGTGTAAAATAATTAATTCCCACTTCAAGAATTCGGAAAAGTGACTGTCCCATGATGCGAACCCAAGATCCCTGTAGCATCGTGTGTCACTCATTCTTCTGCTTGTGTGCCGCTGCGCTGTAACTGGGCGCCACCAGGATCTCCCAGATATCTTGATTCTTGGTCTGTAATGTTTATGTTTCAAGAATA
This sequence comes from Ambystoma mexicanum, assembly GCF_040938575.1. Taxonomy (NCBI): domain Eukaryota; kingdom Metazoa; phylum Chordata; class Amphibia; order Caudata; family Ambystomatidae; genus Ambystoma; species Ambystoma mexicanum. Next base: position 644,911,819 of record NC_090935.1, read on the forward strand.
AGGCTTTTTTCCTTATAAATTGAAAGTTTCGTCCAGGAATAATGTTATTGTAACCTTTAAGAAAAAGTTTTATTTGGGATTGCTCCCTGCTTTACAATATCACAAATACACATCCTTTAAATCACGTGTATAAAATAACAATTATAATTCGAAAATAAACATGAATATTTTTAAATATCCTAGTTCACATTACAGTCCTTCCAGAGCCCCCAAATTATTTTACTTCACATCTTAGTACACAAATATTGACTAATACAGTTTGCTATGACGTCATTTGCTAGTCGCCGTCTTTCAACATAGGTTTGAGCCAGCGCTGTGCCTCCAATAACATTTACAAACCAGCAGAAAGGGATCCCTGCAATCCTTTTATTGCAAGCCACAGTTACATACATTAGGCTTCAAAAGTGCAGTATTCCACCTGCAGCACCTTTCACTCATTTTCCACTGATTCTGATCCTTTTTGTATGCTCGTTCCGAAGCTCTGGCCTTTTCATGTTTGACAAATAAGGATCCCGCCATCAGACTGGCCTCAGGAACAGGTAACCCCTGTGCGAACAATACACCCCCAGAGACACCCATGATCCAGATTTTAGGGATTCCTGAAATTGGTCTGCTGCTTCCTTCTTCAGATAATTGTAGATCTGTGTTGTTGGGGTGCACCTTAGAGGGGGAGAAGTCCAGCTTTACTAATGCCCTCCATACATGGTTGGCCTAAGGTTTTCTTTTTCATGTTCTGATCTCCAACATTTCTCTAATCACCATTCCAAGGAAAGGGTCAACTGGATCTACTCATTTCTTTATACACAAAAGAACAGGGACTGGACTGATCGCTTTCACCGATGCAACTGAGTCTAGGGTATCAAAGGTTTTCAATCCCAACACAGCTGCTTCTGCTGCTATTTTCACATTGTAGACTTTGAGGGTACCGGGCAGTGTCATTTGTTCATATAGCTTAGCCAAGTGCAACCCTTGCAGTTGGGTCTGTATCTGTAACCCTACAGTCCTCCTACCTGCATTTCTGGACACCTGTTGTCTGCACTTACCCTGCACCTGCCACCTCCTGGCCACACTTCTTGTTATTGTTTTGATCCCATGTACAGCACTGGCCCCCTCGCCATTCCCCTGGCACTTTTCCCCTACCTACATCCCTGCACTTGCGCGATGTCATTGTCACTTGGCCTAGTAAGATCGTTGTCTATGTCCTCCCTCTGATCCCCCTTCCTTGCCTCGTTGCGCATTGAAACACTTGTGTTACAAATGTCATATATCAATAATACCTAAACCCATTTTTTGCATCTTATTTTCAGCCCATTTCAGGTGTGGTACACAAGGCTTGCTCTCTGAAAAAACCGAGAGAAACATATAACGTTGTCCTCCTTTGTAGATATTTCTATCAACAGACCAAGGTTTCTGGTTCCTTGCCTTACCACAGAAGATTGTTATCTTAGTTTTCTGCAAGTTCAGATCCAAATTATTTCTATGGAAGTAATCTTTTATTGTCTTAGTCATCCTAATTAGACTCATTTTCTTTTCTTCTGGTCTTATCATTGGCAAAAAGAGAGCATTAATGTCTCTTCCTGCTGTCCCCGTCAGGAATCTGTTGCCGTCTGGATTCAGTTGTTATATGTCGGCAAGGTATCACATGGAAGGTAAAGGGGCCGGATTCAATGCTGCCTCACCCCTCGCTCGAAAGGAAAGACGTTTGTTAGCATCCCTTTTGCCCTTTGTGATTAAAGTTATAGATTGTATTTTTTGGGATGTGAGAGGGCACTCTCTGGATTGTTGGGTTCTTTGTCCTCATGAGAAGATTTCATGATGCCGCTCTGTGCATGGCGCTTAATACTCATCTTCTCGCTTGATCACTGAAATGTTATGATATGATATGATATATGTGGTTTATAACGCGCTTATATACTAGTGTTTCAAGGCACGAAAAGACAAGGTAGGTAAAACAGAGGCAGTACAAGACAAACAATCTTACTAGGCCTTGTGTCATTCAGATTGTGCAAGTGCACCAGCACAAAATGCAGGGAGGAAGGGGTAAGTGCCAGGGGGAGGAATGTGGGAAATGCATTTAGGGCGCAATTGTTATAGTTACAGCCCCTAAGTGCGCGGTAGGCCCAGAGGCAGTGCAGTGGAGACTCTGAGGGTAGCCAAGCAACCAGTTGGCACAGCAGGGAGGTAAGTCAGCAGAGGAGGGAGAGAGGGAGAGAAAGCAGAGGATAAAAGGAAGGTCTTGAGTTGCTTCCGGAATTTCAGTTGGTCTGGCTCAAGTATAAGAGGGTCATGGAGACCATTCTAGATCGAGGCTCCTGCAGAGGAGAGAGATCTACCCCCCCACTCTCTGCCTGGAGAAGCATCTGACCCTTAAAGAGTTGGAGGTAGCTGAGGGAAGGGCTCAGGTTTGAGGTTGAGATAGCTGAGCGAAGGACTCAGGTTTGATGTGGAGGTTTCCACCTTCGAGTATAGAGCATGGTTTCTTTTTAGGATTTCAAAACAATTGATGCGCTTCACAAGTGATGCGCTTCACAAGTAAATACAGTAGGAGTAGCTCACATTCACTGGCGAAGCCTCTCCTGTAGAGTGGATGGACTATCACTGTTACCAGCATATTATGTAAGTGTTTCCGTTTTCCTCTGATTGTCGGTATTGGCCAATTTGACAGAATCTTTTTGACTGTAGGGGTTGGAGAGTGCTCCTTCCCCCATTTGACCAAATTTAGGCTGTACGAAATGATCGTACAACCAAAAAGTCAGTCAAATGGGCAATACAGTTCCATTATAGCAATCAAGGGGAACAGGGGTTGCGAGGGTGTTGGTTGCTCCCCTTGCGCGCTATAACGGGAACAGGGGTTGCGGGGGTGTGCCCCGCTTCCAGGACATTGGAAGCGGGGGACTTTAACAAACAAAATAAAAACAGAGTAAGGGACCCTGCAGCGTCAGTTACGACCTGTGTTGCAGGAACGGAACTGATGCTGCAGGGTCAGATGTAAAGCGGACGGTGAAAGGTAAGTGAGGGGGTGGAGGTGGGGATGTATTGGGGGAGGTGGGGCGGAGGGAGGTGGGCATGTATTGCCCACGTCAAAATTAGGTTTGCAGCAAAATTGACTATGGTCAAATCCGCCGCAAACAATTATGCCACAGTCAAATCCTAATAATCCTCGATTGTCTACTAAAGTTGTCCTTTGTTTGGCTGCTTCACCAAGAGCACTAAAATATCTGGAGCCAGTCCACTGCTGGAAATGTAAACTCCTATATGGTCTGCCCTTGCATGGCTGACTGACCCTGTTGCTCCGTTGGTTCCAATTTTTCCTTGTACATACCTGGATGCGATTTCCGCTTTTACAGCATCTCTTCAGTGACACACAAGCTTGCCTTCATGTGCTGCATTTAGGACCATTTTCTTTCTGGACTCTGATTCACAGGACCTCCATTCTTCCAAATCAGTCATTACTGTCTTGTTAACATGAGGTATAAAAATGGCGGTGATATGCACGTTTATGAACTTTGTTTTGCAGGATAGGTTACTTTTTTCAATGCATGTGTGGTATAAATTCATCTGTTCGCTGAACGTTTTGTTCCATGATACATTTGGTTTCCGGTATTAGGAGGAGCGTGCTTTATTTTCTTCATTGGTTGGTTGCCAAAGGTTCATCAGGTTTTTAGATGGCACGTTTAAGCGAAGCGGGCAGATTGGCACCTCACCATTGGCCTTATACAAGAATCCGCTACTTGGTTCTTACAGCAGATTGCAACATATTTTACTTCCATTTTTTCAGTGTTCTTTTACAGGGATTCAATTTAGGTCATGACTCATGAAGGGTTGGGTTCACATTGTGATGGCGAAGCTCAGGACTGCTCAGATTGAACGAACGGTCTAGGGCACTGCATACAGGAGACAAACTCCCATGGAGCCATGGGATTGAATTGTACTTTTGGTGCATCCGTAGATGAATCTTTTCTTCAGCTAATTTTGGATGGGTGAGTTTGTGAATCCTGCAGGCTCCTTCCTGTTGTAGTGTCGGTTTGGGTGATGAGGTCTTACCGTAGGAAAATGCTCTCTGAATTGGTAACAGTGTGTTCCATCACTGTACTGGACCCATGTAATGGCACATGCAGTCGACTAATTTCTCAATCTTGAATGCCTGTGTTTTCCTCCACTACGGGAGTGTGTACACCTGCTTTCTTCTATGATCAGGGTGTTGGTAGTTACTATCTCTACTACGGTGAGTGCTTTTCATTTGCAGCTTGGCCCTCTTTGGGCACTATGTCACAAGGCACGCATGAATGTCTGTATTCAGATGTTGTAGTACCTTGTATCTACCGTTCCCCTTTGTGGGCCTGTGTAGTCCAATTTTGATTGCTATGGCATAGCTTTCCCATCCTTGCTCCCTGCAGATTCTCTATATACATCACCACCTCTCTCTTAACTAATAAGCTAAAGTGTTTTTTTCCAGATTGATTTGTTTTACTCTGATCATTGTTCTCTCGCCTTTCCTGGGATTGGTGAGGGACCGTGGATCAACAAGTGACATAGGTGATATTGTGCGTTGTGCTAAACCACTCCTCTAGCAGGAAGCCGGCAGCTTTGTTCATCAATGTTGCCTACCAGTCGGAGAAGCGGTTGATCCATCCAACTTCTGCTTTAGAGGAGGTCCATGGTCAGGGAAGAAAATCTCCTGTTCTATCCTGATTCCCAGAGGTGCTCTTTTTCTCACTGGAGGCTCTAGAGAGTTAGGGCATGGTTGATATTGTCTAATTATCTTCATCAAGTTGACAGCAACTTACCAAGAAAGCTTGCAATCCCAAGCCCGAACAAGATATGCACGATCACATTTTATATTGTGAGTTTCTCTTTCCGGTCACAGACAACCCTCAGTTTAATAATTGAGCATGTAACAATTCCACCCTTACATCCTAAGACAAGAAAAAATCTGCTTTGCAATAACAATTTCTTTTATTCAACAATATAGTATCAAAATAATTTGACAGGTCATTCCCCACTTGAATTAATCATGGGACTTCCCCCGTACCTAGACTTCACCTAAAAGCATGTTCATGGCTTAACATTTGATTTACGTTGTGTGACGCCACTAAACAATCTGGATGGGTTTTATATGTATTTATTTAAGTGTCTTCGGCTAGCAAAACAAGCCTTTTGCACAATTACATAATGCAATATAAACAACATAAAGTAAAATCAGCATTAGAGTATATTGTCCATAGAATTTCAATTGCCTAATGCATTTAAAATCTACTAAAATGGCAATTTTACAATATTGAGACTACCTGCAAATTCCTAAAACCCCCAAACTGTTTTCTTTTTTAAATTAAACATACAACAAATGACAAAATCTATATGTCCATCATGGTCGTGCCATGAAAGGGATGTTTAAGAACCAATTCCCAGATATGAAATGCTGCGGCCGTAATTACCATACATCCGGCAGAGAAAATGGTTGCCCAAAACTGGGCAGCGCTTATGCTGGCAGGTGAGCATACAAGTGCCCCGTATCCTTTTAGATACTGTGCAGTCAAATTGGGGAAAGTTATCAAAATATGCCTCGTGGTCTCAATTTCTTTGCAACAAATTTGGCAAAGCCTACTTTCCAAAGGGATTGCCTTTCTATGCTCAATGATATTCTAAGACGGGCAGAATGTTAAATCGGAGATGCAAAATATATCGTCTGAGGGCCTGGCTGCACAGCTTGGTAAGATAACTACAAGGATGAACCGGGGAGAAGCTCAGTCTAACATATTGCACGTAGCTCTTTTTTGGGTACAATTTCATAGTTGAGTGTGAGCGATCCCAAACTAATGTTTTGAGCTTCAACTTAGAATCAAATACTCAGACTTCATCCTCAGCTGGCAGAGTCATGCCAATCGCCTCTAAGTGGTCCCTTGCAGTGGTTCCCTGGCTTAAGACGCTCAATCTAGTTGATAAGGTCCAACAGAGACTGATCCCTGCCTTCAGCCCATATTGTTTTAGCACATAATTTGCCTCTTGTAAATTTCCAAAGTAAAATAAGGGAGGTGAGCTAGTCTCAGCGCCTCTACTAGAACAGCACCGGGTAAGCCTAGGATGGAACGCAATCATTTTGCCTCCACTTGTTCAAGCCATTGACCATGGCGATCTGGCAAAACCTCTAGTCCATACAATAACCCTGGGATTACACATATAACAGGCCTTTCACCGAGTATCCACCCTTCCTGGACATGAAGTTTTTGATCACCAACCACTTCCTGATCATTTTGGAGGGTAAGACTTCCGCATAGAAGGAGACAGTGGGAAGGTTCTTAATGAGCATTCCCAGATAAATATACAAGTTAACCGTTTGAAGCTTTTTGTTTCCCATTTGCCAGGAACATTTCCTGCACGATTCTTTACCAATGATCATGATTTGTTTTCCTCTGGTTTGTTTTTAAGTTATTGGCAGTTGCATGTACACAAAGGGCATTCATGGATCGCTGCAGGCCTAACGGTGTTTGATCTACTAAAACAGTGTTAGTGGCATAGGAGAGCCAGGCAATGCTCTCGTTGCCAAGCTTGCGAGGGAAATTGTGACAGGTGCAAAGCTTCTCATCCATATCGGACACGTATAGGTTGTAAAGTGATGGGGCTAGGGTGCATCCTTGCTTGAACCCAGTGTTAGCGGTCAGTGTATAGTTATCTTATAAAATACAATATCATGGGGACTATGCCCCAATGCACCAGTTTCCCCCAAAGCCTAGGGTGCTGCACACAGTGAAATGCTACTGTATATTCAACAAAGCACAAATATAGTTGGCGGTACGCATATCAGTAGGTATCTGCAATGAGGTGCTCTATCGTCCATATGTGGTGCATGGTGCGACATCCTTTCCTCAAACCTTTTTTCAAACCTGTTTGCTGACATTTAATTAGATCAAAGGCTTTAATCCATTTAGATGTTTTAATAAAAGGGTAGAAAGCATTTCTCCATATGAGTCCAGCATAGCCTGCAAAAGGATAATTACTGTGTTCGATGCACAGCCCTTTTTAAAGACAGGGTTAAGTATGGCGTTGAACCAACTCCTGGGAATCTCACTCTGCTTTTATGATGTTTACTTTAGACCTACATCCTACCTTAAATGTTAAGGCAAAGCAGTTATCAGAATAACGTTTGAAATGAATCACTTAACTGCAGTTATAACGCAAGTAAAATATGGTTCTCCAATTTGCTGGCTGATTTAATTCTAAAATGTTGGACTGTGTCTATGACAAACTATTGGCTTTTAGCTTGAACATGGACAATATTCGACTGCATCTTCTATGATATTGAATTTGTTGGTGTTTTTGAAATACTGGGACAGAGGGCCCAAGTCACTATTTCCAAGAAATCAGGTTGACCTTAACAACACCCATATTCAATGTGTTTATTAAGTAATAGATTTCAGTTACATTATTGAGTACGGTAGACATCAACCAAAGGACTTGTTGTTCATGTTAAATTTAAGAAGCTGCCTAAGATGCCAAAGTTCAGGAGAAATTCCCATTACAATGATGCTACCTACTATTTGATTTAATTATAAATCACAAAGCATGTACACCCCTTGCATCATGTCCCCTTTTGTGAGTGATATAACTATTAAACACGGCTTCCAAAATACTTTAAAATGCTACCTGGGAATGAATTACTTCCCGACTGGCTTCAAGCAACTCCGTCAGGTAAGCTCTCCTCTCTGTCTGTCTGTGCATCTTCTCCAATATCCCTCTCAGATAATCTGCTCCTGCCCTAAGAAATGCCCCTGCATTCTATCCAATCTGGGTCAGGCCCTGTGAAGATATTTCCCCCTGAGCTAAATCCAATGGAATCCAATCTGCTTCACTTAGACAGTCTCTCTCTTCTCTCTGTTCCCAAAAAAACTCTCTTCTTCTACTGTATTTCAGTTTAAATACCCAGCAACCTCCTCCCATACGGCTAAGGTGAGCAAACCTGATTCCTATTCGCCAGTGTATTTGGTCTCTAGATCCAAGGGAAAATGACACATCACACACCCACTTCTTTCCTATTGGCTCTTTAACATTAGATATTTGGACAAAGCAATGTCTCTTAATTTCTATTTTAATTGCCTAATAAACCTTCCAGCTAGCAGCTGACATCTCTTAATTACAAACTTTAGTAGAATTATACCACAATTTTATAAATACATGATTTGTGTTCTCACAGTTTATAAAATCACATTTTTATGGGTCTCTCTCTCTGGGAAAGTCTGTCCCATTTCGTCCCATCGCTCTAAAAAGCGCCATTGGAAAATTATGATTCTAACAATTTAGTTGCACAACTTCACTTAATGCCAGTAGTCTTTGTTTTACGTGTGGATGTAGCAGGAGCTCAGAACAAGGCCCATATGTTTATTTTTGTTGTACATAGAGAGGAAATAGGGAGGCCAAGATGTATCCTTTTTGGTGGCGCTACAATTAAAGCAGATTGAAACACACTTTCAATCTTATTAACAAGACAACAAGCTAAGCTTCAGTTTCACTTTTCTGAACCCACTCTCTTTTCTCTGCCTCTCATGCCACACAGTATGACAACGATTTCTGTTCAGCTAGGCCTCACATTGAATACATATTTGCACAATGGAATGATATTAGCTGTGCACATACTGCACATATTGCCCAGGGGGTTGACTGGAGATTGTATGTCTGTTTGGTCAGCTTTGCCACTTGTAGGGCGTAATTGAATATAAAAGTAACCTGTCAAGAAAATAGATGATAATCTAGTAACACTCCAGGGGTTCCAGTTAATTTGTGCATATTTAAGCCAGTGGTCCTTGCCTCAAAATAAGTATGTTAGAATGTGTCTGCACTTGACAAAGAGCTTTCCAATCCTATAATGACCGTATTTCACACATATCCTTCTTCAACACATGAGCTTCTACAGATCTGTTCATTTTAAACATTAACATTCTTCATGACATTTTTCTGAACACATGGGGTCTTCCCTTGAGAACAGGAGCAGCGTGAAGGAAATATAGAAAATAATAAGCAGAGCAGAGAATGGAGAGAAGGGAAAGTGGCAGGTAAAAGGGACAGACAACAAGAAACAGAGGCAAGGTACAGAGTACAAAAGTAAGAAGAGCAAGTGCCTCAGACAAGTGAACAAGGGACAGGACAAAAGAAATCAGGGCAGTAACTGCTATTGGCATCTTTTCAGGCAGACAAAGCACAATCAAGGGTACACAAACTGTTGAGTAGTATGACAGGGTACCAAAGAAAGCGAGAAAAGCTCAAAAGCAATATGTGAAGAGAAGTCAAAATGGAAGACCACAAGTAAAGTGAGCTAGAATTGGGGAGGGATACAAGATAAAAGCAATAAAGAGCAATAGAGAGCAAGAACTGAATGGAAGGGAACATGGCTGTTAGGTTCCATTATACCCAGTTAGCTCCATGCTCGCTTCGATCATGCTCAATCAGCACAAAAAGGCTACCTTACCTAGATCTAGTAAGCAGAAATAAGTCTGACATCATTATAATAATAATTCAGGTGTTGTATATAGTGCTGCTATCACCTGGATGCCAGTTCCTAATTGCTTGGTAATTGATGTTACTCATTACTGTCCTTATTACCCACAAAGTGCTACTCAATTAATCCGCATATGAGCTTGTGGGAATGAAGGGCTGAGTTGACCGACTGTAGTATCAAACGTGTGGCACATGGGACCATCCTGCTTTTAAGGTAAGCGTGGTGCTCTTCTGCTATCCTCACAGCTTTTCTATTAGTATGCCAATTAGTACAGTCAGGTTAGATTTAATAATAGCATGTTTGGACAGTTACAACAGGTTCAGTATTGCCTAGTTAGCAAAGTAAAGCCAGATCCAATTATACCCATTTTGGTCAGATTTCATCATGCGCGATTAACCAAGTATAGCAAGGTACCATTAAGCCCAATTAACACAGTACGCTCACATTCTATTGTGCCCAGTTATTAACACATTGCCAGTTTCCATTATCCCCACTTAACGTAACAAGTTTACATTACATTGGCCTAGTTAGCAAAGTTAGGTGAAAATGCAATTTACCATGGTAGCCAAATAGGGGCGATTACATTATGCTGATCTTACAAAGTAAGGTCAAGAAGGCGGAGTGGCAATCATCCACAGGAGAGATTGGCCATGCTCTAGCATCTGCTCTCCCAGAACAAGCTCGTTTAGATCACTCGCCTTTAACATCCCCAAGTTACAGCCTGATAACCGCACTTGAAGCACGCTTTTTGCACTGACTAGTTCCATGGGCCATGAGCAAATTGTGCTCTACCCCACACACAACAAAAGCAACACCCTAGACTCAGCCTTAACATCATTCCCCCCACATCACCTGTGTAGACCCTATCCCACTTCACCAGTTTCACTAAGCCGGCATCCCATTATTGGTGACCAACTCGACGACGGCCCACAAAGGTCAGGCTAAACACCCCCTCGCTCATTCAAATCCTTCCTGGCAGTGCTTTAAGTGGGCCGGTGCCTGCCGGGGCCGGGCCCCGGCAGTCTCCAAAAAGTGGGGCTGAGCCGGGGCCCTGCCGGGGCCCCCAGTCCCACCGCACGCAACATTGGCGGGATGCATTATCCCGTCGCGGCCGCAGCGGCGACGGGAGATGCGCCTGCCATGAAGTCAGGCAAGCTGACAGAAGTAGCAGCCAGCCACAGCGATGCTGTGCCTGGCTGCCACTTCTGTCAGTCATAGTAACTGCCTCTGGTGACCCCTCGCGCGAGGGGTCATCAGAGGCAGTTACTGTTCCTTTGTTTCCCCAGGTCGACGAGGCGTCTTTAACCCTCGGCGAACCTGGGGATTCCTCGACATATATCGAGGTTTATAAAAGATGGCTTTGAAAGTACACGGGACAATATTGTCCGTAGTCAAAGCTTTATAAAAGATGGCTTGAATTGTGTACTTTCAAAGCCATCTTTTATAAACCCGAAAACATGGCCTGAAAACTAGGCAAACCGTAGGTACGCACACAAATATATATACATGTTATATATCTGTGTGCGTACCTTACTATGGTTTGTGTACTTTGCAGGCCATCTTTTCTAAACATAGAAATATGTAACATATTTCTATGTTTAGAAAAGAAAAGATGGCCTGCAAAGTACACAAACCATAGTAAGGTACGTACACAGATATATAACATGTATATATATTTGTGTGCAGACCTTACTATTTGCGTGCTTTTTAGGCCACGCCCCTCCCAGAAGCCACGCCCCCAAATGAGGGCCCCCTCTCGATTTCTTACCCCACTTAAAGCCCTGCTTCCTGGTCAATGAGCTAGTAGAAAATTGTGCAGACCTCTCCACCACAGAGCAGGCACCATGCCACTTAGAATTATTCAACAACTCTGCTATGAAACTGTTGGGCACTCATGCCTCCCTAAAAAACATCTGAGCAAGGACCAAACCATGTTCCCCGTGGTACACCCCTGAGCTAGCCTCCAACAAACATGCAGTCAGAGCCCTAGAGGAATGGTGTCACAAAAACTGTATCCCGGGAGACCTCACAAACCACAAATCTATCCACGCCAACCATAGGATTCCGATTACAGAGGCCAAAGCTTCTTACTACTCCACCACGATTACAGCAGCCTGTAACAGGAGCAAAGCCCTCTTTGAAGTAATAAAGCATTGTACCAAACACTCACCCGACCCGAGGTACCGGCAACTCAGGAAAAATGTGATAGAATCAGCAAATGTTTTATTAAGAAAATAGACAAAATCTTAGAGACCATTGAATCGATCTCTCACGGCATTAGCACCCCCTGCACCCCGGCACACACACTGAGGGCTCCTCCCTCCTCCCCTGGATCTCCTAAAGATGACTTCCTCTCTCAACCTACTTCTTATCTGACGCTATAATCCTGGCCTCCATCATTAACTCTTAAATGCTGAGCTCTATACATTTCTATGCAAATTGGATGAGCATACTCGTCCTTAGCACTTAATCATTTAAACAATTGATGGACATGGTGCTCAGCACACTCCTCAGCATCATTAATGCCTCCCTCACAGATGGTTCCAGGACACACACAAGACTGAAAAAGCCAACCCTATTTCCAGATGACCTAGCCTACGACTGGCCCATTACACACATCCTGTTTATTAGCAAAGTCTTGGAAACAGTAGTTGCTACACAACTACTCGCCAGAATGAAACAACTTCACCTCCCAAATTGTTTTTTATTTTCTTTATTGGTCATTTATTATGTACCTATACACGTGTGCCTCAAGGCGCGGCAAGGGGGGCGCGGTGGAGGAACGAACCTACTAGACCTTGTACAATTGGATCGTGCAAGTGCAGGTTATTTATAACGCGCTTAATCCCGAGATCGGGTTCAAGCGCAAATCCGGGATTTGAACCTGTGTTGCTCAGCGTGGTCTTGCTTCCAAGACCTGTGTGTTGCCAAAAAGCTAGCCTCCCTTCACTAAATGACTCAGTGAAGGCTCTGACCCCCAGTGTAGCAATGAGACAGCCATCATCCAGGTGGTGGATGATGCCCTCCAAATTACTGATAAAAGCGTCTCATCTCATCCTCCTTGTCCTCTCAGCTGCATTCGACACCACCAACCACTGTATCCTTACCTCCCTCCTTACCAACAGGATGGGATTCACTGGCACTGTGCTGAATTGGTTCACATCCAACCGCTCAGGCAGACACCAGGCCGTCCAGATGAACTTGTAGCGTCCCCCAAGGCTCCATCCTCTCACCAATCCATTGTAACCTTTAGATGGAGTGCCTGGGTCTTATCGGTTTTAACTCTGGTGAGTAGACCTAGCTCTTGGAAGAAGCCTACTACAGTGATCACCTAAGAAGTTTTTTACCCACTCATCAGGCGGTGCCACCATTCATCTTCGTCAAAACACTTAAGTGTTTAGTTAGTGGGTCTAGGTGACAGAACGAACAGCGATCAGCCCCTTGCAGTTCATGAGGAGATATCGAGTGGTTTCTGTAGTTTTCTTTTGCATACAGAAACGGCACGTTGCTGAGTCGGACAATTTCCATCTTGCTAATGTTTCGTTGGTGTACATGATGTTTAAACGTATTCGCATAAAGTTTTCTCTGCGTTTCCTATCCGGACTTTTTGTCAGGTAGCTGTGCATTTCATTGATCTTTCTTACCTCCAGAGGAAGCTCCAATGAGGACTGGAGATGGCTTGTTGCGTACAGAGTTCCAATCCAGTCATTTTTCAGCAACTTATTCTTTACCTATTCTGGATGAGTTCAGCTTCTGTGCTGTAGACCCTAGCCAGCAGGAGTTTATTCTTAGTAGCCCAGATTTCTAACCTTTTACAGTGCCCAGCTTTAATTTCCTTGTTGATCACCTTTACAATAAGAGGCAGCATTGGTAACAGGGTTTTTCCATATAGCATCAGCTCATTCCTTGCTACTATGGAGCTTAAAGATGGAAGAGTTAGCTCCCTCCTAATCATGGAAACTGGCACAGAAGATGGGAGGTTCAAGACGTTCTTCCAGTATTGACCGTAAAACTTTTGCCATAATATTCCTGGTTGGTACAGCATTGCCTCCATTCCGTATGGGAGGCTAGGAACAACTTTCGACCTGTAAAACGTCAGAAGCAGAGATAATGTAAAAAGGCCATGTTTTTTGTTAATAGCAACAGACTGAGTTATGAGGAGGCGAGTCTTTGCCCGTAGACAGTCCTGGATCGGTGCTTCAGTGATGCTTTTGTTCAAAATCACTCCGAGATATTTGAAGGATTCCACAACCTCCAATGGTTGGTTGGCAATTGACCACGTAAATGTTTTCTTTGTGGTTTTATGTTTGTCCAATACCATGATTTTAGTTTTTTCTCTATTCATCTGTAATGAGTTATCTTTCAGGTAAGCGGCCAGGTTGGAAATATGCCTCTGGAGACCTATCGGCGTGTAGTCCAGGAGTATTATATCGTCTGCATAAAGTAGATGTGAAATTTTTTCTTCTCCTGAAGTCGGGGGGAAAGACTTCACTCTGTTTTCGCATCTCTCATAGTCTGCAATATAGGCATTGTACAGTGCCGGGGCCAATGGGCAGCCTTGTTTAACACCACGGCCTGTTTATATCCAAGGGGAAAGCAGGCCAGTTTGATTTAGCCGCACACACATTGAAGTGCCTGTGTATAATGCCTTGATGGGGTTCAAAATTTGAGGCAGGCAGGACTGTTGTTCGAGTTTTTCCCACAGCGTAGATCGATCACAGCATTGAAGACAACTGGCAAACCATCGATCGATCTGGTCAAAAGCTTGAACCAGATCGATAAAAGCAAAGTAAATTTTTGGCCAACCTTCAAGGACCTTTGCTTTAAATATACTCGGAGCCAAGATGTTCACTGTTGTGCCCAGGTTCTTCACGAAGCCCACTTGGAGTGGGTCCGCCTTTTTCGCTGATGTTGTCCAAAATAGAAACTTGTCCAGTAATAGGGATCCAAATAATTCCCTATGGAATCAAGGAGGGCAATCGTCTGGTAGTTGTTCGGGTTGTCCATGGGCCCTTTTTTCAAAATTGGGACCACGATTGCTTGCTTCCATGATGGGGGGATAGCTCTTGTTTCCTCACAAGACTTCCAATATAAAAAGGCTCCAAGGAACAGTATGTTGCTTTATTTCGTGATTGGTGATTCCAACTGGACCTGCAGCCCGCGAGTTGTTGAGCTTTCTAATTTTCATTAGAATTGTCTCCTGATCGGCCGATATGTCCCATGTGGTGGATGTGAGATCCACACTCGGACTTTCTTGTCTGTTGCGGGGACCATACAGGGCTTCAAAGTGGTTTGTCCAGGCCGAATCAGTCACAGTGTTTATCAAAGGTAGCAAGGAGATGTTATTATTGCTCTTGATAAACGCCCACAAATCTCTTTGCTGCATATCACGCGTAACATCTGTTCAGCATCGTCTTGGTTGCGTTGATATTTGGTATTACGTAGCCAGGTTTTGTAATTGGTTTTAGTGAGTTTTACTGCTTCCCATGAACCGGCACTTTGTGATTTTTCTGCTATCTGTTGCAGTTTCCTTAAGTCTTTTCTTTTCTCCACTAAAAGTGCGTTGAAAACGTGCACAGTGGGTTTTGTGTACTTAACTATCCTTTTCCTTTGCGGGACAAAAGCCATTGAGAAGGAGGAGTAGTCTGCGTTAGCAGACAGCAATGTGAAATCAGCGTAGCTTTTCGTTAGTTGTAAAATGGCTGTGTCTGACAATCTTATCCTATTGCCAGCCGTGTTTAATTCTAACGTGGCATTCAGATGTCTTGCTGGTGGTTTGTCTGTGAACCAAACCGCAGTCAGGATGTTGTGATCGCTGGATTTGGTGCGAATCACTGTAAATGAGTCTATTAGTGCCAGGAGGCTACGAGAGGTGTGGATGGAGTCGATGGTTGCTTCGACATCATTTCTTTCCCAGGAGGGTATCTGAGGGTTGGTTCCCGAAACCGCTAGCTGCAGATTGTGTAGATCTCTTGTATCCATTAGGTTATTCCAAGCGTATGCACGTCCAGTGGAACTGTTTGTGCGGAGTGAGAGATCCACATTTAAGTCGCCCGTAATGATGATATGGGGGGCTTTTTACTGGCCATTGCACTATCAATCAGAGCTTCAATACGGTTCAGCAGTGTCATTGTCTTAACTCTTGCGGGATTCCAGTACACATTAAGTACCAAGATCTCCTCCGGCAAAGTCGGTTGGTCGCAGATAGGATATCTTGTCCAATCGATGATCGTGGCCAGAATAAATTCTGATGCCAGTAGGAAGGACTTGCTTTAAAGACAGGCCACTGCCCATTTTTATTGCTGTAATTAACCAGACGTGGGTCTACCTCTAAGGTCTTGTAAAGCCAGTGCGTGGGCTAGATCGAAACCATCAAGAAGAGGTTTTGCCACTAACCAGGTTTCCTGGAAACAAAGTACGTCGAAATCTGTTAGAGCCAAGTCAGATTTTCTAGTTAGATGCAAGAAGCCCCTCGTGTTCCACAAGCCCATTCTCAGCCCATTCTCAGCTGTGTGGTCTAAACGGCCGTCTGATGTTTGTGCTCCTGTTGGACGACCGTTGGCTTAATGATATGCTCCTTGAAGGATTAGATCCACAATTCTCGGACTCCTTAGGCTTCACCTTTAACAGCAGCCTGTCCTCCTAGAAACACATAGACAACAAAGCCCAAACAGCCTGGCTCCGAATCTCTACCCTTTGAAATTTTAAACCCTTCATCCTGCTGAATCTCTCCGGACTGTAGTGCTGGCCGGTGTGGTCTCGCACATTGCTGGGGGAAAATCTATCTTGACAGGGCTCCCAGCTGCTCATTTGGATCCCCTAAAAGCAGTCCATCACACTTTAGCATGTCTTATTTGCATGGAAATTGGACGAAATCACCCCCCCACCTTCCTACACAAACTACATTGACTTCCTCTCCAGGCTAGTATACTGTTCAAGACTGCATGTATTAGCTACAAAGCAGCCAGGGGTAGCACACCAGCATACCTGGCAGCTAAGCTCCACATATCTCGTGGCACATGCTCCTCGCGCAACAGAATCGACCAACCAGCTTGAATCGCAACTTGTCCACAAAGAGAAGACCTGCAAACAATCCTTCTCTTGTCATGCACCCACCCTCTCGAACTCGATGACGAAGTCAGCTTGGAATGCCTCCACAATATTCCAATTTCGCAGATCTCTCAAAACAGAGCTTTTTCAACAACACCTGACCAAGGACTAATTCCAATGGACGCACATACCGATGCACAGACCTCAACTCATAGTGCTGCGCTACTGTTAAAAGATGCCAGCCCAAATGCTGGCTACACGCACTCCGTGCATGGCTCTCGAGCAAGGTCTGCGCTTTAAACAATAATAAAAATAAAGGTCACAGCTCATTATGCATAGTTATGTCAGATTCCATTATGCCCAATTAGCAAAGACAAGCTGCCCAGTTACCATAGGGAGAGCATCTCCAAAAGCCCCAGTTAGCACAGCAGAATCAGATTTAACTATTTCCAGGTAGCAAAGTAAATCAGGATTTCACTACATACAGTTGGATCTCATTCAACTATCAACAGCAGAGTTTGGTCAGATTCAATTATGCGCAGTCAGGAAAGGGAGGGCATAGTCCATTACGCCAAGTTTACAAAGAAAGTTGAGATTTCATTAGGCCTAATTAGCACAGCAGTCTAGTTTCCATTATGTCAGATAGCACAGTATGATCGTATTACGTTATTCTCATTTAAGATAGTAAGGCCACATTCCATAGGCGAAAACTAGAATAGTTACATTAGACTTCGCAATGCCAAGTCACCAAACTAAGGTCTGTTTCTATGAGACCCAGTTTGGACTGTAAGGAAACATCAAATTAGGCCTTTTTGTGGTAAAGTGTGAGGGTCTATTATTCCTAATTAGCACATCATTGGTAAGTTGTTGCCTCCCAACAGCTCTTACCTTAATTGTGCTGCCAGAGAAGAGAGGTCTCCTTCCTGATGTTTGCTATTTTTGTGCCTGCAGTCTTTTGCTTCCTTCTTGGAGGAGTAGCAACCGCCACCACTAACCCAGTCAAATATTTGATATGTGGCTGCGAAGACACTGCCTAGACACTGACTCTAGTATTATTCCAGCCAATAATAGGCAGGTCTGAGGGGTACCAAGCTAAATTGCAAGATTTAAAGCAACTGCTGAATTTCTAACTGTTCCAAATTGTTCAATAGAGTTTCTATTTTGTGTACCTCCTGGTTGTGCTAAGTGGCGCAAGGACCACTGTTAAACCCTGAAATGACAATCCAACCCATCCCCATCCAGAATCCTGAGGACAGCTCAATGACAAATGCCTGGCAGGGGGTTGTTAGGATGCTAAATCCTAGTATACTGGTCTAGAAATCAACATGTATCAGGCAAACCAGTACACTTGGTGTGTTTGAATTTCATGTAAAAATTAAAGGCAGTGCAGAATTAGGGCCGAAGTTCACAGGATGGTGATCCAGAAAGAGTTGTCTCTCCGGATTGCAATATTGGTAGAGCCACGCGATGCAAGCCAGTCTTGCAAAGTCAACTTGAATCCCATTGATACCTACCTTCATCATCGTTGAACATGAGGAGAAGGGCAGAGATGTGAGATGGATGGGCAGGGAAGAGCTGAGTACTGCAGTCAATGCTGAGAAAAAGAAACAGTAAGACGTCTTTACCTTCCCAAGTCCTAGCTCCCAAATACAATTTAGAGTACCTGTTTGCATGTTTGGGTGGAGGGGTTAAGTGGCATACATCATTTAATGCTCAGCCCAGCCGTTCACATCTCAGTCTTCCTTCTCCTCGCAGGCTGCTGGGAAGAGGCAGGCAGAAACTCAGAAAGCCGGAAGCATGGAGAATGCAGGTGCAGCGGGCACATGTTCAGGCAGCATTGTGTTTACAGAGCAATTCAGCAAAGAAAAGGTTAGGCAGTCACTGGCACATCTGCCGCCTGCCACTGACCACAGCTGGGCCCTGACGGCACTTTGTTTGTGGGAGTGGGAGGTTGTGACGGTAGTAGCACTAGAGTCACTCGAATTCCTTGCAAGTGGTTTGGGGAGGGGAGACCAGCTGGTGTAATTCACAGAGCGTACCATGCTGCCATGACTGTACCCGTACCCATGCCCTTGTCATACCCTCATTGTTCAAAATACACCCCCACTGATGCTTGGCTCTGTAGGGATATATTCATGCATGAAATATTTGTGCAAACAACAGCACATGTGTACAGATTCAAAGGGAAGCAAAAGTGGGGGTTTCATTATTCAGTATGTAGATGCAGCTTTTTCAAAATGGGTGCAAGGGATAGCTTTTCAGCAACAGGCCAGTAAGCATTATTTTTGGAAAAACATTATTTTAAAAACTATTTAGCAAAACGTTTTTTTAGCAGCATGCCAGCAAAATGGGGTTTAGTTTCAAATGCATGCGGCACAGGGTGCTGTAATTTTAAAGTACAGAAATGTGCATAGGTACAACTTGGATGTTTCTATATGTGTGGAACTGCATTAGAAATACATAATTAACTAATCCTATACTAATTTGCCCCAGTAACCCATTAACTGTTCCTCTGACATTATAATGCAGTTTATTATACAAAGTGAGATTAATTCCATTTAGTATTCTTCCATGGAGAGGAGAAATATGTGCACGGCAGGAAATAAATGGGAAACAGTTTCTTGTTAACTGAAGTTTTCCATTGTTCCGGTGGTGAAACAGCTGCTACAGGACATTCTTGTAATATGATTAGTAGGAATTAAGAGGTGGCAGTGCTGATGTCAGAGAAGGCTGCTCTGAGTTTGACAAACAGCCAGAGTTTTTTTAATCAGCTGAGCTGGGGGGAGTAGTCAGTCCTTCCAGAGATTCGAAAGCTGTCGGTGTCGTCCTGGACGGGTTCCGGGAATGCAGCTTTGAAGACAGCTGGCAAACCATGCAGAAAGGGGTCAGGTAGCTGGCATCGAAGTAGAAGGAATTACAAAGGCTGTGTCCGTGAGCTGTGAGGTCGTGAAGATAATCCCTGGCAGCAAGAGAAGCAGACGGAACACAGAAGCAGACTTCAAATACATTTGTAAGTAATGTAATTGAGGAGTACTTGGGTGTCTGACATGTGATCAGATTAGCTCAGGGTGCTGAATTGCAACACGAAATGCTTTATTTTTATTCCTTTCCATGTGTAATTGTTTAAAAGAAAAGAAAAATAAATTAATCAGAATTATTTTGTTGCCATGTACTTGTTCTCTTTTCTGTGTTTATCTTCTTGAGGACGAGGTTGTGCTCACTGTTGGTAAACATATGTGTAATTGTAACATTCTGAATTGTGTATAACAAAGTCCAATATTATAACAAAAAGTAAAGCTGGTGCAATTTTTTGGGGGGTTTTATTTTATGTCTCTCGTGATTACTGTGTTAGGAGAAAAGTCAGTGGGTGATCCTAGTGTCATACCACTGTGGTAAAGAATTTTGCTACCTCATTTACCACATGGGACAAGGTTAGGACAAGAGTAAATATATACAAATAAGCAAGATAGAAGGTTATGTGTGTGTATGCATGCACTTTCTCTGCATGTTGAAGAGGAAGTGGTTCCCCAAGGACCCACACACTGAATGTAAATAAGTCAGTAACATGAGTTACATGCTATAAGTGGCATTCTGAATTAACTTGCTGGGTTCCCAAAGGTGTGCTAGGTCCACGGAGTACCTGCAGTCAGCCAAATGTGGGTCACAATTGTAATGAGGGAATAGTTTGTTCTATGATGGGGCGGTAGTATAAAAGACATGATCACCATTATACCACAAAAATGAGATAATTCTAAAATAACACCAAAATAAGATCTCACAAAAAATTACTGCCAACATAAGCTAATACTATATATCACAAGAATAGGGTAATACTGAACTGCTCCTAACGGTAACGCCAGGTTACCGCAACATTACAGCAGAATTACCACAGTAAGAAAATACTGCCAAATCCAGATTTTACCCCAAAATACAAAACCTCCTACCTATATGGTGCGTTGGCCGGGAACAGACTGTAGAGCGACCACTGGGTGTGGCAGGTGTGTCCCACACCGCCATACGTGCATTAAAGGGAACTCATTTTGTGAGATCAGTGTGACACTGAAAGTGGAATCTCAGGATGTCTCAAATTGATGCCACATTCCCAGAATTGGTGAAATACATAGAGGCAAAATTATATGCACATGGAACATGGTCATCAAATGATGCCTTAGAATGGCATTCCCGTATCTGTGGGGAAGTTCAGTGTGCTCTGAGACCCCCAACCGGCCCATAGAGTCAGGGTTTGCCCAGAAGCACTTTATGACAAGATAGCAGCACCCGTGAGATGGATGGGGGTGCAGATTCAATACTCCAACACCAAATCAATAATGACAACTCGACGGTTTGGCAAAGGGAGTCCGTTTAATGACAAGTATAAAAAATGGGGAGTTATGAAATCAGCAGTGGTCTTCCTTCTCACTTCAACTCCAACAAACTTCACAAAAATCATAACATTTATACTGAAAAATTGTCATCATTGACGTGTAACACTTAATAGTTGGCATACAATTCTATTGGTTTGGAAAAGGTAACTTTACTATAGGTACTATATCTGTATATGGTAACGGAGTAAGGGGATTGGGTAAACACTGTCAGGTGGGGCATCTAAGCCCTACCTTCAAACTGGCTACTGTAGACGTCACTAAAAGTACGACGTCTCATTGGTTCTACTAACTATAGGACCCTAGATTACTTGGTCCCTTGTGATTGGGTTGGCACCAATCCCACCCGTATTTTTCCACTTCGCATAGCAGCACGCAGAATAATGAGGCCAGGTGCAGGGAGTCTGTACCACATCTTTCCTCCAATTTATGTTACAGCCATTCATCACCTTAGTTGCCATGTGTCAATTACTGCCTTGTAGTTTGGCCTTGAGTCTGCCTCTTGGTCTGAGAAAGTTAAGGAGGATGCGTACGATAAGGCTGCATGCGTAGGTGCGAAGGGCTCACTTCTGCTTGCTCGGCTGGTCACATGGTTCAGACACCGTGAATTTGCCTCTTCTTATTTTCGTTTCACTCACCACCGGCTTCAGCTTCTTATCTTGACCCTTCAAAGCAGTATATTCTGTTCTTTGCTTCAATTAATTGTGGCCACTGTTCGTCCATCTTGACAGATACGACCTTGGTTGTTCATGCATGATTTGCCTCCGCTGGGTTTCGTTTCTGCCTCTCTCTTCTTGGTTTCACTACAAATGGAACTTTTCTCGTGTTGCCTTTAGTAGTCTTGGTTAATTCTGCTTATTGTGGAAAGTGGAAGTATACTTATATAACGTACTTCTTTGAGGTAGATATGTATAGGTGGCGCGTGACGCACTATTCTTCTACTAAGCATAGCAAGCCGCACGTTTTTCTTAGCGTTCTTGCGGTTCCAAGCATATGTACACGTGTACACTGGTTGTATATCTTCAATTTTGCTCATGGCTTAAGCTTCTTATATTTGACATTGTTCTTTCACTTTAGGTCCACGATATCCTTGTCTCATGGTGTTTCTTCTCTCTACGTCATTCTCTGTTCGTTATATCTTCTATATGTGAGTCAGTCCAGGTTCTTGTGACGTCACCATTCGTCTTCCATTAAGACCCTTTTGGTGTCTTCAGGGACTGTATTTAGACGATTTTCATTTGGTTTTATTGGTTGATATGGCTTTCTCAATGTATACCTTACTGTCCATGGTTTCCCTGGTAATGGTACTTCAATAAGTGCTGTTCTTCTGCTAGGTACTGGACAGAGTCCCACTGCAGCTCTCTGCTGGTTTATTTGCATGTCATATTTCACATATTTCGGCGTGAACGTTCCTGGTACTTAAAATGGACGGTTGGAGTGTGGACTGTACTTGGGACCTTCTGTACACTCCCCCCTCGGCCATTCATCAACCACTTTCCCTTCTTTCTTCAGCTTTTCCCATTTCTCTTTTGCTTCATTTTTTGAGTTCATTCTTTCTTCATCTTCTGGGTCTATACATGATAGGCTGAAGAAATGTCTCTTTGGGGTCCATATCTTTATTACTCCTCTCAAGCTTCCTGCTGTTTTACGTGTTCGTCTTTGTTCCATGCCTTCAGTTGGCATTGTCAATTTGGGCTACAATAAACCCATCTTCCCACATCAGTTCTATGCTTCTTGGGATATCGAAACTTTGTTCCTTCTGGTGCATGAATGCTAGCTTTTACAAAGTCTCTTATTTCTTCATCAGTCAGGTCTTTGTGCTTCCATCCTGGTTCAACATCAATCATGATCTTCATCCCTATGGCTTTTTGCGCAGTTTTCTGGCACTGAGATAATATTATATTGATAACACAGAATCCTAGTAATATCATCACTAGTAGGGCTCCTAGGAACTTGAATGCATCTGCCATCCATTGTGGAACCCATGAGAATAGTGATCCAAACCAGGTGTCATCATCAACTTCGTCAGTTTCGTCGATCATCTGTTTCTGTAGCTTCGTCAGCATACCTATGGCTTCTGTTAGAGTTCCATTTTCCTCATCGTGAGAAGGTCTAAATGTGCAACATGATTCTTCGATTTTTGCACAAACTCCTCCATCCATAACTGTGATCATGTCAAGGACATATCTGTTCTGGAGGGTCATCAGCCGAACTGCCCTTAATTCTTCCTTGATTGTGTTGAATCCTTTTATGGTTGTGTTGATGGTCTGCAGTAACTCCCATCTGGTTATCTGCAACCATTTAGTATTTGCTCCAACTTGAAATCTTGGCATGAAGATTGTTGTGAACACTGATGAGGTAAGGCCGAACAGCCTGTGTTCGTATGGGATTGCATGAAACGCTTCTTGTGATTTAGCAGAAAAGTAATTCTCTCTCTTCATTCGAGTCATCAGTTCCACAGATCTCTTCTTCCTCAGGTGAGCATCTGCTTTCGGGAAACTGTCAATGCTCAGGTCACTCTTCGGGATCACCAACGTTGGAACGTGGACATTCACTAGTGTGCATATACCTCCCCAGTTTTTCGGCAGTCCGATGTATGCATTTGATCCACATGCTCAATAATGATCCATTATTACTGCTCTTCCATGCACCATCCCTGGAGCATCAAAAATGTGTCCACAGTTGTGATACTCTCCCATCTTTCTTGTGCCATTAGTCGTGAAGCACAGTTTCGATTCTCCAATGGCACTATCTGCAAGGGTCCCCCTCTGTCTTCAACCTATGTCAATAGTTTTGCAAGCTTTGGCCATAATGGTTTGCATATCCTTTGTGAATTTTCAATTGCTTTCTTGCAGGCTCCAGAGACCATCCCTGCTCTACAGATCATTACTCCTTTCTCCAATCCGTCTGGTGAAAGCACTGTTCCCCAGATTTGCATTTGGCCTCTGTTCCTCCATTCACAAATTTCTTCTGCAGACTTTCCTGCTCTCTCCAGTCTCTTGTTCACTTCCCATCTTATTCCGGCTCATTTTACTCCAGGTTTCTCGTACCTGATCAAATGATTCTTAGTATGAGCTCTGTTTCTTGTCTTTCTGTCCTGGACATAATCATCTTCATCAGGAATAGTTGCTTAAGTTGCCCATTTCAATGAGGCATCACTTCCCATGAACTGGCCTCTGGTCTTACACATTGCTACGTGCGAGAGACAATGTGCTGTCTGGACATCAACTTCTACAGCTACGGAGATCTTGGACTTCCCCATGGTTTACGGTAGGAGTGCACAAACAAAGCATTCCCCTTCTGAACTCCGTCTCCCCACTTCTTTCATGTGCTGGCGCCAGATGTTGTTTCCCAAATGTGCTGTGCTGTCCAAGTAATCGTTTAGTTCACTGTCGGCTCTGTGTATGCTTCTCTTGTTCCTTAAGGTTTTCATGTAGTTTGCTATGACTGCATCCCTGAATGCATCTGTATAGCTTGTTCATGCTGGAGGATTTTCAGGTATCCTGACCCATGATGCAGGTATTTTCTGGCAATTCTTTCTATTTCCTCTTGCCTCTTCCTGGCTCTGGCTAATGATGGCCAAATCGATTCCGCTATCAGCTGTGCTCGTGAAATTTCCCTTGAGCTCGTTTTCTTCTCCATCAGTGTTGCATTAGGGGTGTGTTCATTTATGTTATTTCGGTTGGTTTCTTCACCAACTTCTCTTGCATTTCTTCTTTTTTGGTCAATAGTGTCCATATCCATCCTGTCATTGGGCTAGTATATGGCTGTATTGTAGAACTTGTACTTGTTCCCTCCACAGGAACATATGTGCACGGCAATGTTGTCTCTGTGTGTTTATTCTCCACCTCCTCTCGTCTCTTCGAGAGTTCAGTTTCTTCCACTTGTCTTTTCACTTCACTTGTAGTGGAACGTCTCATAGTGGGCAGTCTCTTCTTGTTCCATGCTTCGGATTGTGGTTCTGCATTTGTTAACACTAGGCCTGATGTGTGCATTCAATGTTTGCATGCGCATGGTTGTCAGTAACCTTTCTACATTCACACTCTGCCGACACTGTCTCCGGCTTTTCAATTTGTTTGTTACCACAAGTGTGTGTGTGTCATTGCTAATCACATCGATCTCAAGTTCACTCATTTCATTATCAGATCTTCTAGGGACTGGAATGTAAAGTCTGGGTGCCTTAGTAGGTTTCATGTATGCAACATTAGGTGGATGCACTGGGATTGGAATGCTTTGTACACCAATATAAAATGCAGTTCTGATTGTCAGCGACAGCAAAATAATGATAAATATAATACATAAATACATTATTCCCCTGTAGGTCCATCGGCAGCATTTACTTTCAGGAAAGGACGGACGTCTCTCCACCTGGGGGAGGACGAGATTGCTGCTCTGAATCCCCATCCCGATCATCTGTTGAAATATGCTAACTTTTAATATACCTTCTAAACAATATCATCTCTGGATTCTGTTGGTTCTGGTTGCGAGCTGCAGGTATTAAACAATTGTCCCCCTTTGTCTGAACACTGGATTGTCTATTATTTCTGGACACAGTTTTCCTGTTGGGCTATGGAAAGTGTCAAAACCAAGCAATAATTCAGTAAGTCTCTTTACTGTGCATGTTCAAAATATATTAGTTCCCAGTCTACGCCTCTGATCTGCTGCATTCTCAGAGACATGTTGTGTCCTTATTCAATATAGAAATAAGATATGAAATCTTTGGCACTGCTCTCTCGATCTGTCCCTCGGCGGAAAGCTTCACGGTCTCCTCCGGTTGGAGAGTTTAGTTTGTACTACAATACCATGCAGGAACATGCTTAGCTGGGTAGTCTTTGCTAGGTCTCTGATGAACGTGAGGACGTCAACATCGACAGATCTCCCCACAAGCTGTGGAAAGTCCTCAATTAGGCGAAAGAAGACATTGTTCGCCAATCTGCTATCTTCCGGTGACAGGGACATTTGTCCTGCCCTTGCTGCAGTTTAGGACTGCTAGTTATCACTCACTGTGAACAGTTTCTGCAATTTCGGTGTGCGTGAAGAGCAACTTGGGTCACAATATCATTTAGGATTATGCTTAGACGTTCTGTATTTGCTGGATCTCAAAGAAATGTCAAGACATCTGTAGTTCTTCCGACATGAATTTGACAGTCTTCAATTAGGTGAAGGAATAGTATGTTGATAAGCCTATTCGCTTCTTCCTCCGCTTGGGGCATTTGCTTTTACCTCGCTTCCGGAAGTAGGAGGAACTGTTCGACAATTACATTAAGCTGCCTCCTTATAGTATTTTCGTTTTCAGGATCTTGAAGAAAGTCAGTGATGCTGGTGAGACTCCCCACCACTGATGGGTATGATCTCAGTACTAACTCGAAATATCTTAACATGTCGTTAGTGATGTCACTACTGTGGGGCACCATGAGGGAGTCCGAACAAAGTCTCTGTGTGGAAGGAATCGGGATACTATATTTTCTTCCAATGTATGTGTCCTTGATCAAAATTTGGCATATCCTTTTCTAATCAAGGCTTCAGTGTGCCTCAGTCCAAAGTTCAAAGTCAACAGACTATGTTGTGGCTTTCACGTGCACTTTTCTTCTTCACCCTGCAACTAGGATGCACAGAGTATCCGTTTTTATGTCTTTATCCTGTTTTATGCTCAGAGGAATGTCTGAGATGAAGCCACAACTTTTGCACAGAAGTTCTTTGTCTTTTCTTTGCTGCTGCTCATGCGTCCTTCTTCCTCATCATGAATCTCGTCTGCATGTGCTGTGGTTCTTCCCCGTCGCCTGCAGGCTCTTCATGCTGGGGTGCCGGCAGGGGGCCTTCTCTGATGTATGGCTTAATGTCACCCAAAATGATCCAAGCTCTTCTTCCTTGTAACTTTACTGCAGAGGGAGTGCAGTCTTCCACTCTAAAGGGACCGTTAAACCTTGGCTTGTCCCACTTTTTCCTCATATGATTCTTTACCAGGACGGCATCTCCAGGGAAGATGGATGGTACACGTAATCCTTGAGCTGTGTTGGCAGTAGTGTCTCCTTCTGTGTTCCGTGCTGCTCTGCACCCTTCTCGTTGTCGCTGCAGCTGGCGTGAAATTACAATAAGGCAAGATGTCATGCAATTCAAGTAATCTTGCATTTCAGACCCTAAGATTTCTCCTGTCAACTGGGCATCACATCTAGCTCTGTCTCGGGGTGTCAGGGGAGTACGCATTCTTCTCCCTGTGGCTATTTCGTGCGGCGTAAGATGATGGTCGGATCCAGGTTGATTCCGGAGTGCATACAGTGCCAAAGGAAGGCAGTGCAACCATCCCTTCCTTAGAGTAAGCTTCAACTTGGCTATCCTTTCCTTTAACAAGCCATTGAGCTTCTCACATATCCCGTTACCTAGCAGATGATATGCCGACGAGAACATGTGCTTTATACCAAACAACAAGCTAATCTGCTCAAAAACATCATTTACAAAGTGAGTCCCGTTATCTGATCTCATGACTTTGCATACCCCCCACCTGGGGAATACCTCTCTCACTAGGAATTTGGCTGCACAGGTGGAGCCCGGGTGTGTACATGGACCTGCTTCTATCCATCTAGCGAATGGACACACCACAACAATTAAATACCTGTACCCGTTACATACTTGAATCATATCGACGTAATCGACATGCAAGTGTTAAAAAGGGCCATTGGGCCTTGGGATGACTCCTCTGATTAATTTTAGTGTGTGCGCAGCTTTGTACTGTTGGCAAATTATACAGTTCACCATAAAAAATGCAACATGCTCCTCTAAATTCGGTATGAACCAGTCTTCCTCGAGCGTTGCAGCTAGATTCTCTTTTGTCATGTGTGCTGGATAGTGTAACTGCTCCAGTGCTATTTTTAACAGGGCTATAGGCATTACTGGTTTACCAGTGCTGCCTTGTCACCACAAGCTTTCGGAGGGGTTTAAAGAGCACCCTCGCCGTTTCCATAAGTTCTTCTCCTCCTGTGGTGCCTCCCCTAGGAATTCCATCAACTGTGTCTGTCCCATATTATTGTAACTTTCAGGTTCGCTCTGTGCGACAATCATTTTCTCATTTATGTTAGTGACTTCCACATCCATGATTGTCTCGCTCTTGGATGCCATACGCTTGGCTTCCGTGTCTGCTGCTTGATTTCCTCGTGAGGTAAAATCTGTCCCCTTCGTATGGGCAGCGCATTTTGCGACAGCTATGCCCACTGGGAGCTGTAGTGCCTTGATCAACCTGTCCAATGGGGCTGCGTGCTGCACTGGCGTTCCGTCTGCTCAGATGTAGCCCCTCCTTTTCCAGCGCGCTAAGCCTGCGTGCACTGTTGATGTCACATTTGCGGAGTCACTGTACACCGTTACTTCCTGGTCTGCGTGAATCTCAATCACGAGTATCAACAATAATAATTCTGCAGCCTGTGCTGAATAATGATATGGCATTTGTGCACTAAGAAGTACTCGGAATTCTCCATGTGCTGTGTGCTTCATCACAGCAACGCCTGTATACCTTTGCCCATCATTTTGATCGATTCTCGAAGAACCGTCAATGAAGACAATTTCTCCTGCTGCTAATGCATTTTCTTTCACTAGGGAATCTCATCATAGAATCCTTCATAATTCGCACAGTCATGTATTGGCTCTCCTTCAGTGACTGGCTCAGCTATGAACATAGCTGGGTTCACTATTTTGCATCGGACTATTTTAATCGATGGATTTGATATAATAACTTCATAAACAGAAGCTCTCTGAGATGTTAGTGTGCCCTTCGGTTTCTCTAGAATAGCAAATAGCGAGTGCTCGACATACAACGTCATTGAGCATCCCATTACAATGGTACTAGCCTTCTCGATGGTGAACGCTGTGGCAGCTGAACTTTGTTTGCATGGGAAATGGCCCCTCATTACTGGGTCCAAATTTCCACTATAGTATGCCAGGGGCTTGTACCCCAATGTGGTTCTCTGTGTGAGCACTGCTGTCATAACTTTGCCATTCGTGTGTGAGAACAGGTAGAATTCCTCTGCATAATTGGGAATCCCTAAAACTGGTGCCATGCAAATGGCTCTTTTGAGTTCAGCAAATCCTTCCTCTATGGTCTCAGACCATTCAATCTTTCCCTTTGTCACTTGTGCCTTTTTTAGGGCCTGAAGCAAATGCTTGGTGTACGAGCTGTAATTGAAAACCCATGCTCTGACATAATTGCAAAGGCCTAAGAAACTCTGCATCTGCTTTACCGTGTGGCTTGGCTGTGTTCAGTATGGCTTCAGCTCTTTCTGAGGTAACTCTTTTCCCCTCGTGTGAGATCAGCTGACCTATGTATAGCACTTCTCATTGACAATATTTTAACTTCTCTTTGTCAACTTTATATCCATTCTCAGCCAATATAGTCAATAGCTGAACAGAATCGTGTCTGCATTTCCCCTCTGTCGTGCTGCAAATTAAGATGTCATCCACATATTGTAGGACACCACTTTCCAATGCAATATTGCTTAGGTCCATCTGCAGGACTCCGTTAAATATAGGAGACTCACAGTACCCCTGGGGTAACATTGTGCTTTTCAGACGCATCTCTCTGAACGTAAATGATGTCAGATCATGTGAGTCTTTGTGCAATGGGATTGAGAAAAATGCATTTTTCAAGTCAATCACTGTGAAATATTTTGCCTCAACAGGTATATTACTTAAGATTGTAGCCGGGTTAGGGACTAAAGGGAACTCGTCCTCCACAATATCATTTATCAGCCTCAAATCTTGTACTAGCCTCCAAGACCCCCCTTTACTTTTTTCACAGGGTACACTGACGTATTACATGGTGTCGCTGACGTCACTAAGATGCCCTGATCCATCATGGCAGAAATTGTCTTAAAGATTCCTCCCTCGGCCTCCCTGGACATGGGGTATTGCCGTGCTTTTGGTAGAATTGCTCCTGGCTTCATTTTAATATTCACCTCTCCGACTCCTTTCAATAATCCTACGTCATAGGGGCCTGTGGTCCACACTGAGACAGGCACCTGGGCCATGTCTTCATCGAAATATTCAGGACGGTTCTGTGCCAGCATCATTCTCTGAGGCACTTCTTTTGTGGTCATTTTCACCCAAAAAGTGAGGTTTACCTCAACTGCTGTTTCTCCCCCATCTGTTTGCTCATCAAACAGATTGGGCCTCATTACACGGACGGCGGTAAGGGTTAACGGTCACCGTTAATGGTACCGGTGACCGTTAACCCTTACCGCCTTACTACGAGGTCCCTTTGCGGGTTGGAGACTTTAACGCCTGCTTTTTGCAGGCGTTAAAAACCAACCCGCAAAGGGACCAGGGTGCTAATTACGGTACCGCAATTTGCGGCACCGTAATTAGCGCCTTCCCCATTCCCATAGAGCCCTATGTGGCAAAAATGGGAATGGGGAAGGGCAATGGGGTAAAGGGGAATTACCGCCCCGCCAACCTTGGAATAGGGCGGTAATTCCCCTTTCCACCAAGGCGGTGCCAGTATTTTACCGGCATGGACCAAGGTGCTAATAGCACCTTGGTCCTCCGCCTACCGTGTAATGAGGCCCATTGTCATCGTTGACATCAGTCAATATTTACCCTTCTTCACATGGCGATTAGTGTGCATAATTGTTTGCCTTCATCATCACAACCATCGATCAAAGCCACTTTCCCTCGTATTATGGCAGTGTGTATGATCAAGGGAAACACTTGTCCCTTTTCCTCGTGCATAGGTATTCTTGGCCTAAAGAGAAATTCATCTGGGGTCCTCATGGTCTTATCTGCAAGGCCTGGCAGTCCTGCCATTAGCACACATACTCCATACGTGAATATGTCTGGCTCTAGTGGTAAAGCTCTCATAGCTGTGTGTCCTGCATATGCTCTAATCATTTTGCATACGTTCAAATAGTGCATTCCTGGAGTGGAGCATACTATGCCATCTTCCGTGAATGAGATTGTCATATTTAACTTTGTCATTAGATCCCGACCCAAAATGTTTACTGGGGTTTGTCGCGAATATAATAATGGTACATTCATATCACATTCTCCTATAGAGACTGGAAGTGTGTTTGTAAAAGGAACATGACTTGTAGCTCCTGAGTATTTATAGCATTGCCGGACAAGGAAAATTTGCCTTCACGTATACACAAACGTGTTGCACCCGTGTCAACTAGGAAGGAATATTCTTTATCCCCTACAACGACATCTACCGTTGGTTCCTGGTGAGGTTCTGGTGTCACTGATAGGATAGAACACATCAGGGTTCCCAGTGAGCTGTCCTAGTCCATATATAATTTTGTCCCACTTTGTGTGAATGGACTTCCCCATCACCAGTGTTACTCCTCATTCCAGGGTTCATGGCCTGTCCTGTACTCACGGTCTGTGGCAGTTTCATCAGTGACTGTTGAGACTGTCCTTGTGGAAAGCTCATTGAATTCTGAGGTTGCAAACCTCGTTGTGCTCCTGGCGTTTGCAGTTGCACCATGTGATTTTGTGCAACTCCATTTCCCCCCTGCTGTAAAAACACAGGTGGATTCACCATACCTGCTCCTGTTCCTTAGCGATTTTGCATCATGCCTTGACTTCTGCATGTGCATGCTAAATGCCCTGTCATCCCACACAACCAACATACTGGCGGTGGTCTGATCATTTGCCCATTTGACATATCTTGATTGCCATTTTGGAAACCACCCTGATTACTCTGCCATCCTCTTCCTCTAAATCCGCTTCCCCTGGGGTATTATATGATATGATATGTTATTTGTAACGCGCCTATACACTAGTGTTTCAAGGCGCGACGAGGCAGGGAGGGGGAACAAAGGGGAGAAAGACAACGATCCTACTAGGCCAGGTGTCATTCAGATCGCGCAAGTGCAAGGGAGGGGGGAAGGGAAAAGTGCAAGGGGGAAGGGAGAGGGGAAAATGCAGTACAGGGTTGGTAGAATACAGGATAAATAATAAGGGTCCACAGGTGGCAAGTGCAAGGTAAGTGCAGACAAGTGCTGGGAAGGGTGGCTGTAGGGATACAGAGACAATCCTGTAGTGCAGGGGTTGCCAGGGAGGCAGTGCAGGGGAGAGTGGCTGGGCCAAGGACCAAGAACGGTGGGTAGCCCAGTTGCAGATTCAGTGCAGTTTCAGTAATTAGCAGGGGAGCGGGGGGGGGAGAAAGCAGAAGCAAAGAGGAAGGTTTTGAGGTGCTTCCGGAACCGGAGATGGTTCTCCTCAAGTTTCAGGGAGGCAGGAAGGCTGTTCCAGAGGGAGGCCCCTGCTGCGGAGAAAGATCTACTGCCAACTCGTTGCTTGGAGAAGCAGCTGACCCTGAGGGAGTTGGAGGCGGATGAGCGAAGAGCTTGAGAAGGAAGGCCTTGTGGACAATGCAGAGGGTTTTGAACTTAATCCTCACAGCCACTGGGAGCCAGTGTAGCGATTTCAGTCCTGGAGAGATACGGTCCCTGGGCTTGAGGCCAAGGACAAGTCTCGCAGTCCTGTTCTGGATGAGTTGCAGAGGGCAGAGTGTAGAGGCAGGCAGATTTAGATAGAGGCTGGTACAGTAGTCCAGCTTCGAGAAAACCAGGGCTCTGGAGACAGTGAGCTTCTGGGGGAAGTAGAGGAAAGGAAGGATACCTCTGAGGAGGTGCAGCTGATAGTGTGACTTCTTGGAGACGTCAGATATGTGAGTAGAGAAGGAGAGTGTGGAGTCGAAGGTGACCCCGAGGTTTTTTGCCTTGCAGGTAGGATCAGGAAGAGGGCCAACCCAGTATTGCCCTAATTATTCTGCTGTGGATTATTGGCTTGTTGCATGTTCGATCCGTCTGAGGTAGTTATCATTGCTCCTTCAAGGGTATATTTTGACAATTTCTTCTGTACTAATTTTGCCTCCTCATCTTTCCAGCTTCTTTTTTGCGATTCTTTTCTTGCAGCTGACTGAAATAGTGTGTGATGGTCAGCTGTATTTCCGACCACGGCTTGGCCTTGATTCCTAGCAATTTCTTGAGTTGCTTCTGTACCGGCTCTGGCAGCCCATGGCACAATATGTGGTAGAACACGGGTATAGATTTCCCCCAAGATTCCCACGTCTCGAGTACCCACGCGTCTTGAAAGTTCTGTATGTAAATCAACGGGTCCTCTGACTCCTTCATTTTACATGTCATGATGGCTCCCATATCGGAAGTATCTGGATACAGTGATCGTAATGCTTTCCATACCGCGGCTCTGCAGTTATTAAATGGAGCTCCGTCATGTGCGGTATTAACTGTGGTCACACCAGGGTAACCTGCCTGTGTCCACACATCGTCTGCTCTATCACCAAGTATGGCGATTAAGAGACCTTTAATATCCCCTATAGCTAGCGTGTTCCCTCCCGTAATTTTGTCTAGCTCGTGTATCCATTTTCCAGCTCCCGATGTCAACATTGGAAGCTTATTTTTCAGGTTTTCCCGATCCATGTGTGGCCATGGAATATACTGTGGTCTTGCTCCACCTTTCTCGAGCAACGGAAATTGGGGCGCATAGCGCTCTCTCTTCTCTCATTGTTCTCCTATCTATTGTAGGGATAATGTTCCTGCATCGCCGTCTACCTGGCAATGTCCTTAGCCGGCTCACATAGGGTGGTGGAGACACCCCCCTCTGACCGTAAGATACTTCTTCGCATCGGTCTGACTGTGTGCCTAACTCTGATACCCTCAGTGCAGACTCACTAGAGTCTGACTATTTTATCCCTTTCCCCCTTGAGAATCGCTTTTCGTGCCTTCTTTCTTTCTCCTTTTCTTCATGCTCCTCTCTTTCGGTGTCAGACATTGGGCCTCATTACATGGTAGGCGGTAGCCATAGCGCTATTAGCGCCATGGCTACACCCTTACCTCATTCCGGGTCTGTGTTCCCGGAATGGGGACTTACCAGGTAATTCCGACCTTGGCGGGACCGGTAAGTCCCCATTCCGGGAACCATTCCCCATTCCCATTGAGCCCACATAGGGCTCAATGGGAATGGGGAAGGAGCTAATAATGGTACCGCAATTTGCAGTACCGTTATTAGCTCTGAAGTCCCTTAGCGGGTCCCTTCTATAACGCCTGGTAAAACCAGGCGTTAGGGTAGGGTCCTGCTAAGGGACCTCGTAGTAGGCGGTAAGGGATTACCGGCACCGGTGCCCTTACTGGTGCCGGTAATCCCTTACCACCTACCGTGTAATGAGGCCCATTGTCTGCCCCCAACTCGGGCAACTTCTTGCATCCTCTTTGTTCCTGCTTATTGCCAATCTATCTAGGGACAGTTCTCTATTCCCACTACTTCGGGAGACATCCTCAGTGTCGTAAAGCTGAGTGCTCCCCAGGCACTCGTCTTCCTCCTCCCCTTGCGGTACTTGTACTAGCCCCATTTAATCATATATTCTATTGATCGTCTCTCTGATGCTTCTGGTGTCGAAGTCATCCTCGATATTTGCCCTAGACGTGCCTGGTACTGAATCGTACTCAGGAAAGAATTCTCCTATATCTTCCCAGTCTACTACTGGCTCAGGTTTTTTAACCTCTCTTTCTAGATATTCGAGATCACGTGCTCTCTGTCTTCGCTTACGTTCTACATCGTCATCAAATTCTCTGCGCTTCCTCGCTTTTTCTCTGACCCTATCTTCTTCCTCTTTCTTTGCGTCTCTACGTTCATTTGCCCTTTGGATTTCCTCATCCCTTCGTCTCTTTATTCTTTTCTCTTGTAACCTCTGTTCTTCCTCTATCCTTTGCTGTTCCTGTCTAGTTTGATCATTGGCTACTCTCTGTTTACGCTCGTGTTGCCTTGCTTGCTCTTCACAATATAACTGTTCTTGTCTCTGTCTATCTTTCTTCCTTACTCTTTCGTCTCTCAATCCTTTTTCTTTCTCCTTCTCCCTTCAATGTACATCATCTAGCTTCTCCTTTTGTTTCGCATCATCAATGCCTTTACCATTGAGTTTCAATAAAATCTGACCTCCTATCCATTCGTTCTGTGTGAGTGCTATCTCATCAGTACTATCTTCATTCCCTTTCCATCTTTTGCCTTCCCTCTTTGTGTCGAGAGATGTACTTGCTTGTGCCTGATCTTTGCTCTCGTTCTCGTGTCTCTCCTTGTCCCTCGGGACTTTGGAAGTGATATCTCTATCTCTATCTTTTTCTAGATTTTCATCACTGCTTTGTTGCATAGGTGACTCATATGCCGGGTTGCTATACCCTGTGGCTGCTTTAAGTTCTCTTAACGGTTATAACCCATCGTCCTTACTGTCTTCCGTTTTCGGTTCAGACGGGGCAGGTGGCGCTGAGGGCATCACACCCCCCTCTGTATATACGTTAAGTATCCAATCTACTGGAGGCTCCTCTTCCTTATCCTGTTGATACATTTTCCACAACTGTAGACTAGCTAGGCATTTGTCTAACTTTTTGCCCTTGTATGTGGCATGCAAATATGTTGTCATGTGTTGCAAAACTGCTTTAGATAAGGATCCACCCTGGGGCTAACGTATAAACATTTTGTGGGTGGTTCCTTTAAGCCATTCTGCACTGTACTTTTTGAGTTTAGGTGCATGTTTTGACAACAGTTTGCACAGGTGTACTAATGGAGTCATGTCTTCCATATTTAACTTTGTTCACTTGCACTCAATACAACACTTGTTAATGTCTTCCGTTACTTATACATTTCCAACAATATGAGCGACCACCAATCGTTGCAAGCTCTAATTTTTTCCCACAAAAATGTTATATCTTTATTTTACTAAAAAACATGTAAAAAAAAAATGGTGTATTCTACACCATTTCAAGTATCCAATCGCGTAATTTTTATGCTAGTGCCTCAAAAAAAAAATTTCAACCTATGATGTCACAACAAATAACACATAAGACAGACGTAAACAGACTAGACAAACTCCAGCTGGTCACATATACCCCTGCCTCTAATATTACCCTGACATGGAGTTTAAACGTATCCCTTTCCCAGGCGTCTTTAATCGCCATGGTAACCTATTTGTTCCTCTTCATTCAGGACTCTGGATACAAGTTTCTTCTAGCCGCTAT
The DNA here is from genome assembly GCF_040938575.1 of Ambystoma mexicanum. NCBI lineage: Eukaryota > Metazoa > Chordata > Amphibia > Caudata > Ambystomatidae > Ambystoma > Ambystoma mexicanum. The sequence continues at coordinate 644,947,752 of NC_090935.1, forward strand.
ATTAAAGCTTAGGAATTAGGCGAATCCTCTCTCTTCTCGGGTGTCCCCCCCCGGTATCCTCTCTCTTCTCAGGTGTCCCCCCCGGTATCCTCTTTTCCTAATTTTAATCACCCTTTAAGTCACTATTTCCTTCCCCATATGTATATATATATATGTGACTAGGTTTTGTTTTCCCGCCTCCCTCTGTTACCTTTTCCCTTACTTGTTCTAAGGTATATACTTTTTGCCAAAGCATTTAGTGTTTTTCACTCACAGTTTGCATGTTTCCTCTCGGGATGCTCGGGATCACTGCCTTGGTCACCGCCTTCTCCGGCCGTTCACCCGCTTAGCTGCCCATAGGAGTGGGAAGGGGTTATGTGGGTAACACTGGTCCCTTCAGACCTTGTTCTGCAGATTCTATATGTATTCTACCACTGTCCACAGGGATCTTCACGGTCTACTCAGCCGGATGGTAAAGGACTTGTGATATTACCGAAGACCTAGAGTTACTTTATGTCGACGGTCAGTGGGTGTCTTATTCTAATCGATAATCGATAACCATCAATCTCTGCTACCAATTGTGCTCTGAGACCCCAACCGGCCCATAGAGTCGGGGTTTGCCCAGATGCACTTTATGACAAGAGAGCAGCACCCGTGAGATGGATGGGGGCACAGATTCAATACTCCAACACCAAATCAATAATGACAACTCGGCGGTTTGGCAAAGGGAGTCCATTTAATGACAAGTACAAAAAATGGGGAGTTAAGAATATCAGCAGTGGCGCGATCTTCCTTCTCCCTTCAACTCCAACGAACTTCACAAAAATCATAACATTTATACCGAAAACTCATCATCATTGACGTGTAATGCTTAAAAGTTGGCATACAATTCTATTGGTTTGGAAAAGGTAACTTTACTATAGGTACTATATCTGCATATGGTAACGGAGTAAGGGCATTGGATAAACATTGTCAGGTGGGGCATCTATGCCCTACCTTCAAACTGGCTACTGTAGACGTCACTAAAAGTACGATGACTCATTGGTTCTACTAACTATAGGACCCTAGATTACTTGGTCCCTTGTGATTGGGTTGGCACCAACCCCACCCGTACTTTTCCACTTCGCTTAGCAGCACGCAGAATAATGAGGCCAGGTGCGGGGAGTAAGTCTGTACCCCAGCTTTCCTCCAATTTATGTTACAGACATTCATCACATTAGTGGCCATGTGTCAAGTGCTGCCTTGTAGTTTGGCCTTGAGTCTGCCTCTTGGTCTGAGAAAGTTAAGGAGAATGGGTACGATAAGGCTCCATGCGTAGGTGTGAATGGCTTACTTCTGCTCGCTTGACTGGTCACGTGGTTCAGACACCGTGAATTTGCCTCTTCTTATTTTCGTTTCACCCACCACCTGCCTTTGGCTTCTTATCTTGACCCTTCAAAGCAGTATATTCTGTTCTTTGCTTCAATTAATTGTAGCCACTGTTCGTCCATCTTGACAGATACGACCTTGGTTGTCCAGACATGATTTGCCTCTGCTGAGTTTCGTTTCTGCCGCTCTCTTCTTGGTTTCACTACAAATGAAACTTTTCTCGTGTTGCCTTTAGTAGTCTTGGTTAATTCTGCTTCTTGTGCAAAGTGGAAGTATAATTATGTAACGTACTTCTTTGAGGTAGAAATCTATAGGTGGCGCATGCCGCACTATTCTTCTACTAAGCATAGCAAGCCGCACGATTTTCTTAGCTTTCTTGCGGTTCCAAGCATATGTAAACGTGTACACTGGTTGTATATCTTCATTTTGCTCATGGCTCAAGCGTCTTATATTTGACATTGTTCTTTCACTTTAGGTCCACGATATCCTTGTCTCATGGTATTTCGTCTCTGTACGTCATTCTCTGGTCGTTATATCTTCTATATGTGAGTCAGTCCAGGTTCTTGTGACGTCACCATTCGTCTTCCATTAAGACCCTTTTGATTTCTTCAGGGACTGTATTTAGACGATCTTCATTTCGTTTTATTGGTTGATATGGCTTTCTCAATGGATACCTTACTGTCCATGGTTTCCCTGGTACTTGTACTTCAATAGGTGCTATTCTTCTGATAGGTACTGGACAGAGCCCTACTGCGGCTCTCTGTTGGTTTATTTGCTCGTCATACGTCACATATTTCGGCGTGCACGTTCCTGGCACTTCAAAATGGACGGTTTGAGTGTGGGCTGTACTTGGGACCTCCTCTACATCAGAAAGAACCACTGGACAGCATTTTTGAAGAGGGCAGCATAATTCAGGTCTGTCTTTGAGATTGTTTAATGCTGCTGAAAAAACTTCAGAGAGAGACTGTTTGATACGGCTGTGTGCCAAAACGTGGTTCATTTTAAATAGGTCTCTGCGAATGCTAGAAAATGATGCTAAGCTAATTAGCAGACTAAAAGTCGAATTAGATGGAGCTAGTGAACAGGAGAAAAAGTTAAAAGCAGAACTGGAGGTATGTTAAAAAGACATGCAATCAAAATGCAATGAATTTGATACCCAATTGTCTCAGAAAAGAAAGCAGTTTGAGGACAGTGAACAAGAATCAAAACACCTGAAAGAGTTGGTAAGCCACATTAGACAAGACAAAGAGGAGGCTATTTTAGAGATGCAAGCTTTACAAAGAGAGAATCTAGAGAAAGAAGGTGAGCTCCAAGCTGTTGAACAAGAGATAGCTAAAATGTTTCAAGAAAGGGACAAGCGGGACAAAGAGTTTAATGAATGCCAAATACAGATGAGCGAGATGCAGAATGCGATTAATAAAATGGGCGATGAAAACACTTACCTGTGTCAGGAGGCAGACTGACTCCTTAAAAAGTACAAAGATTTGGAACAGCAGATATGCGATTTCAGGTCTCAGAACAAGCGACAAACGACCACATTCAATGGGATTGAGGTTGATGAAATTTCTACACTGGGAAATCATGTCCCGATAGCTGTGCCAGTGGTTGGGCCTGGTTGCAATGCCTTTGGGGGATTTGACTCAGCCATTGGGGGTTACCACCAATCCCACACACCTGAGAAAAGTAATGAACAACAAAGTAATGCAATTCCAAACATAGCGCAGAGTAGCCCTATCAAGATAATGAAGTCAATCAAAGCCCTAATTAAACCGTTCAAAAATGGAGGGGAGTGCTGTATAGAAGACCACCTAGAAGCAGTACACAATATATTTAAAGCCCTAAAAATAGCTAAGGAGCAATACAGACAATACTTTCACTTACCTCTGGATGATCCCACAACAAGCATCATCAGAGGATTGTGTCCAGCTGTGGGACGGCCCTAACTCCTTCCGTGTCCCAAAGAAGTAGAAGGCCCACACAAGAGCAATCGGTTACTGCTGTTTATTACACGAAAGCAGACAGGGACAGGTTCATGGAGCGTAGGTTCCCAAAAACTTCTTGTTGTAATCGGGCTCGCAGGCCTCTTTTGTTTCTTAGTGACGTAACAATGTGCGTAACCCATGAAAGCTCGCCCACAAACCTACCACCACTCCGATTGGTACCCTGAGTGGTAGGGTCAGTATAGGACGGTATAGAGAAAAGTTTAATTGGTAGAGTAGAGGTCAGGTGGTACGCTTGGGTTGTCCCTAAAAATTGCTATTTGGAAATTGTTACATGGAGATAGTTGGTGATTGGTTCGGTTGTGATGCCATCAGTGGTTAGCCCCCCGTCTCCTGATTGCTCCTTCCGCGAGCCCCCAAGCATGGGACCATCATTGTTCCCAGCTTGCGATGTACCTGGTGCTGGCAACAATGTGTGACTATGTGTCAGTGAACGACAATGGACAGGTCCTGCTACTTGCCGTTAGAGCACTCCTTTCCCATCGCTGCCAGTGGTTAATTTGTTACTACTTTGTTGCAAGCTGGGTCCCAGACGTGGGACCCCAGAGCCTCTTCAGTCCTTGGAGCTTGGCATCGTATCAGTTTGGCCTGGTCACGTGTTGAGGGACCATGGCTGAGGCAGAATTACGGGGATTTGATTTGTATGTCTGCTCCGGGGAGTCATAGCAGTGGCAGGTGTAACCTTGGCTTGGAGAGCGCGGCATGTTGATTGCAACATCGCGACCTTGGCTGCGGGGCTCTAGTCAGGGTTGGGCTGCATGATCAGCACCTTGTAGCTCTGAATGAACTGCTCCGGGTTTGTGGGCTCTGGTTTGCGGCCTACTTCGGCTTGGTTATATGCAGTGGAATAAGGTCCATAAGGCAAGTGGTTTGAGGGTGCGGTGTGGTTCTTTGTACATCGGTCCGTCTATAGCAGGCTTGTCCAACCTTTTTGAATGTGGGGCTGAAGCATTAACTTTTTGTCACCATGTGGGCCGGCGAGCCAAAAGTCAACAACCTCACCCAAAGCAATATATTAAAAAGCGATATCGTGTGACCTTTGACACAATAGCATCACAGGCAGTGATGCGCCATGCAGTCCCAAAGATAGCTTTTGGTGTCAGGGGCAGTGAGTATCTAAGGGAGGCCCTCCATCAAATGATTCGAGGTCAGTTACTTGTGATTTCTTTCAGTGTGTATGTGTTCATATTTTCCTGAAATAGTGGGGGCGACCGATCGTTTGGGGGAATCTAGGGAGGGTTTGGGGGGGTTCCCCCTCCAAGAATTTTATTGCAAATATGGGGTTGAAATGGTGCATTTTACAGCAGAAAAACTGACCAAAAAGCCATACATTTATAATCAGTTCTAAAGGGGAACATGAAAATTCCATGTCAGCGGACAAGAACATTTTACAACACAACACATTTTAATTATCTATGTGTCCACAGTGTAAGACAGCACTGTCACTGATGTAACACACATTAAGGCAGCCCACGCTGCTTTTGAGCCTCCAAGATACTGCTGGGCAGATACATGTGTTTCGGTGTATCTGGCCACCAGTATCTCGGAGGCTCAAAAGCACTGCATGCCGCAAACATATGTCGGAAAATATGGCAGGCAGTACTTCCCACTGCTGGAGGAGAACTAGGCCTCGGTGTGCACCACATGTACCACTTTGAACCTGGGCTGGGCTGAGCTGCTGGCTCACGCAGTCTCTGCCCTGGGCTTGGCAACGCAGATGTGTGAAGGTGGCGCTGTGTACCCGTCACTCCACCCACACACATTACGTGATTATGATTTCCATTGGCTGAAAAACAGCCAATGGAAATACTGTCACCATGCAAGGCAGTTATTTATTTTATTTATTTCCACTACAACATGCCTTGCATGGTAACAGTATTTCCATTGGCTGTTTCTCAGCCAATGGAAATCGTAATGTGTGTGGACTACAATTCCTACCCTGAAACTGCAGCCACAACGCTTGCTGCATATACAATAAATACAAAATGTACAAAAGTAACCCTAATGCTTTGTCTGTGCTCTTGGGCTTCGAGGGCCACATGAAATGGCTTGGAGGGCCGCATTGCGGCCCTCGGGCCGCATGTTGGACAACCCTGGTCTATAGGGTCTTATCTTCAGGGGTTAGTAGCATGAAGCGTCTGCAAGCATATACACAAACTCTTCTGGCGTCTTGCGTTTCTGCGATGCAGTTGCTGACCTATGTGAAAAATAGCGATGCATGTCTGTAAGTGTGCACGGTCCTCTAAATCATAGATCTGAGCGTGTTCTTCGTGTGGATTGGTATGTGTCTGATCCAGGTGCATGGAAGCACATGTGCTTCATTTCATTGTGGCTATGTAGTCATGTTGTCTCTAATGATGGCTGCATAGGTTTATGACATTTACTCGAGCTGGTCCATGTGGTCAGTCTCAGCTCCTTCTTGTTTCCCACCTCGTGCTCTGGGTGGGATGCAGCTAGGTTGTGGAGGTGGGGCGTGGCCACGGTAGATATTGACATCCGAGGCGGCGGACAGCGGTGCAAACTCATCCCGCTGAGGGTACTTGGGTCGTGACGTTACTGGCCATAGTTTGTACGTGGGTCGGGGGAAGGGACCGTCCCATTTTCCCTCTTCAATTGAATGAACAGGAGAACATGTCATGGGCAGAATTTGAAAAAGAGGTTCGGCATCACTTTTCCCCATATCAGTCGCTGCAGGATGAAAAGAAAGCTGCCTATAGGATGACAGCTAGGTCAAATATGTCACTTTGCCAATTTCTCCAAGAACTAAAAAGAGCTTTCTCTCGCTTTGATGTAACTTTTAATCCCAATTCCAATGAGTTTAAAACTAGCTATTTCTAAGGATTGCAGAAAGATATTGGGCCTCATTACGAGTAGGGCGGTAAGGGATACCGGGCTCCGGTAAGGAGACCGGTGCCGGTAATCCCCTACTGCCCTATTCTGAGGTCCCTTGGCGGGGACCGTAAGGAACGTGTGGTCAGACCACACGTCCCTTATGGGTCCCGCTAAGGGACTAGGACGCTAATAACGGGCTTGCACGTCGCAAGCCTGTTACTAGCGCCCTCCCCATTCCCATTGAGCCCTATGGAGGCTCAAATGGGAATGGGGAATGGCATGTTCAATGGGGACTTACCGGTCCCGCCAGGGTCGGACTAGACCGGTAAATCCCCATTGAACTACACCGGTGCCGGACCCGTTATTGATGCCAGTCATGGCGCAAATAGCGCCATGACTACCACCAATCTCGGAATGAGGCCCATTATATCACAGTTAATTCCCGAGTTTGATCATGAGAAATCCCTTGAATGGATTGTACACCAAAGTACCAAACTGTATTAGGTGCTGTATTGCTAGAGTGGAGAGGAAACAAGATCAAAATCTAAGGAATCCTCAGCAACAGTAATGGAGATGAGAGCTGCTAAAATGTCACTTGAGTCCGCTCAAACGTCAGGTAAAAAGAATATGACACCCGAACAGAGGGGTACTCCACAGAGGCTGCCACCCCAACACCGATGGTTCAGTCACATGATCCGAGTAATAGAGAGAGTTACATTAGTCCTAGGAACCTAGGAGACAGACCCCGGGTAGGATACTTGGCCGATATGTCAGGCTTGAACAACAATCCGAGACAAAATCAAGATCAAAGAAGTAATAGTATGTGGATCGATTTATTGAAAATGGGAATCAGCAAAGGGAACAGTACCCACAAAATATGTAGGGATATATTCATGCATGAAATATCTGTGCAAACAACAGCACATGTGTACAGATTCAAAGGGAAGCAAAAGTGGGGGTTTCATTATTTAGTATGTAGATGCAGCTTTTTCGAAATGGGTGCAAGGGACAGCTTTTCAGCAACAAGCCAGTAATCATTATTTTTGGAAAAGCATTATCTTCAAAAGTATTTAGCAAAACGTTTTTTTTTTAGCAGCATGCCAGCAAAATGGGGTTTAGTTTCAAATGCATGCAGCACAGGGTGCGGTCATTTTAAAGTGCAGACATGTGCATAGGTAGAACTTGGGTGTTTCTATCTGTGTGGAACTGCATTAGAAATACATAATTAAGTAATCCTATACTAATTTGCCCGAGTAACCCATTAACTGTTCCTCTAACATTAGAATGCAGTTCGTTATACACAGTGAGATTCATTCCATTTTGTATTCTTCCATGGAGAGGAGAAATATGTGCACGGCAGGAAATAAATGGGAAACAGTTTCTTGTTAACTGAAGTTTTCCATTGTTCTGGTGGGGAAAGAGCTGTTACAGGACATTCTTGTAATATGACTTGTAGGAATCAAGAGGTGGCAGTGCTGATGTCAGAGAAGGCTGATCTGAGTTTGACAGACAGCCAGAGTTTTTTAAATCAGCTGAGCTGGGGGGAGTAGTCAGTCCTTCCAGAGATTCGAAAGCTGCGGTGTCAGCCTGGACAGGGCTCCGGGAATGCGGCTTTGAAGACAGCTGGCAAACCGTGCAGAAAGGAGTCGGGTTGCTGCATCGAAGTAGAAGGAATTCCAAAGGCTGTGTCCGTGAGCTGTGATGTCGCAAAGTTAAACCCTGGCAGCAAAAGAAGCAGACAGAACATAGAAGCAGACTTCAAATACATTTGTAAGTTATGTAATTGAGGAGTACATGGGTGGCTGACTTGTGATCAGATTAGCTCAGGGTGCTGAATTATAACACGAAATGCTTTATTTTTTATTCCTTTCCATGTGTAATTGTTTAAAAGAAAAGAAAAAGAAATGAATCAAAATTTTTTCGTGTTGCCATGTACTTGTTCTCTTTTCTTCGAGCGGAAGAGATTGTGCTCGCTGTTGGTAAGCATATGTGTAATTGTAACATTCTGGATTGTGTATAACAAAGACCAATATTATAACAAAAAGCAAAGCTGGTGCAATTTATTTGGTTTTATTTTATGTCTCTCGTGATTACTGTGTTAGGGGAAAAGTCAGTGGGTGATCCCAGTGCCATACCACTGCGGTAAAGAATTTTGCTACCTCATTTACCACATGGGACAATGTTAGGACAAGAGTAAATATATACAAATAAGCAAGATAGAAGGTTATGTGTGTGTATGGATGCACTTTCTCTGCATGTTGAAGAGGAAGGTGTGCCCCAAGACACACAGGTTACTGAATGTAAATAAGTCAGTAACATGAGTTACATGCAATAAGTGCATTCTGAATGAACTCGCTGGGTTCCCTAAAGGTGTGCTAGGTCCACAGAGTACCTGCAGTCAGTCAAAGGTGGGTCACAATTGTAATGAGGGAGAGTTTGTTCTATGATGGGGCGGTAGTATAAAAAACATGCTCACCACTATTCCACAAAAATAAGATCCTTCTAAAATACCACCAAATCAAGATCTCACTAAAAATTACCACCAACATAAGATAATACTATATATCACTAAAATAGGGTAATACTGAACTGTTCCTAATGGTAAGGCCAGGTTACCGCAAAATTACCACAGTATTACCATGGTAAGAAAATACCACCAAATCCAGATTTTATCCCAAAAGACAAAACCTCCTACACAGTATAGTCAGTGCTTCCAGAGATTCGAAAGCTGTTGGTGTCTTCCTCGACGGGGCTCTGGGAATGCAGCTTTGAAGACAGCTGGCTAACCATGCAGAAAGGGGTCGGGTTGCTGGCATCGAAGTAGAAGAAATTCTAAAGGCTGTGTCCATGAGCTGTGAGGTTGTGCAGATAAAGTTGTGGCAGCAAAAGATTCAAAATTCGCCTGCCTTGGTGAGTCAGGTTCTAAGTGAGGGGTGCGTAAAACAATATGAATGGGAGATGATGTCATTGTTGGCAGACAGTGTATTGAGCTAGGTTTATAAAAAATATGTTTCATGTTTCTCTCTGAATTTCTACACTGGGTAAGAAAGTGTTGAACGGCAAGTTCAATTTTTTGCGATGTGCCTGTGTTTGTTTCTTTTCTCTTTTCATTTTTTTTAAAGGCTCGAATCTGTGACCAATGTGGTAAGAGCAAATAATTGTAATATCCTATAATGTAACTTTCTTTATGATGATTGTGTAAAATATAGCGTACCAAAATAAGACTGAGATTTTGTGTTTTATTTCATCCGTATGTGGTCACTGTTTCAAGGGAAAGGGACAATCATGAGGGTTTGATGTTCACACCAGAGCAGTAAAGCATTTGCCATTTTGCCGCCAATGGAAAAGTTGGTAAATAAGGAAGAAATATATATGTGTAAGATAGGAGGCGGTGTGTGTATGGATGCGCTTCTCTTCATGCTGAAGAGAAGGCTGTGTCATCTAAGGCACATAGGTTACTGAATGTAAATAAGTCAGTAACATGAGTTACATGCATGCAATAAGTTTTATTCTGAATAAACTCACTGGGTTCCCTAAAGGTGTGCTAGGTCCACGGAGTATCTGCAGTCAGCCAAAGGTGGGTCACAATTGTAATGAGGGAGAGTTTGTTCTATGATGGGGTGGTAGTATAAAAGGCATTGTTGGGGAGGAGCTAGTGCCTTTGGCTAGCGCTTTCCTGCACCCCTCAAGTGCTTTACAATGAGGCAAGACTTCTAAGCACTTTAGCACTGAGAAAGATTTTTTCATGCAAAAATAATCACACACAGGCGTTGCAGTCACTGAATAAAGATTGTTAGGATTTAAATCTAAGTACAAACAACTACGTAGATGGATAAAAATGTATTTGTAAAACTGTTACATTTTAAGTTAGGTTTGCTCGTAGCACACGGTAAAGTCAAGCTGTGCTAAATATAAACTACATGCAGGCTTGAAGAGAGAACGGAGTGACTGACCAACTGTTCCTGTCAATCATATCCCAATGGAGACTAATATTCAACACAACATAGTATTAAAAAAGTGTTTTTCTGTAGAAGTTATTGGACCACATCAAATATAATTTTATGGAGTTAATGTTGAGAGAATGGCAGGAAGATGTGTTTATGTATGAATTTTTATAACATAGTAAATTACGCTAAACAAGAGCGACAAAGTATTCCTGCTAATACAGCATTAATGTTAAGTAGGGAACATGACCATGCAACACTGGAGCCTCTGCATCATCCCTTGTATGGCAAGAATGACAAGTTTGGAGGAGCTCTGATGGTATCCAGCGACCAAGTCAAGAGTATTTAAACACCAGGCAAAGCACCAGTATTCAGGACCTGGGAGGGACCCAGCGACGACGACAGAAGGCTGGCCTCAAATGGCAGAGTCCTCTGCCATTTCCCCAATCCTCATGATCTGTAAAGATTAAAGTCTTGGTATCACCTGCAAGACAAACTCATGGCTTTTAATTCCCTGGAGGGGTGCATTTTACTCTGGTTTATGGTGATGGGTCCCCTGTATTTAAGGGGCTCCCCAGTAATTTGGGGTTCGCTTTCAGTGGTGACCCCTTGACGTGTTACTTAGTTTCCTGTGCTTTGCGAAGCTCCAGGCAGGTCAGCCACGCCCAACCGTAGTGATCAGAATCCCAACTTAAAAAACCCATGTATCCTGAGCGACTTTAGTTGAAGCAATTTTAAAAGAAATCCTTTCTGCTCACTGGAGCAGGGCAAGTCTCCAGAACAACCGGCATGGGGACTTCATAACAGAGGGAAACTCAAGTGAACAACGCCCACGTGAGTACACTCTTGCAGGTGATAACAACATGGGAACATGTATGTATAATATGGTGATGTGAACGGTTTGGTGATATGAACGAAAAGATATTTTGGTGATGTGGGTGGTAATGTGATTGTTGTACAAGGTCAGTGGAATAGATGGAATAGGATTTTTGGTGATGAAGTATAAAGTAGGACTTGGTGATAAGGCATAAGATTGGATAGGATAGTGGATTACCAGGTGATGTGTTGAGGAGTAGATTTAATAGGAGGTGGGTTATGTATTGAAATTGTTATGTATTTCTGTTTTTCTACTTTTTATAATGGAAAAGGATCCCCAGCGTATAAGGACTGGGAGATAACAGTACCACAGATTATTCTTCTTATGATGGTAAAAGCATTAAGTGGTATTACGTAGTGGCTCGGCATATAAGAAATGAGTCTGGATTTTAGTCAAAAGTAGTGGCTCGCTATAAGGAATGAGCCTGGATCTTAGTCCTTTATATTTTGTCTTGTTGTATTTTGTGGTAAAAAAGGAAGGAAGGTGGATGAGTCACGGTGTGTGTGTGTATGTGTGAAAACAAAGTGGAGAAAGTGGGTTGATCTGTATTATTGACGCATGTGCAACATAGCAGTAGGATTAAAGTGAAGCATTAGGGATGTGCCAACATTATGGAGGAAGAAACTCCAATAAAACACATGCATAAGGTTCTGCCACTGTATTGTGTCAGAATACATAAACAATTGATAGTAGAAACAAAGGAAGGGGGGACGTCCTGCTCCTCGCCAGAGCAAGGCTCCCATAACAGAAACATGCTAGTAAAAAGTCTATCTTTGTAGCAGCAAAATATGAAGGGAACAAGTCCCAAAAAAAGGTTTATGGTGATTATGGGTCCCCTGTATTTAAGGGGCACCCCGGTAATTTGGGGTTTGCTTTCAACATGCTCACCACTATACCACAAAAATAAGATCATTCTAAAATACCGCCAAAATAAGATCTCACTAAAAATTACTGCCAACATAAAATAATACCATATATCACCAAAATAGGGTAATACTGAACTGCTCCTAATGGTAAGGCCAGGTTACCGCAAAATTACTACAGAATTACCACGGTACGAAAATACTGCCACATCCACAGTAAATTACTCCCATTTCCAGCATGGAAAAGTTTGTTAAAATACTAGAGTCTCTCCTTTTTTAATGGGTACATTGTTTGATTCTGTAGTTGTATTTCGTTGTAGTGAAAGTGAGTGGCAGAGTCCACATGCCTGCTGCCACTGTAGCCTTGCTATAAGTGGCACTGCTAGATTCTGCATGCTGGCATGAGTGAAGGGTGTTAGTAATTGGTTGAAGTTCATATAAGGTGCCTGTGTTGTGTGCTATCAAATTACTCGGCAAAGGTTTACAGATTTATAAAGTGGAGATGTTTGCACTGGGGGTACAGATTGTTTGTATCTGGATTTCTAGAGGAGCAGGTGTGATTGGAGGGATCGCTTCTAGGATCCATCCATCCACCACTTGAAGTGGCACTGGAAGAAGGGTTACTGGCACCCCCATAAGTCTGGAGGCAGGTGACCTTTGAAATCCTGGGCTGAGCCTTCCCTCTCATTATTTCAATTTTCAGCAATGGGGGCAATGGCTGGTTTCTGACCGGAGTCCCAGGCTAGAGTTAGGCTCAATGTTTTGTTAACCCTCCTCTCACTGTGTGGAACATAATTTCAAACAACTCTGTCCTGATGGCAACGTTGTGTTATTGGATCATTTTCAAGGCTCTACCTTTCTTTGCTGGGCCTTGAGCTTCCTACTGCATTTTGATTGTCTTGTCAATATCTAATTCCAGGTCAAATGTTGCAAAATGAATTAGTTTTACCTTGTTTTTGAGCATTTCTAGGAATGGGTCTTACCCAGCTTGATGCATAAGTCTTTATTAATATTGTGTTACAGTGTTTCTTAGGATAGCCTGCATTGTTGCAGCATTGCCCACCTTCGTTCTCTTTGCCCCTAATGGAGAGAGCTCAGTAGCAGCATCAGTCTGTGCCTAGGTTTTACAATTGTGAGGAAATTAGCATCTGTGAATTTCAATGGGCATTTCACGCTTATGTGGTTCGTCCTTGCATCAGAAGCGTTGTCTCTCCGCTATCCTCCCAGTCCACCTGAACTCTCGTTTATCCCCTTCAGGTAAAATGCACACTGGCGGGCATGGGAAGAAACCGCCATTGCTTTTTAGTTGAAGTATCTGCTCTGATGTAATGGGGAAATGACAGAACTTGACAATTATTTGAGCGGGCACCACTAATTGTTCAAAGCCTGCTAAATTTAAACTATAACTAGTGTTTGGTGTGTATCAAAAGCTGAAATAGTGCATTTCATGTTTTGGTACACACCAAATATTTATTTTTATTTAATTTATTTTTTCCATTTGTTAAGCGCCTAAACCCTCGGGCATCAGGGCACTGTTGCAAACCAGTTACACATTTGATACATAGCTTCAGAACAATTTACATTTCGACAGATTCGTGGGGGGGTAATTATATTGGTAAGGGAAAGTCAGCACGCTTGGTTACTTCTTTACAGACCAATATACGTTTGGCATATATTAAGGGGAGTAGTCCTGTTGGTATTGGGGGTGGTAATAAGTCTTACAGTGGTTAGGCAAAGAGACAGGTTTTCAGGGATTTGCAAAATGCCCAGTAGGAATCGAGGGTTCTAAGGTCAATTGGCAAGGAGTTACAATGGTGTGCGGCGACAGATGGGAAACGTACTCCTCCAACTTTAGCCCTTTTCGCTCTGGGTGTGATTAGCTTCCCGGCGTGGAGGGATCTGGTAGGACTGTTAGGTTGTGCTCTTAGGATTTTATCTGACAGGTATAGCGGTGCTGCTTTGCGTAGGCATTTGTGAGCGATAGTCATAGTTTTGAAAATGATTCTTTGTCTGATGGGTATCCAGTGTGCTTTTTTCTGCGCTTCTGAGATATATTCTCTCTTCAGGATGTTGAGTGCTGCTCTAAGGGCGTTGTTCTGTATTATTTGAAGCTTGTGTAGGTTCTATGTGGATGTTCCTGTGAGTAGGGCATAGCAATAGTCTAATCTTGCACCCTTAATAGCTCTGGCAATGGCGAGGCAGTTTTCTATGGTGAGGAATTGTCTTGCCGAATTGATCAGCTTGGCAGTGTAGGCCGATGTTGTTGCGATGGAGCTTACTTATAATACTAGTGCCAACCAAATGTATACAAAAACTGATGGAACCCCACCAGAGCTGGTTACACCTTTGTGGTATTCACTACTGCAGTTCAATATATTAATACATAGATGTTGGATAATACATTTTCTTCAATACTTTCAATACTAGTGCTGTCCTTTCACCATTGCTCGAATGGCAGAATCTCCAGCCATCTTTCATCAGACTAAAAACCACCTGTGATGAACCTGAAACACATAATGCATACATGTCAACAGTAGAAGCAATAGCCCTGGTGATCACACTTAGTAGGAAAATAAACTTAAAAACGTACATGATTAAAGTATAATGATATGTTATTGCTCATGTAAATAAACAATGATAAATTCCCAAATATAGCCTTGAGGGAAAGTCAAAAGGTACCTTCTTGTCTCATATCCCAAGTGTCTACCAGCAATAGTTACCAGAATATTCTGGGAACTATTACTTCTCTATTGTTCTCTTTCAATTCAATACCATGGATCCTAATATTATCCCAATAGGGCTTACCTAATCTTCTGTGAATGAGTTTTCTCAAGGAAACTGGAACAGAATGCTGTCTGGCACTGATTCCAGTCATGTGTTTTATATATATTTTGTAAAAATCGCAGTTAATCCGCAAAAGTATAACGTTATCACAATGCCATGACATCATCACATCTGTATTCGTAATGTAGGATGTCGAGCAGGCTGTGATGACGTGTTTTGTAAGCAACTTGAATATTTATTTTAACTTTTATAGCGTGCCAGCTCGTCCAAAGGCCACGGGGTGCACACAAGACAAACAACAAAAAAGGGCAGTCAGAGGCAGTTGAGATCCGGGGAAATCAGTGCTCAGCTAGAGGGGCTGTTGAAAAGGAATTAATTCAGCCTTTTTTAAACTCATTTGTGGTTTGGATTTTTCTTAGATCAGGTGGGAGGGAGTTCCAGATTAGTGGAGCTTGGACGTCAAAACCTGTGCCTCTGTGGGCATGGCCAAGATGGCAGGCTGAGTGGACGTGCTTCGAAGGAGCTCAGTCCCTGCCCAACGACATATATACAATATATTCCAACATCAGGTACGTCAAAGCTCCCAACTCACACGCTTTTGGCGGGTGTCACCCGCCTTGTAAAGGGATGAATCGCCCGCCAAGCCCCTCCTGCACGCCCATTCATTTCAATGGCCGTCTCACCCGCTAAAAACAAAATGGGTGATTTCACCCACCTTTGCAGCACAAATGGTTGAGAGCTATGGGTACGTTGTTTACAAAAAGCGGAAAAGAGAAAGAAGTGAGTGGCAATAAAGGAGCGTTGAAACATCCCAACGACGGATGAGAGGGTCAGAGTAGCGGGAGAGGCGACAGCGGAGGCGAGGAGGCTCCTCTGAAAGAAAATGGCAGGCAGCGCATGGCATCCCCAGAGCAGCGCACCATGAGTAGGACCGAGCCCCCCTTGAGTGGTCCCCTGGGGCTTGGGTCCACCGCCAGGAAAGCAGAGGAGAGCGCAGGAGCACTGTGTCAGGAAGAAGAGCCTTAGGAGAAGAAACGTGTCGGGACGTGAGCCATACACGTTGAAGCAAACTGTCATCCGGAGGAGGGACGCTGGAAGCAGCAGCGGAGGACAGAAGGTGTGCAGAATACCTAATCCCCCGCAGTATCGTGAGTGGGGGTTTAGATTCTATTAAAGACAAGGAGGCGAGTATTATGCCAACATTCTTTACTAATGACATAAAATAGCAGCAAGAACATTTTTTTTTGTTTAACATTTACTTTTTTCATTTATAACACGAAAAACACAAAGTTCAAATAACACATTGGAAACTCCCAATCCAAGATGGAGCTAGCCCATAGTCCAACATCCAATCAGGATGAACCCACACCCATAAATGTCCTTTCCTCTAACGCCAACTCCTCTTCTGAAGCTGCAATGATGCTTGAATAGCAAAACATAACACCACCAGGAACCAAAGAAACAGTCCAGCGAACATCCAGGTGTGGTCTCCAAAGAACCTCAGTCGAAGAAAGCACCCAAGGTAATCAACCCGAAGCTGAAAAAAGGAGATAAATGTTAAAAACCTGGGTGGGTGTGTGGGATAATACTCGTCTCCTTGTCTTTAATAGAATCTAAACCCCCACTCACGATAGTGCGGGGGATTAGGTATTCTATGGCACGACAAGGAGGCTCATATTAAGCAAGTTTAAAGCCCTTGCATCACATTGAAAACTACGTGATCAATCTGTTTATGATAAAAAGTTTTAAAAGTAGATTACCTGGACCAGTCAGCCGCTTTGAGAATTTGCTCCAACCCTCCCGCAAGGAGAGCGGCCTTAGAAGCCATGGCGCCCTTAACTGAATGAGCCCCAAAAGAGGAAATGTCAATACCAGATTCCTGCATAATCCACCTAACCCACCTAGCTAGGGAAGCAGAGGACACTGCATTGTAAGGCTTACGATATGAAATAAGCAGCTGAGAGGTACCAGGAAAACACAAATCCACAGTTCTATCTTCAAAACATTTTAAACAATGAACTACACATAATTTAACATTTTCAGGAAATGCTGGATATGAAACAGAAGAAATCATATTTTTAGTTCTCCTAGTAATAAAAAAGGTTACTCCCTGTGGCGAGAAAATCTTATTGTCCACATCCAGTGCTCTAATATCGGACACCCTCTTAATAGAGACCAGGCACAAGAGCATTGTTAACTTTGAAAAAAGCTGTTGTAGGGATAAATCTTGATTATGAGGCCATGATATAAACAAATCCAGAACCTTACTAACATCCCACAAAACTGAATACCTAGGTTTAGGGGGAATCTTAACCCTAGTAGACTTAAGAGCCTTCCTGACCAGGAAATGTTTACCCACTGGTTCCCCCTTAACAAGAACATGACCAGCGGAAATCGCTGACCTAAACCCATTAATTGTCTGATAGGCCTTACCCTCCTTAAACAATTCTACCAGAAAGTTTACTACGTCTACTGGAGGAGCAAAAATGGGATTGATGTGCCTAACCAAACACCAGCTAACCCAGCGGCCCCATGCTGATGAATAGCCTGCCTTGGTGGAGGCTGCCCAGGAATCCTTGATGACCCCAATAGAGTCCTGCGAAAGACCTCTGAAGCCCCAGGACGTGCTGAAATCTTCCAAACCATAAGGGAAAGATGTCCCTGCAGGACCAGGTTGTGAGGGAGACCCGCCGGGTCCTTCAAGAGGAGGGGATGAGATGTCAGGAGGCGAGGGAAGTCCACTGCCAGCTCTAGGAGAGCGGGAAACCAAACCTGAGAAGGCCAGAACGGGGTCACCATTACCAAGGAAGCTCGCCGTCTGCGTATTTGCACCAGAGCCCTGGCTATCATGGCGAAAGGAGGGAAGGCATAGGAAAGATGGACCGACCAGTCTTGAAGAAACACATCGGTGGCCAGGGCCCAAGGGTCTGGTCTCCAACTGTAAAAACTGGGAACCTGACAGTTGAGACGGGAGGAAAAGAGGTCCATGTGAATGGGACCCCAAAGAGATTGAATCAGTGCAAACACCTTCCTGTCCAGCATCCAGTCGCTGCTGTCCTGAAGGTAACAGGAATTCCAATCCGCTACAGCATTGCTCGACCCCGGAAGGTACTCTGCCTGAAGTAGAATGTTTCTGTCTAGGCAATAGTGCCAGAACTCCCTTGCAAGATCCGCTAGAGCCTTCGAGCGGGTCCCCCCCAGATGGTTGATATATCGAACTGCTGACACATTGTCCATCCGAAGGAGGACACAGCAATTCCCCTGATCCTTTAGCAGGCTCTTGACGGCAAAGGAACCCGCCAGTAATTCTAGGCAATTTATATGAAGTAGAGATTCCTGATTGGACCATTTCCCCCCGTGGAAATGTTGCCTACTCTGGCCCCCCAGCCGGATCTGCTGGCGTCTGACTCGAGAACTACATCCGGAGAAGGCCCAAAAATCGCCCTGCCATTCCAGGCGTTCATATGATTGAGCCACCATATTAGTTCCAATCTGGCTTCCGGATCCAGTTTACCCTCTGAGCATAAGACAGGCTCTTGCGCAGGTGTCTTCCCTTGAGGCGCTGAAGCGCTCTGTAATGCAGAGGGGCTGGGAAAATCGCCTGAATAGATGCTGATAACATCCCTACTACCCTTGCTAACTGACGAAGGGAAACCACCCCCAGCCTGAGAATGAGGCGGATTTCTTTCCGAATCTTCAAAAGCCTGGAGTCCGGGAGAAGAAGGATGCACTCTTTGGAATCGATATCGAAGCCCAGAAATTGGATGCATTGAGTAGGACAAACAATGGACTTCCTTGCATTTAGAACAAACCCTAGACCTTGCAACAAGGAGATTGTAGGATCTAACTGGTCCTGAAGGACTTGGAGATCTTGAGCTAAGAGGAGAATATCGTCCAGATAAATGATGCTCCTGACCCCCTTCGACCTGAGAAAAGCCATCACCGGCTTCATTAGTTTGGTGAAACACCACAGGGCTGATGATAGGCCGAACGGGAGAGAGGCGAATTGCCAAAGGCGACCCCCCCCAGTGAAACTGAAGGAAATCCTGATGAGGGGGAAACACAGGGACTACCAGATACGCATCCTTGAGATCGAGTTTTACCATCCAATCCCTGGGAAGCAGAGTATCTCTCAGAAGATGAATACCCTCCATTTTGAAATGATGGTAAGTGAGAGCCTTGAGGTTTATCACCGGACGGAAACCCTCGTCGGGCTTTGGGACCAGAAAAATCATACTGATGAACTGGGAAGCTCTGAATGTGGCCGGGACCACCGCACCCTTGAAAATCAAATCCTGAATCTCCGCATCCACCAGTTTTTGCTTTTCTTGATTGAACACCAGAGGTGGAGGGGGAAAGAGCTGACACGGAGGGGAGCAGAACTCTATCTGAAACCCCCGCACTGTCTGTAAGACCCAATGATCTGCTGTAAGATTTTTCCAATGCTGAAAAAATCGCACCAACCTGCCCCCCAAACCTCTGTGGGAAGAAACTCTTACGAGACGATTCAATACCTGGAGTGGATCTCGCTCTACCGGAACCTTTGCCATTCCGACCTCTCCATTGATTTCCCCTTTGGGGATAGAAGGTCTGCGCACCTCTAGCAGAGGAGGAATGATGGGCCCCTCTAGAGGCGTATTGCTGAGGTCTGGCAGAGCCCCTGAAGGAAGAACGGCCAGAGGAGCGGGCTCTTCCTCTTCCGGCCCTGTCAAAAATTTGGGGTGCAAAAACCTTTCTAATATTCATCTGGGCCTTGTCCAAGGCTGTAAAAATATGGACGTAAACTGACAAATCCTTTATAAACTTGTCGCCAAAGAGGTTGCCTTGGGCTTTGGGACCGGCCTCCCCCTCCGCCATATCCTGAAGTTTGGGATCAATGCGCCTTAGTAGTGCCTTGCGCCTCTCCTTAGAAATACATGAGTTAGCATTGCTGAGCAGGCAAATTGAACGCTGAACCCAGCCTCTGAGTGCTTCAATATCAATTTGTGACTCATGCACAGCCGCTTCCTCTGCCAGTTTGAAAATTTGGGTCAAGGGCCCCAATACATCCAGAAGTTTAGCCTGACAGGTCTTAAGCGCCCCATCCACCCCCTTTTTAGGATCCTTACCCCTTTGGGAAAGAAAGGCCAACATGGACTGATCAATACTGGGGGTTACTGCCACCTTATCCGGGAGGACGGGACGGGGGCATTCTGAGCGCAGCTTGCTCCTATCCTCATTGGGGAGAGCCCTCCTAACCCAATGATGAAGGAAAGAGGATACTGCCTCTGACGGACGCCACTCCGCCGAGCGTGGATGTTGTATTAGAGAGGGGTCAAAGAACGGAACACCACTGCTATCTATCAACTGTTCCCTAACAGGATGTGACACATCTGGAGCGGCTACTTTTCTTTTTCTCCTCTTAGGAGGGGAATCAGAATCCTCCGAGGACTCAGGGGATGACAACGGGGAAGAAACCACTCTAATAGGGACGGAAGTCTGGGACACCCACTCAACAAACTTACGTTTGAGGGTCCTAACCGGGGAACCCGGGGAAGAAGAACTTAAAACCGGGCTGGATTGCCCTTGCAAATGCTTGGTTTTAGAAGTGCACTTCCTGGGGGCTATCGAGGGACCTTGCACAGGGCCCGGATGGAAATCCAAAATTTTATTTATTAGCCTGTCAAAGGCTGAGGCAAGGGTAGAATTTAAATTCCCCAGAGCCAAATCCATAGAATCTCTTATTGCTCTAGAGACCGAAGGAGGGGGAGCTACTGAAGGGTCCCCAAACCCCCTCATAACCCCTTCTTCACTGGGCTTGTCTGTTTTCTTCGAAGTAACCCTGACCTGGTTACACGCATCCACATAAGGCACCCCTTCAGATCCCTTTGTAGACTGCATTATGAAAAGGGAAGAATGACAGAAAAATATATATGAATAAACACCCAATCACACCCCGAAGTGCACTGTGACTAAAAGGAAGGACCTAGCAGGTCTGACAGAAAAAACTCCACTTAATTTATGTGGAACGCTATAATGTGTAAACACATATGCCAACTACCAACTGGTGCTGGAAAATCTGTAAAACAGGCGCAATTCAAAAATGATGGCAAAGCCCCCAAAAACACGCGTGTGCAATGCGGTACCAAGTGACAATAACGAAGTGAAGCAACGCCGAGCAGGCAAACGCTTGAAGAAGAGCTTCTGGAACAGAAGCGGGACTACTCCACTTTGTTCTAGAACGCTCGGAAGCGTGAGGAAGCACAGAAATCAATAATTGAACACGCGCCGAGCAGGCGCGAACAATGCCTTGCTGGAAGGAGGCGCGAGCAGCGCTTGGCGGCACACCCCTCGCAGAGCAGGCGAGGCTGGATAGTAATGTCGGGAAGGAGGGGCGGGAGGCGGGCAGGCCGTACAAAGGGGCCGACTCAAGGCGTGACAGAGGCGGATGAAAGCCTCACGCCGAGCGGCTCCCAAATGCAAAGGACGCTCGAACGAGCGAGCGTAAAAGTACAAAGCACTTCACAATAGGGAACAAGTAACACTGTAACAGTATAACACGAAACGCTTCCACATTAAAGAAAGGACGAGAGAGTATCAAGGACTTATCTTGTTGCGTCAGCAGCAAAGAAAGAGGAGTTGCCGTTAGAGGAAAGGACATTTATGGGTGTGGGTTCATCCTGATTGGATGTTGGACTATGGGCTAGCCCCATCTTTGATTGGGAGTTTCCAATGTGTTATTTGAACTTTGTGTTTTTCGTGTTATAAATGAAAAAAGTTAATGTTAAACAAAAAAAAATGTTCTTGCTGCTATTTTATGTCAGTAGTAAAGATTGTTGGCATAATATGAGCCTCCTTGTCGTGCCATAGAATTCAGCTCGGAGCTGGCACGAAGGAGCTGGAGATCAGGAGAGCTGCAGGGGAGTGGAACAGCGCTGGTGAGCAGGGACGGTGCAGCAGAGCAGTGAGGGAAGCATCCAGCCCCCTTGGTGGTGAGCCAGTCCATGCATCCCAGAAGGCAGAGGAGCAGGGAAGAGCACCAGAGCTGCGATAAGATTGGGAGAGGTGAGGGAAGAGCACTGCAGCGGCCCTGGATGTAGTGGGAGATGCTGGAGATCCTGAAGAGCCAGGTGAGGAGGAGCAACATAGCGGAGAGGGAGCAAGGCTGCCTGCAGTGAGCCCGCACTCACAATCATAGTGCAGAGAGGCCTGGGGAGCATGGAGGGAGGCAACACTGCAAGGACACCACCAGCAGAGGGGGAAGTCAATAAATCTAAGAGGAAAAGCGAAATACTTAATAAGCCTGGGGTCAAGTTGAATGACTGCTCTCCTCCCTTAAAACCTACATAACAGTTCAAGTAAGTCTGAAGTGACAGAGACAGCAAGTGCTAAAAGGGCATATAGGAAGGGAAGATGAACATCTCAAGAACAAGGGGGAGAGCAAAGGGGCCCACGCCATAATAACATAACGAAACAAAGGGTAAACGCAGGGGTGAGGGAGAGAAGGCAGGCGAGCAAAAGAGGAGAAGCTCTAGAAAGAACAAGAGGGGGGACGCCTTGCAGGCAAGGAGGAGAGGTGGGATTCACCAGGAGAGGGCTGCGGGAAGCAATGAATAGCCCGGACACAGGCAGCAGGAAGGGATCAAACACTGATGAAGGAGTGCACAGTAAGAGCACGGAGTCGGAAAGCATCCGGGTCTTCAGGGATGGATTAGGGGAAAGTCGATGGGACCGAAAAAAAGGAGCATCCACCCAGGAAAGCAGGAACAGGAGGAGCGCCACAAGGGTCCCATGCAAACTAAACCCCCCTTCAGAAGCCCAGTAGCTCAGAGTGAGGGGGATATGGCACTCACCAAAGAAGATCTATTGACAGCGCTAACCAAATTTAAAGGTGAGCTCACAGAGACAGTCAAGGCAGAAGGAGCGAGCATAAGAGAAGAGCTCTCACAAGCCATTACAAACAATCGGAAAGATATTGATGCCCAGGGGAGCGGGTAACGTAAATGGAGGAGCGCCTGATGGAACTGGACACAAGGGGGCCCGAATGGGCGCAACAGACAAAGGAGGCCGAGGAAAGAATGAGGGCCCTGGAGGAGAAATGTGAGGACCTGGAAAACCGGTCACGGAGATACAATGTCCAGATCAAAAACCTGAAGGAGGGAGTGGAGGGCCCCGATCTGGAAGCCTGCATCTGGGAGCTGTTTGAGAATCTAGTGGAGGAGCAGCAGACCCGGAGCATGGGGCTAGAGAGAGCACACAGAGTGGGAAGCCGGAGATTGGACCCAGCGGCGAGACTCTGTGACATACTAGTGAAAATGCATAATTGCAAGAACAAAGCACAGCTCATGGGGGCGGCGAGGATGAAGGGAAAGATCAGTGTGCGGGGGTGTGAAATCAAGCTCTACAACGACTTGTCCCAAGCCACATTAGCGAGGAGACATTTATTCAAACCACTCACAGTGGTTTGAATGGAACTGAATAAGAGGAACTGAACGGAATAAGAGGAAGATGATACTGGTGGCTCTTTCCGACAAGGCTTCAGTTTCGGATGGGCAATGAGAAAAAAACTGTTAACCAGGTGGAGGACGGTTTGCAGGCTCTAGGGATGGCTCAAAGGGAAACAGAGGTAGAGGGCATGGGAAACCATCTGGGAGAGGCACTGAGCAAGGAGCGAAAAATTCCAAGAAGACATGAAGAAGGACAACAGGACCTGAGGAGAGGCTCACTACAAAAGGACTGGAATATAGTCTGAGGTGGAGTAAGAAATAGGGAAATGTGCGGGTGGGGGGGTGCACGGTCCGCTAAAGGTGGACCATGTCAAGAACCTGGACAATGGATCCAGGGACAATTACAGTTTGGGCATATATAACCAGTTCTGAGGGTGACAGGGGGCAACGAGATGAAGGTTCAGCCATGCAAAGGATACAGGGGGTCGCAGGACAACTAGTGCTGAATGCAATTGAAGTGAGATGTATAGGCTAAAGTCATGAAATGTAAGGGGACTGAACAGCCCTAAGAGGATATGATATGGCATTGATATGATATGATACAGCATTTATAACCCGCCTATACACAAGTGTTTCAAGGCGCGAGGAGGGTTTCAGTCCTCTGGGAAATTGACAAAGAGGGGCCAGATATAGCATGCTTACAGGAAACGCACCTGATGAAGGTCATCTAAGAAGTAGGAATTACCCACTACAACACCATGCTACAGCAGGAGCTGAATGAGCCGGGGTGGCAATCCTTTTCCATAGAGCCTTACAAATTGAAGGGATCAAGGTCAAACGGGATCCAGAGGGGAGGTATGTTATGGTAAAAGGGGAAATGAGGAGCCAGATGTACACATGGACATCAGTGTATGCCCCCAATCAGGGACAAGAAGGGTTCTTTGAAAGGTTTTTGGGATAAATGGGCAAGTTTGGGGAGGGGGAATTGGTAATCTCTGGGGAATTCAACCTAGCAGCGGATCCCGTCTGGGATAGGTCAAATGGCCTGTGGGTGCATGCAATGGGGACAATGTCCAAACACCTATTAAAAAGGCTTAAAGAGGAGGGGGTCAATGATGTATGGAGGACGGGTCACCCACAGGAAAGAGACTACTCCATTTACTCGCATGTCCATAAGACCTACCCCCGAATAGACTTCATTATGGCAACACAGGGGCTGGTCCAAGCAACCAGTAGAGCACACATAGGGGGGGAGTATGGCAATATCGGACCATGCACCGGTGACTCTGGAATGGGAAGGTGGGAACGCGAGGAGGGGACGCGGGGTGGAGCCTGGAGGAATATCTTCTCAGAGATCATGAGATGAGGCAGCAAACAGAGAATGAGATACGCAAATTTGTAGAGGATGAGGGGAACGAGAGAAATAACCTGGGTGAGAGATTGGATGTGTTCAAACAGCACATTAAAGAATACTTTATAAGGGCCTCAAAGAAGAGCCGTGAGGACAGGAGGGATTAGAGAGAGATATATGGGAACTTGAGAAGACCCATAAGGACAATGGATCGACTAAGATAGCCAAGAATCTAGCGCATGCGAGAGGGCAACTCAAACAGATGACCAATAGGTCGATACAGAGCACCCTCCTAAGGAGCCGGCAGAAATGTTATAAGCAAGCTAATAAAGTGGGGACAGCCTTAGCGCTAAGGGTAAGGGCCAGCGAGCAGAAAGCATTCATTGACTCCTTGGAGGATGGGGGGGGTAAACTCATGGGGGCATAGGGAGCCAAGCAGAAGACTGTGAGAGAGTTTTATGCAGATCTGTATGGGGAGGACCCAGCAGACAAGTAGGGCAGGCGGCATACCAGGCTGGGATAGGTCAGCAGGCTCCGCACAGATCTCAAAGCGAGCGCTCTACTCGCTGTGCTATCGGACCGGTTTAAGGCAAACAAGAGTCCGGGGGAGGACTGGCTAATGGCAGCATTCTACATAGCTTTCAGGGAGCCACTGGCCAAAGTCCTTGCAGAAGTATATAATCATTTTCGAGAGAGGGGGGGGATATATCTAAATCTATGAACATGGCACATATAACTCTCATCTCATCCCGAAGCCGGGGAAGACCCCGCACTTATGCTCCTCATATCGCCCTATAGCGCTCCTCAATGAAGATGCCAAATTATATAGGAGAATACTGACAGCAAGGTTAGAAAGGGTCTTGCCCGGATTGGTGATGCAGGACCAAACAGGGTTTATTCAAGGGCGGAACACGTTCGACAACATAAGGAGGCTATTACATATCAACGACAAGGCGGGAAGAGGGGACGGTTCCACACCCACCTGGTTGATGAAGCTGGATGCTGAAAAGCCATTTGATCGGGTCAATTGGGCGTTCACGGAGCAAATACTCAGGAGTGTGGGAATGGGACAGAGTTTCCTTAGAATGATGCAGGCTAACTATCTGCACCCAACAAGGAGCAAAGATTAGGTGAAGACCCAACCATACAGCCGCTCTCTGGAGTCCCAAATTGGGTTCTATAGTAGTTGTAGTTCTGCTCAATGTGAATCCTTTAGTTCAAATTCTTAATGAAATATGAAAGTCAAATGGTGGTTTTCCATCAAGTGAAAAATATTTATTTTATACAAAGAGGTGGCAAATAGCCACCAGAATATTCTTCATGAGGAAGAAATTGCCATTAATCATTCTATCCGTAGACTTCTATTGTGCCAATGCATTTCGGAATATAACATCCTTCATCAGGGCAAGTCTAAAAGGTGATTTTCAAATGCAATTATATCAACCATTTCGTAGTTATTACAAAATTAAACGAATTTCCATATTTTGAACGACACAAATATATCAACATTAACAGTCATCATCCAAATAATTGAAAAAGTAAAACAACACATACCGGGCCACGTAATGAGCCGGAACAGAAGGTAGATCCAAAAAAATCAGAAAAACAAATCAATATGCAGGTAGATCAAGACATCTTGTAACTAAAAATGGAGGTAATCGGGTC
Source organism: Ambystoma mexicanum (assembly GCF_040938575.1). Taxonomy (NCBI): domain Eukaryota; kingdom Metazoa; phylum Chordata; class Amphibia; order Caudata; family Ambystomatidae; genus Ambystoma; species Ambystoma mexicanum. The sequence continues at coordinate 644,973,841 of NC_090935.1, forward strand.
TTTACCTGATTTCGGTGAGTAATGGCGGAAACTATTTTCCGGAGTGCAAGCTGCTTCCACCGAGTGCGGAGAGCAGGTGCTGTAAACGGTAAGAGAAAAAAACTCTATAGAAGACTTATTCTAGGTGTGCCTAATCACTAATAGTAAACTCGGGTGGTAGCTTACCCTCTGTGGAGAACGAAGCGGAGGAGTTCTCCCTGTGCCTACTGAAAGCAGACTGTCTTTGTTGCATCGGCGCGTTGCCGAGCAACCTGGATTTTGTAGGACACGTGATTGCAGGCTGAGTGCCTTCCTTGTTTAGACACGTTGCCGAGCAACCCGGCATGTGATCACGGCTCCATGACCATAGGCACGAGCCGTGACCAATGTCAGGAAACTGTTCGATGAATAGCCTACAATCAAATTTGCTTACTAAGTGGCCCTCCTGGGGTAGAGGCGAAAAAAGTCAACACCTTAAAAGCGGAATATGTGGATTGTAGTCCATAGACATAGAAAAAATACTAGAAAAAAATCACTGAAAACTACAATAATGGGCGTTCCTAACTAGGATGGATGGAGCCTAGGGATCAGCTCAAAGGCTGTGCTATATATGGAAACAAGTGTCTACATGCCGCTAGTGGTGTCGTCTAGACAGACGGCACCTTGGGTCCTGGAAGAGCTCCAGGATGCGCAGCATGGAGAACATTTAATTCATGTAAATCATTACTTTTTCAAATACATTCAAGTATTGGTGTCAATTTAAACCAAACAATGTTAGATATCACAAACAAAAACAATTGGAGAAAACAATCAGGTAAAACACAATTAAAGTGAACGCAATTAGAGAAAACAGTGGTAGTTGATCTCCTCGTTTAACCCATTGGGTGCCAGACTTCCCAGTTTGTCGATCCAATACGTCTCTCTGCGATTCAAGCGTTGGCCTAAATCTTCGTGAGGGCTATTTTTGGTAAGTACTTCCAAAATCACAAATCTTATTTGTGACACATTATGTCCATTGGAGATCCAATGCCGAGCCACGGCTGAATTAATGTTTGCATTACGAATGCATGACCAATGCTCTCCCCATCTCAACTTGGCTGTTCGTGTCGACTGTCCTACATAGAATTTCCCACAGGGGCATTTAATACCATAAATGATATTGCTACTGTCACATGTGGCAAAAGTCTTGAGCAAAATCTTCTGCCCCGTCCTTGGATGGTTAATGGAGTTTCCTTTTATAACAAAATCACAGTTAACACACTGTAAACATGGAAAAGTCCCAGTTCGCTGTGTCATTGGTTTTCTCGCTGTTGGTTTTGTTTGTACCAGTTCATCTCTTAAATTCCTACTTCGTTGGTATGCAAAGATTGGTTTTTCACTAAAGATATCTTGAACTCGGGTATCATTTTTGAAAATCTCCCAATGTTTCATAATGGTTTTCTTAATCTTTATGCTTTGTGTAGAGAACTTAGATACGAATACCGGTGACTTCAATTCTCTTTTTCTTTTGGAATTCTGTTCTAATAAAAGAGTCTCCCGAGGTAAAGCATCAACTCTGTCTGATGCCTGATCAAGTTCATCCTGCTTGTATCCCCGAGCCAGAAATTTCTCTTTCATTTCCATCTGTTGTGTCCTGTAATCTTCAGGATCACTGACTATTTTCTTGACTCTCAGTAGTTGGCTGTATGGCAGGTTCTTCAGTAAACTCGGCTGGTGGAAGCTGAGGCGGTGCAGGAGATTGTTTCGATCTGTCGTTTTCCGAAATAGTGAAGTGCTGTAGCATGCAGATTTCTTGTGAACTTGTACATCAAGGAATGTTATGATTTCGTATGAGAACTCTCTGGTGAACTGTACCCTCTGGTCGATATTGTTCAGATACATGAAGAAAGTTTCAAAAGACTCTTTTGTACCTTTCCAAATCCCAAAGATATCATCTATGTATCTCGTCCATAGACGAATGTCATTCTTCCATTCCTGTTTGTTTAATACATGGTCAGTTTCAAATTTATGCATGAAGCTGTTGGCATATGAAGGTGCCATAGTAGCTCCCATCGAGGTCCCTGCTACCTGTAGAAAAAATTGATTTCCATACTGAAAATAGGAGTTCTCAGCAATAAATTGTAATAATGCCAGTATAAATTCTTTTTGGGCACGTATCTCAGGTGCTTTCAGTAGCAACCATTCTACTGCTTCCATCCCCAGATCATGGGGTATGGAGGTGTATAAACTTTTCACGTCTATAGTGAACATCAGATCTTCAGGCGCAGGTGTCAATAAGTTCAGTTTCTGCAGGAAGTGGGTGGTATCCCTTGTGTAAGTGCTAGTCTTTTGTATCAAGGGCTGTAGGAAAAAATCTATATAAACTCCTAAGGGTTGGTTAATGCTCTCTATCCCTGCAACAATAGGTCTACCAGGTGGTTTCATGGCGTCTTTATGGATCTTCGGTAATGTATAAAAGTTGGGGATCCTTGGGTGTCGAGAGGGTGGGGTCATGACCTATTGTTGCAGGGATAGAGAGCATTAACCAACCCTTAGGAGTTTATATAGATTTTTTCCTACAGCCCTTGATACAAAAGACTAGCACTTACACAAGGGATACCACCCACTTCCTGCAGAAACTGAACTTATTGACACCTGCGCCTGAAGATCTGATGTTCACTATAGACGTGAAAAGTTTATACACCTCCATACCCCATGATCTGGGGATGGAAGCAGTAGAATGGTTGCTACTGAAAGCACCTGAGATACGTGCCCAAAAAGAATTTATACTGGCATTATTACAATTTATTGCTGAGAACTCCTATTTTCAGTATGGAAATCAATTTTTTCTACAGGTAGCAGGGACCTCGATGGGAGCTACTATGGCACCTTCATATGCCAACAGCTTCATGCATAAATTTGAAACTGACCATGTATTAAACAAACAGGAATGGAAGAATGACATTCGTCTATGGACGAGATACATAGATGATATCTTTGGGATTTGGAAAGGTACAAAAGAGTCTTTTGAAACTTTCTTCATGTATCTGAACAATATCGACCAGAGGGTACAGTTCACCAGAGAGTTCTCATACGAAATCATAACATTCCTTGATGTACAAGTTCACAAGAAATCTGCATGCTACAGCACTTCACTATTTCGGAAAACGACAGATCGAAACAATCTCCTGCACCGCCTCAGCTTCCACCAGCCGAGTTTACTGAAGAACCTGCCATACAGCCAACTACTGAGAGTCAAGAAAATAGTCAGTGATCCTGAAGATTACAGGACACAACAGATGGAAATGAAAGAGAAATTTCTGGCTCGGGGATACAAGCAGGATGAACTTGATCAGGCATCAGACAGAGTTGATGCTTTACCTCGGGAGACTCTTTTATTAGAACAGAATTCCAAAAGAAAAAGAGAATTGAAGTCACCGGTATTCGTATCTAAGTTCTCTACACAAAGCATAAAGATTAAGAAAACCATTATGAAACATTGGGAGATTTTCAAAAATGATACCCGAGTTCAAGATATCTTTAGTGAAAAACCAATCTTTGCATACCAACGAAGTAGGAATTTAAGAGATGAACTGGTACAAACAAAACCAACAGCGAGAAAACCAATGACACAGCGAACTGGGACTTTTCCATGTTTACAGTGTGTTAACTGTGATTTTGTTATAAAAGGAAACTCCATTAACCATCCAAGGACGGGGCAGAAGATTTTGCTCAAGACTTTTGCCACATGTGACAGTAGCAATATCATTTATGGTATTAAATGCCCCTGTGGGAAATTCTATGTAGGACAGTCGACACGAACAGCCAAGTTGAGATGGGGAGAGCATCGGTCATGCATTCGTAATGCAAACATTAATTCAGCCGTGGCTCGGCATTGGATCTCCAATGGACATAATGTGTCACAAATAAGATTTGTGATTTTGGAAGTACTTACCAAAAATAGCCCTCACGAAGATTTAGGCCAACGCTTGAATCGCAGAGAGACGTATTGGATCGACAAACTGGGAAGTCTGGCACCCAATGGGTTAAACGAGGAGATCAACTACCACTGTTTTCTCTAATTGCGTTCACTTTAATTGTGTTTTACCTGATTGTTTTCTCCAATTGTTTTTGTTTGTGATATCTAACATTGTTTGGTTTAAATTGACACCAATACTTGAATGTATTTGAAAAAGTAATGATTTACATGAATTAAATGTTCTCCATGCTGCGCATCCTGGAGCTCTTCCAGGACCCAAGGTGCCGTCTGTCTAGACGACACCACTAGCGGCATGTAGACACTTGTTTCCATATATAGCACAGCCTTTGAGCTGATCCCTAGGCTCCATCCATCCTAGTTAGGAACGCCCATTATTGTAGTTTTCAGTGATTTTTTCTAGTATTTTTTCTATGTCTATGGACTACAATCCACATATTCCGCTTTTAAGGTGTTGACTTTTTTCGCCTCTACCCCAGGAGGGCCACTTAGTAAGCAAATTTGATTGTAGGCTATTCATCGAACAGTTTCCTGACATTGGTCACGGCTCGTGCCTATGGTCATGGAGCCGTGATCACATGCCGGGTTGCTCGGCAACGTGTCTAAACAAGGAAGGCACTCAGCCTGCAATCACGTGTCCTACAAAATCCAGGTTGCTCGGCAACGCGCCGATGCAACAAAGACAGTCTGCTTTCAGTAGGCACAGGGAGAACTCCTCCGCTTCGTTCTCCACAGAGGGTAAGCTACCACCCGAGTTTACTATTAGTGATTAGGCACACCTAGAATAAGTCTTCTATAGAGTTTTTTTCTCTTACCGTTTACAGCACCTGCTCTCCGCACTCGGTGGAAGCAGCTTGCACTCCGGAAAATAGTTTCCGCCATTACTCACCGAAATCAGGTAAAGACCCGATTACCTCCATTTTTAGTTACAAGATGTCTTGATCTACCTGCATATTGATTTGTTTTTCTGATTTTTTTGGATCTACCTTCTGTTCCGGCTCATTACGTGGCCCGGTATGTGTTGTTTTACTTTTTCAATTATTTGGATGATGACTGTTAATGTTGATATATTTGTGTCGTTCAAAATATGGAAATTCGTTTAATTTTGTAATAACTACGAAATGGTTGATATAATTGCATTTGAAAATCACCTTTTAGACTTGCCCTGATGAAGGATGTTATATTCCGAAATGCATTGGCACAATAGAAGTCTACGGATAGAATGATTAATGGCAATTTCTTCCTCATGAAGAATATTCTGGTGGCTATTTGCCACCTCTTTGTATAAAATAAATATTTTTCACTTGATGGAAAACCACCATTTGACTTTCATATTTCATTAAGAATTTGAACTAAAGGATTCACATTGAGCAGAACTACAACTACTATAGAACCCAATTTGGGACTCCAGAGAGCGGCTGTATGGTTGGGTCTTCACCTAATCTTTGCTCCTTGTTGTAATTTTGGGCCTGGGTGTCTCCAGGTCTTATTCAGCCAGCTCCTGTATATAGGATTCAACCTTCTAATAAAGATTAATCTCAGTAGAGACTTCTGTTAACACCAGAAAGACGTGAAATCCCCGTGGTGCCCACTCAAATTTGCTTCTAACTATCTGCACCCCCCAAGCGAAGGTCAAAGTGAATGGGAGACTGACAGATTCCTTCTCGATAAGAAGAGGAACAAAAAAAGGATGTCCGTTGTCCCCGCTCCTTTTCACCCCGGTGATGGAGCCCTTTGCACACCGGATAAGAGAGATCCGAGGGGTCGGATGGGCAAAGACAGAACACAAATTGGCCTGTTCACCGATGATCACCGAGCCGGAGAACTCGCTACCGGCAATAATGGAGGAGATAAGAGCTTTTTCTGCAGTATCAGGCTTCAAAGTGAATTTTGGAAAGTCAAAAAATACTGAATCTATCTATAGGGGAAAGGAAAAGGAATCGGCTGGAGGGAAATAACCCATTCAGAGGGACACCAGGGCCAGTCGGATACCTGGGGGTGAATCTAACAGCATCCATAAAACAAATAGTGGGGAAAAATTACTCGCCACTGTTAAAGCAAATCAAGGCGGATCTAGCGAGATGGAGGCGGCTGTACATATCATGGTTTGGTAGGATAGCCGCTGCAAAATTAACATACTCCAACAGAGTCTATGGGCCTCATTCCGAGTATGGCGGTAAGGGATACCGGTCACCGTTAACGAGACCGGTGCCGGTAATCCCTTACCGCCACATTCCGAGTTCCCTTTGCGCCCTCGTCCTTAACGCCTGCTTTTAGCAGGCGTTAGGAACGAGGGCGCAAAGGGGCTTTTAAGCCAATAACGGTGACCGTAAAGTACGGTCACCGTTATTTGCAATTTCCCCATTCCCATTGAGCCCTATGGGGGCTCATTTGGGAATGGGGAAGAGCCCTGGGGAATGGGAAATTACTGCCGTGGTCAACTCGGAATAGGGCGGTAATTTCCCATTCCACCAGGGCGGTGCCGGTACGACAGAGGTCGCATGTAGGAACCGGTGGGGGGAGGAGGGAGAGGAGAGGGAAGGGGGATGTTGTTGATGTAAGTATGCCAGATTGGTTTTAAATTTGTTGTGCAAAATACTACATGGAGATACAAAGCGATTTACATGTGTAATTGGATTTTAGCAAATAAAGATTTGGTTATTAAAAAAAAACCTGTGCCTCCAAATCTAACAAGCCTAAATCTAGGCTGGGAGAGTCTGGCTTGATCCTTGGACCTGAGAGTGCGGGATGGCTGATAAAACTTCAGGCACCCAACAAGATATGTTGGGGCCTCACGGGACAGGCATTTGTGGGTCAGAGTCAGGATCTTGTGGGAGACACGTTCTCGAATAGTAAATAAAATAGTTCTGTTGCAGGCATTAGTCAAAAAAGAGACTACTGTCATATGATGAGCTCAAGAATCAGCAATCCCTGTGTACTATCACCACAGCTAATGTTATTTGTTTACATACACAAAGTGAGTACCGGTTTGTGATCCACACGCTCAGCAACCAACGGTGTCTTCTTTGTCTGAAAACCATATCTTACATGGTGAAGTAGAGGAAAATGTTCTATATATTGTGACACCTAGAATCTGTATTTCATACAGTAGTATCAAATGCATATATATTGTGAACTAATCTCGACATTTAAAGATTTACTACATATATATGAATGGCAATATGTTTCAACATGTGCATCTCCAAGCGAGACAGAGTCTTTTCCCAAATGTTCATATCAAATGTAATAGCTTAGTAGTCAAGTTCTGTGTAACATGTTCTAATAAACATATTCCTATTAACACAGAATTCTAGAGACAGCCATAAAAATCAACAATTGTGTCGATCAGAGGGATGAGGTTGCGTCCCAAATGTACGTACCATCTACAAGTGTCAGTCACTTTTAGTCATATCTTTACAACATGTCACAATAGTATAAACCTCTTCTTTTAGGTGCTGATATCTGATATGTGGAGGTACCTGATACAGGGAAATCCATAGTAGAGAACAATATAGATGAACATAATTAAACATGTGTATCAATGGCCCAGACAGCGTTCCGTCCGTAATATTTACAATTCATATGAAAGAGTACATTTAGTTATGTTCCTCTAAACAGCGATGGCAAGTATAGAGATTTGCTGGATATAGTACCTAATGAGGAAAAATCAATGTTTGTACTTGGAATTGTTTTAACACAATGTATTGGACTGCAGTAGTAAATGGTACAAAGGTGTTACCAACACTTGTAGGGCAGAAATAGCAAAAACCCTCATTCTGGATTCTATGATTTTAGTGGGACTGTCCCTGGGTATCTCATCTGGGGGCTATACTTTTAATGGAGCAGTGAAGTCACTTCATGGCCGTGCTCCTGTACTGGAAATGAGACTGTATCAGAATGTCTTAGGACGGCTGTTACAGTCCAAGCAGGACAGGCATACTGTATTATTGGGACAGTCATTGTGCTTCTCAGAAGAGCTAATATACTTCGGAAGATCACAGCTCCAATAAGTATTCACATTGTCAGCAGAAGACCAATTGACTGAATTTTACCAATGTCTGAACTCCTTTGGCACCTTTTTTGGCTGGTCATGATGTAAACTGGCAGTTTGTGAAGTTTGCATTACTGTGTGAAAGACAAGTCGAAGTGCTCTGAATTTGACTCTCAATCTGGCCCCTCTCAACTTCTCCCTATAGCGTGACTGACACTGTCCCATATCTACCAGCCCTTCGGAATTGTTGCCTGTTTATAAACCTCCTGATTTCGATATGGGCTAGTGGTTTCTTATGCCAGTAAGGCACAGCCATTCCAAAGCCTGACTTGTTGCTGTCAGGCAAGGGGCCTTCCAGAGGCTCAAGCCTGCTGTGAAGTAAATATATGCAGGTAATTGCACCAGCATCTGAGATCTGTGTTTAAGCAGTAAGTCCCTGGGGCTATTGCTTTGGTGATTAGCCTGCATGAAGGTTATGTGTGAGTCTCTCAGAGGAGCTGATTTAGCTTTCCATTTAAGTCATATTTCAGATTTCAGACTTGGCCTGCACCCTCTCTTTGGGTAAGTTTCTCCTCTGGTCTATGTCCCTCACCCGGATTACGCATTTCATTTGACGTTTTATTTCTTTTCCCACCCTCCATGCCTGCTTCCTGGTCCCAGGACCTTCCGCCTCCCAGCCCGCCCACCAATCCCAGATTGGGCCACGAATCAGTTTTAAGACAACCTCCCAGGGCATCCCCTGTCTGGGCAAGCCCCAGCTAAGGGTCACAAGGCAACGGGAAGCCCACTACTCATGCAGCTCCACTCCGTGTTTGCCTGTGTTCACATGAGACTCCTGCCGCAGTTAACCAGCAGCGACAGATAAGGAAAGTGTGGTGTGGGCGGGGAGTACAGTCATTACTGTACTCCAGTAAAACCCCTCCACTCGTCTTACCTCAAATCATATAGCCACATGCATATAGCCTATTTGTGTAAGGTAGCCATATTTTGTTTGCATTTAGTTTATTTGTGCCATTATTTACATTAGGCCTATTTGTGTAAGGTAGCGATATTTTGCATTTAGCCTATTTGTTTGAGATAGCCAGCCATATTTTCCATTTAGCCTACTTATATAAGGTTGCCATCATTTGCATTTAGCCTATTTGTGTAAGGTAGCCATATTTTACATTTAGCCTATTTGTGTAATGTAGCCATGATTTGCATTTAGCCTTTTTGTGTAAGGTAGCCATCATTTACATTTAGCCTATTTATGTAAAGTAACCTTATCTTGCATTTAGCATAAGTGTGTAAGGTAGCCATACCTTGTTTTAGCCCTTTTGTGTTAGTCAGCCATATGCTGCATTTACCCTATCTGTGTAAGATATCCCATTTTTGGTGGTAGCCTAATCATGTGAGGTAGCCATACTTGGCATTTAGTCTATTTGTGTAAGGTAGCCTTACCTTGCCTTTTGCTCTTTTTTGTTAGTCAGCCATTTCTTACATTTAGCCCAATTGTGCAAGGTAGCCATATTCAGCATTAAGCCTAATTCTGCAAGGTAGCTGAATTTTGCATGCAGCCCAGTGGCGTCTGCATCTAGTCACCCCTTCCGCTACATACCAAGTCCTCCACCAGAACATCTCAACGCGTGAGTGTTATGCTTTTATCTAGTATTTAGTTTGTCCCTGAAACGTAGCACTGATCCTTATACATAAATGTAACCCAGGAAGTAGACATTGCTGTTTGTAGAGCTAACCCATCTCTACTTTCGCACACTGCACCATCACAATTTAGCGGAAGGCAGAGTCTTAGACCACACACCCTGTACTCACATATAAAATAAACACTACTGCACATCACCTCCATCATAAGAATGAAGCTACTTTTAACGACAAAAATTTGAACTGTAACTTCCCACATAACTCTCTATCTCCTGTACTGAGAGACCTCCGGCCGGCCCATAGAGTCGGGGTTGGCTCTTCAGCACTTTAAGATGAGATAGCTGCACCTCGAGATGGATGGGGGTGCAGGGTCTCTTACTCCAACAACAATCAATAAGGACAACTCAATGGTTTGGCAAATAGGAGTCTGTTTAACGAAAAGTACAAAAAACGGGGAAACATGGAAATCAACAGCAGTGCGACAGCCCGTCTCGCTTCAACTCCCTTGGATTTCATATACTCAAAACGCGTCATAATCTGACGTGTCAGACTCAAAGTTAACATGCAATTCTATTGGTTGGAAAAAGGTAACTTTAATATAGGTGCTATATCTGTATATTGTAACGGAGTGAGGGGATTGGGTAAATACTGTCAGGTGGGCATCTAAGCCTTTCCTTCATAAATAACTACTGTAAATGTCACTAAAAGTACGTCTCATTGGTTCTACTAACTATAGGACCCTAGATTATTTGGTTCACTGTAATTGGGTTGGCATCAACCCCATGCATAACTCTCCACTTTGCCTAGCAGCACGCAGAATGGTCAACCAGGTGCAGGGTGCCCCCTAAGCTACCCGGCCTTCCTCCAATTAAGGTAACAATCAATCATTACTTCAACAACTATGTGTCAATTATGTTACTGTGGTTGGCCTCGAAACTGCATCTTCTGTCTGGAAAGTTTTGATATCTCTGTCTGGGCCGGTGCCAAGCATAGGTGTGAACTCGTGCCTCCTCTCGCTCTACTGGTCACGTGCTAGTACACCATGGATTTGTCTCGTTTCTCTCCATTCGTGCATTTGATTTTCATTTCACTGTGCCACCTGCCTTCGCTTTCTTATCTCGATTCTTCTGAGGCAGGATATTCTGTTCTTTGCTTTAATTAAGGTAGCTACTGTCTACAGCTTCTATCTATGTGACCTCAGCTTCCCTGGCAGGAGCTGCCTCTGCCGAGTTTCAATTCAGCCTTTTTCTCTTGATGCTAGAATATGAGACTTCTTGCATTTGACCTGTAATAACCTGAGTTGGTTCTGCTTTTTATGCAAAGTGGACCCGCACTTATAATATTGTGCTTCATTTTGAGGTACATTATATACAATGGTGCTTGCCGCTCTATTCTTCTACTTAGCATAGCAAGCCGCACTGTTCTCTTTAGATTCTTGTGGTTCCAAGCATATGTATATGTATAAACAGATCAACTTTATTCATTTTGCTTACAGCTTAACTTTCTTACACTTTGATAGCTTTCTATTACTTTAAGCTCACTATCTCTTTTCTCAGGGCATTTCACCTCTTTGTGTCATTCTTGGTTCGCCATGTGTTCTACCTGTGAGTCCGTCTGGGCTCTCGTGACGTCACCATTCACCCTCCATTAAAGATTTTCTGGTTTCTTCCTGTACAGTACTTAAACAATCTTCATTTCGTTTCATTTTCTGGTAGAGGTACTGGGCAGAGCCCCACTGGTTTATTTGCTCATCAAACATCACATATCTCGGTGTGAACGTTCCTGGTACTTCAAAATGGGCGACTGGAGTGCAAGCTATATTTGGGACCTCCTCTACACTACCCCCTCTGGTTGATTCATCAACCACTTCCTCCTTTGAATTCATCTTACTTGATTCTTCTGTATTCATCTTCTGGGCTCATTCCCTCTTCATCTTCGGTTCTGCACATGATGGCTTGAAGAAGTGTCTTTATCACTCCTCTTAGATTTCCTGCTGTCTTTACATGTTCATCTTTGTTCCATGTCATCAGCTGACATTGTCCATTTGGGTTGCAATAAATCCATCTTGCCACATGATTTCTGCCCTTCCTGCGATAGAGAAACTTTGTACCTTCTGGTGCGTGCTTGCTAGCCTTCACGGAGTCTCTTATTTCTTCATAAGTTAGGTCTCTGGGCTTCCATCCTGGTTTGACATCAATCATAATCTTCATCCCGATGGCTTTCTTCACAGTTTTCTAGCATTGTGAGATTATTATCTTGATAACACAAAATCCTAGTAATATCATCACTAGTAGGGCTCCCAAGAACTTGAATGCATCCACCAGCCATTTTGGAATCCATGAAAACAGTGATCCAAACCAGCTGTCATGATCAACTTCGTTGGTTTCATTGATCATTTGGTTCTGCAGGTTTGTCAGCATACCTATAGCTTCCGTTAAAGTTCCATTTTCTTCATTGTGAGAAGAAACATGATTCTCCTATTTTTGCACAAACTCCTCCATCCATAGCTGTGATCATGTCAAGGACATATCTGTTCTGGAGAGTCATCAGTCGGATGGCTCTTAGCTCTTCCTTGATTGCATTGAATCCTTTTATGGTTGTGTTGATCGTCTGCAGTAACTCCCATCTGGTTATCTGCAACCATTTAGTATTTGCTCCAACTTGAAATCTTGGCATGAAGATGAGGTGAGGCTGAACAGCCTGTGTTCATATGGGATTGCATGAAATGCTTCTTCTGATTTAGCAGGGAAGTAATTCTATCTCTTCAGTCGAGTTATCAGTTCCACAGATCTCTTCTTCCTCAAGTGTGCATCTGCTTTCGGGAAACTATCAATGTTCAGGTCACTTTTCGGGATTACTAATGCTGGAACGTGGACATGCGCAATTGTACATATGCCTCCTCATTCTCTTGGCAGTCTGATGTATGCTTTGGATCCACATTCCCAATATTGATCCATAATTACTGCAGTTCTGTGAACCATTCATGGAGCATCAAAACTCATCCACAGTTCTGATTCTCTCCGATCTTTCTTGTGCCATTGTTTCTGAAGCAGAATTTTGGGCTTTCCAGTGGTACTATCTGCAAGGGTCCTCCTCTGTCTCCGACCCATGTCAGTAGTGTTGCAAGTTTTGGCCATAATGGCTTGCAGCCATTATGCACAATATGAACAGTTTCTTTGTAGAGTCCAGTGATCACCCATGCTCGGCAAATCACCACTCCTTTTTCCCAACCCATCTGGTGAAAGCACCGTTCCCCAAATCTGCATCTGAGCTCTGTTCCTCCACTTTCGAACTTCCTCTGGAGTTTTTCCTTGGACATTTAGTCTCGGATTTACTTCCCATCTTTTTCCTGCTCCTTTAACTCCAGGCTTCTCGTACCTGATCACATGATTCCTTGTATGAGCTCTGTTTCTTGTCTTAATGTCTTGGACATAATCGTCTTCATCGGGATAGGCTGTTTCAGTTGCCCATATTAGGGAAGTGTCACTTCCCATAAATTGGCCTCTAGTTTTGCACATGGCTACGTGAGAAAGACAGTGTGCTGTCTGGACATCAATTTCTACAGCTACGAAAATCTTTGACTTTCCCATGCTGTATGGTAGGAGAGCACAAACATAGCATTTCCCTTCGGAATTTCGTGTCCCAACTTCCTTCATGTGCAGGTACCAAATGTTGTTACCTAAGTGTGCTGTGCTATCCAGGTAATCGTTCAGTTCTTTGTCGTCTTCATGCATGCTTCTCTTCACTACATCTCTGAATGCATCTGTATGGCTCTTTCTTGATGGAGGGTTCTCAGGTATCCTGGTCCAAGGTGCAGGCCTTCTCATCTGCACCATTTGAGTGGACCGGAGTCTGGCATCTCTTCCTTTTTCTTCATGCATTTTTTCTCTGCTGCGTGCAAATGCCCATGCCAACCAGCCTGACACTGGTCCGGTATATGGCTGTACTGTGGCACTGGTACTTGTCCCTCGTGTTGGAACATATATGCTTGGTGATACAGTCCCTGCAGTTTTATTTTTCAGTTCCACATGAGGTTTCCTTGCTCTGGCTATGTGCGGGAATAGTAAGTCTACTAACCTTTGCGTCCTTGAAGAGACTTTTTCTGAGGCCGCTTCTGTTTTCTTAAGGATTTCTGATATAACTACTTCTGTTGGTCTTTCTAAGGTTTTTGTGGTAGGCAATCTCTTCCTTTCTGCTGCTTCAGTTTGTGGTTCTGCAGTCATAGATTCTAGGCCTGTTTCGTTTACATTCAGTGTTTGTGTGCGTGTAGTTGTCAGTAATTCTTTTTCATTTCGTTCGTGCCGACACTGTCTCCGTCTTTCCTGCTCATTCGTTACCACAAGAGTGCGTGTATCATTGATAGTCACATCCATTTCAAGTTCACTCACTCCACCATCAGAGCTTCTGGGGACTGGAATGACTATGTAGGGTCTGGTTGCCTTTCTGGGTTTCATGCGTATATCATCAGGTGAGTGTACTGAATTAGGAACGCTTTGTGCACCAATATAGAATGCAGTTCTGATCGTTAATGACAGTAAAATGATGATAAATACAATGTATAAGTACACTATGGTTCGATATGTAAGGTGACAGCATTTCCTTCCAGAGAAGCCAGGGTGCCTCTCTTCTTGCGGGAGGACCAAGTTGCTGCTCTGGGCCCCCATCTCGATCATTAGCTGACTGTCGATGTTATTGTTTCCTTATCTAATATCGTCTTTCAAGTTCGGAGTCTAAGAGTGTCTGGTGTTTAAAGGTGCTCCCCTTCTCCTTCTTGCACGTGGCAATTGTCTTTTAATTCAGGATACAATTCTTTTTGCTAGACTATGGAAAAGAAATCAAATTAAATAATACTTCAGTGTGTCCTTTTACTGTGCATGTTCAAAGTAGGCGAGTTCCCAATCCTCCCCCCTAATCTGCTTCAGTCCTGAGGACATGCTGGACACTGACTGGTATGAAGAATAGGGAAAAATAACAACAAATGGAGTTTTGGACTCTGCTTCTTCGATCTGTCCCTCGGCGGAAGGTTTCACAATCTTCTCAGAAAACTCCTCTGATAATTGGAAAGTTCCACTTGCAGCATAATTCCGTGCAGTAGCGTTCCCATTTGTGCAATATTAGCTGGATCTCTGCTGAATTTGAGAACATCAACATCATCGATTGGTCTCCCCACTAGCTCTGGAAAGTCAGTGACTAGGCGAAACAGAACATTATGCGCCAGCCTGCTGTCCTCTGGTGATAGAGACATTGGTCCAGTCTGTGCTGAGATTCAGGATTGTCTGTTTTTTCCTTGACGTAAACAATGTCTGCACTGTCCGTTTACGTGAAGTGAAACCAAAATTCTGGTTTTATCTAGAGTATGGTTTAAATGCTCAGTGTTCACTGCGTCTCGTAGAAATGTACTTGTGTCAGTTGCTCTTCTGACAATGGTTGGACAGTCTTCAATTATGCAAAGGAACACTGTGAGGATAAATTCATTTATTTTTTCCTGTGTTGGGAACATTTGCTTCTTTCTCACTGTACTCAGGGAGTACAATGAATTGTTCTGCAATGACACTAAGCAGTTGCCTTATTATTTTTTTGTTTTCAGGATCTTGGAGAAAGTCTGCGACACTTGTGACCCTTCCTACTAATGACGGGTATGATCTTGGCACTAGGTTGAAGTAGGTAACTATGTCCTTTGTGGTGTCCCTACCGTGGGACACCATAAGTGACTTCAAATAGGGTTCCTGGAACGAATCGGGATACTGTATTTGTTTTCAATGTAAATATCCTCGGTCAAAATTTGTCATAGTCCTTTTCTCATCAAGGCTTAAGTGTGCCTCAGTTCTAAGTTCAAATCAACAGAATATGTTGTGGCTTATACGCGCAATTGTCTTCTTCACCCTGCAACTAGGATGCACAGAGTGTCCGTTTTTATGTCCTTATCCCCTTTTTTTCTTAGAGGAATGTTCAAAATGAAGCCAAAAAGTTCTTTGTCTTTACTTTGCTGGTCATGCGTCCTTCTTCCTCGTCATGGATCTCATCTGCACATGCTGTGGTTCTTCCCCGTTTCTCGTCGATTCCTCTCGTTGGGGTGCAGGCAGGGGGCTTTCTCTGATGTAAGGTTTAATGTCACAGAGAAAAATCCAAGCTCTCCTGCCCTGTAGCTTCACAGCGGACGGAGTGCAGTCCTCTATGATAAAAGGACCGTTGAATCTTGGTTCGTCCCACTTTTTCCTTGTATGATTTCTCACCAAGACAGCATCACCAGGGAAGACGAGTGGAACACGTAGACCTTGGACTGAGTCTGATGTAGTGTCTCCTTCTGTGTTCTGTGCTGCGCTGCACCCTTTTCGTCGTCACTCCAGCTGGTCTGAAATTACAGTAAGGCAAGATGTCATACAGTTCAGATAGTTTTGCATTTCCGATCCTAAAACCTCTCCTGTTGACTGAGCATCACATCTAGCTCTGTCTCGGGGTGTGAGGGGAGTTCTCATTCTTATTCCTGTGCCTATCTCGTGTGGCGTAAGATGATGGTCGGAGCCAAGTTTGTTCCGAAGAGCATACAATGCCAGTGGAAGGCAGTGCAACCATCCCTTCTTTAGACTAAGCTTCAACTTGGCTATCTTTTCCTTTAACTAGCCGTTGAGCCTCTGACAGAACCCATTACCTTCTGGATGATACGCCGACGAGAACTTGTGCTTTATATCAAGCAGCAAGCTAATCTGCTCAATATTGTATTGACAAAGTGAGCCCCATTATCTGATCTCATGACTTCACACACCCCACACCTGGGGAACACTTCCCTCACTAGAAATGTGGCCGCAGAGGTGGAGTCTGGGTGTGTACATGGACCTGCTTCTATCCATCTAGAGAATGGACACACCACAACAATTAAGTATCTGTACCCGTTGCATACTTGAATCATGTCGACATAATTGACATGAAAGTGCTGAAAAGACCCATTTGGCCTGGGGAGGACTCCTCTCATTACTTTTAATGTGTGCCCAGCGGTGAATTGCTGACAGATTATGCAGTTCACCATAAAAAATGCAACGTGTCTGCTAAATTCGGTATGAACCTGTCTTGCGCGAGCATTGCTGCTAGATTCTCATTTGTCATGTGCGCTGGGTAATGCAACTGCTCCAGCACTATTTTTAATAGGGCTACGGGCATTACTGGTTTACCAGTGCTGTCTTGTCGCCACAAGCTGTCAGAGGGGTTTAAAGAACACCCTCGACGTTTCCACAAGTTCTTCTCTTCCTATGGCGCCTCCCCTTGGAGCTCCATCAATTGTGTTTGCCCAAGATCGTTATAGGCTTCCGATGTCGCCTGTGCAACCATCATCCTTTCATTTGTGCGCGCCACTTCCATAATCGTCTCACTTTTGGATGCGATACGTTTGGCTTCTGTGTCCGCTGCTTGGTGCCCCCGTGAGACAAAATCTGTCCCCTTGGTGTGGGCGGCGCATTTCACGACCACTATGCCCACTGGGATCTGTAGTGCCTTAATCAGCCTGTCCAATAAGGCTGCGTGCTGCACTGGCATGCCGTCTGCTCGGAGTCAGCCCCTCCTTTTCCAGTGCACTAAACCTGCGTGCACTGTTGACGTCACATAGGCAGAGTCACTGTACACCGTTACTTCCTGGTCTGCGTGATTCTCGATGGCGAGTATCAATGCCAATAATTCTGCAGCCTGTGCTGAATAGTGAGATGGTATTCGTGCACTAAGAAGTACTTGAAACTCTCCATTTGCTGCGTGCTTTATCACAGCAACGCCTGTGTATCTCTGCCCATCACCATCACTTTGTTTGATTCTTGATGACCTGTCAATAAAGACGATCTCTCCTCCTGCCAGGGCATTCTCTTTCACCCTGGGAATTTCATCATAGAATTCTACGTAGTTCGCACAGTCATGTATCGGTTCTCCCTCAGTGACTGGTTCTGCGATGAACATGGCTGGGTTTACTATCTTACATCAGACTATTTTGATCAATGGGTTTGATATGATCACTTCATAAGCAGAAGCTCTCTGAGATGTCAATGTGCCCTATGGTTTCTCTAGAATGGCAAATAGTGAGTGCTTGACGTACAACGTCATGGAGCATCCCATCACAATGGTTTAGCTTTCTCTATGGCGAACACTGCGGCAGCTAAACTTTGTTTGCATGGGAAGTGGCCTCTTATTACTGGGTCCAGATTCCCACTGTAGTATGCTAGGAGTTTGTACCCCAAAGAGGTTCTTTGAGCGAGTACTGCCGTCATAACGCTGCCATTTGTGTGTGAAAACAGGTAAAATTCCTCGGCATAATTGGGAATTCCGAGAACTGGAGCTGTACAAATTGCTTTCTTTAAAAAAAAAAAAAACTTTCTTTTTGGTATTTCCAACAGGTTATGTAATAATAAACACAACAGGAAATGTAATAACATGCGCCTTAGTGTCCGCGCCACCGCCACCCCCCCCCCGCAACCCCTGTTGATGATCCGGATCTGCTGCGCTCCTGCGGTTAGTTGCCGATCCCTTCGCTGTCTCGGTCTGCAGTAAGGGCAGACTCGCGTGTGGTGGGTCCTGGGGATGAGTCTCGTGAGGAGTTATTGTTCGAGGTGGACATTAAGTAGGCGATATATCAACCCCAGATATCTGGGGGTTGGGCATGCAAAGGCAAAAGCCTAATGAAGTTCGATTCCGTATCTTGGCAATATGTTATGTCATTTAGGCACTGCCGTACTGTCGGGAGGGGTCCTTTTCCCCATGACATTGCAATCCTTCTACGGGCTAGCATCAGTAGCAACCCACACAACTTGCGCACTAAGGGCGGCAGATGTTTGGTTAGCCCAAGAAGTGTGATCTTGGGGTCGGGCTCGAGGGTTGTATCTATAATTGCTGCTGTCTTCTCCAGCACCGTTTTTCCAGAATTGGTGTATAGCCGGGCACGACCATGCGAGGTGGATGAAGTCTGCTAGTGGGGCGTTGCAGCGGCTGCAGGATGGAGGGATAGTGGCCGATGGGAGTGTGATATGCCTGGTGTTCGTATTTAAGGTGTATTTGTTTATATTGAGTATTTAGTGATACTTTCTGTGTTTGGGCTAGGATGTAGTCCCAGTCCTCATCTGGTATTGTCGTCTGTAGGGATTTCTCCCATCTTGCCCTTGGTGTTGTGGGCTGCAGAGTCGTGTGGGATAACAGAGTTTTGTAGATTGACGACACAAGTCTGCCCTCCCCTTGTGATTGGATTACCCCGTATAGTAGTTGCCATGTTGGTGGTTGTTGTGGAAACGAGGGGAAGAGGGCCTGGATAGATACCCTGAGACGAAAATAGATGAATGTGTCTAGGGCAGTGGTGGCCCCACGGGCTCTGGCTTGTTCAAGTGTAATGAAGCACTTGTCGATGAACAGTTCACCCACGGTGTGCAGCTGTAGCTTGTTGGCCCTGTTAAGCTAGACCTTCTCCGAGGTCAGAAGGATTCCGGGTTTAAATCTTATCGGAAGGAGGGGGGAGAATCTGACCTGAATGTTGCATCTCTGCGCTATTGTCTTCCAGATTGCAATGGTGGATAGCACCGTGTTTAGAGTGGTGTGTGGGATGTGTGTTTGGCCGATAATAACTGTTCTCAGTTGATTAGGTGACGCGAGGGCTCGCTCGAGCTGGACATGAGGTCGGATAAAGTGAGTAGCGTACCAGTGGCCCAGGAACTGGGCCTCTGCTACCCAGTAATATCGCTCTAGGTCAGGGAGTGCTATACCTCCTTTTGTTACGGGTTGGATCAGAGCCGTTTATGCTATTCTAGCTGGTTTGCCCACCCATGGTAGTTCCAGGACCAGGCTGCATAAGTGTTGGAAGTACTTTTGAGACACCAGTAGAGGGAGGTTCCCAAAGAGATATAGAAGTTTGGGGAGGATCACCATTATGACCAGCGATACCTGGGCCCAAAGGGTGAGTGGTAGTGTTTTCCATCTGTCGATTTTCCCCTGGGGCACCTCAGTTACTTTGCCGTAATTGTCTTGAAAGAGGTTTTGGTGAGTTCTGGACAGTTGGATGCCTAGGTACCTGACGTTGGAGTGTTCCCATTTGAAACCGTAGTCATCTGGGAATTCTCGGGTCTCTGGGGTCAGGGGGAATATTATAGACTTGCTTGTGATTTATTCTCAGGCCGGAGAGGGTGCCGAATTAAATGATGTCCCGCATTATTGGATTTAGGTTCTCAGTAGGGTCACAGATATAGAGGGCAACGTCATCTGCGTATAGGGAGAGTATCAGTTTATATGGGCCAAAGGAGAGGCCACTGTGCATGTGTCTAGCGCGAAGGTCTGAGCCAAGGGGTTCCATCACTAGCGCAAATAGAATGGCAGACAGGGGGCATCCTTGTCTGGTCCGTCTCTGCAGGTCTATGGGTGCTGATCTGGTATTTCCCAGGGTTATGTGTGAACGAGGTTGGTTGTACAGAAGGGAGGTCAGCCTGATGTAGTGGTTACCGGGGCCCATACGCCTCAGGACCTCGAAGAGGAAGGGCCACTCGATGGAATCGAAGGGCTTTACTGAATCTAGGAGGGTCGCAACCGCTTGATGTGATGGGTCTAGTGCTTCCATGACTCCGAACATGCGCCTTATACCATATGATGTATCCCGACCAGGAATAAATCCTGCCTGGTCTGCTAGTACCAGTGCGGGCATCAGGGGAAGCAGTCTCGTGGTGAAGATTTTGGCTAGGATCTTGTTATCAAGATTGATCAATGAGATTGGTCTATACAAGCTGCACTCTTCTGGGGGTTTCCCAGCTTTGTGCAGCAGGATCATGTTCGCTTCTCGAAATGTCGGGGGTAGGGATCCCGTCTCAAGCACCTCCTCAAAGAGCTGCAATAGGATGGGGGCAAGGAGGGGGGCGAATAGTTTATAGAACTCACCGATCAGTCCGTCTGGGCTGGGGGCCTTGGTGCTCGGGAGCTCTTTTATTGCTTGGAGGATCTCCTCTGACGTAATGGGTTGGTTTAGTGGCTCTCTTAGCATGGCATTTACCCAATAGAGTTCAATGTCATTCAGGTATCGGGTAAGCTCTTCTGGGCTGTCAGTGTATTTGGACTCGTAAAACTTTTGGTAGAAGGTACGGAAAGTTTCCGCAATTTCTTTATCGGTGTGCACGAGGGTGCCAAGGGGGGTCTCGTATCTGTTCTATCGCCGGGGGCCTCCTGTCGACTGCTATCAGTCTGGCAAGAAGGGCACCCGGTTTCTGACCCTCCCCGCATTGCCGGACACGATGACCGTGTGATAGTAATTTTATTTTGCAGTCTGCTGCCACCCTAAATTTGTCCAGTTCTTTTTTCAGCTCTGCAGTCGTGTGCGGGTCGGTTGATGTGGAGTGTTGCCTTTCAAGTTCTTTTAGGTGGGTTTCACTTTGGGTAAATTCTTGTTTTATGAGTTTCAGTATTCCATGCTCTTTAGTTATGCTTACCCCTCTGATGTAACATTTTAGGGCTTCCCAAAGAGTTCCAGCAGAAGAGACAGAACCCTGATTAAGTTTGAGAAAGGAAATGATCTCTGTACGGAGTCCGTCTGCAAACACTTGGTCCTGTAGCGCACCCGGTTTGAATCGCCAATGACGTCTCCCCTCTGATGGGTCAGGCGGGGCACATTCGAGTGTGACTGCCGAGTGATCCGATATTGTCCTTGGAAGGATATGGCACTGGTTCCATTGTAGATAGCTACGGGCGGACACTAGGAAGTAATCGAGGCGTGAGCTTGTTTTGCGGACCCAGGAATGAAACGTGAATTCACAGGTGTCCCCATGTTGGCATCTCCAGGCGTCCTCCAGGCCGTATGCCCTGCAGATTTCTAGAATTTGAAGTGCAGCCTTGGGGGTGGGTGTGGCTGTTGCATGGGATTTATCTTTCGTGGGATCTAGCGTGGTATTCAAATCGCCACCCCAAATAATTGTTGCTGACTCTGTTCCCGCTAAGTGCGTCATTACCCAGTCATAGTTGTTTGCCCCGTCTGTGTTTGGGCTGTAGGAGTTTACAATGATGACGTCCGTTCCCTCCAGGATCCCGTGCACCAGGATTGCTATGCCTTCTGTGTCCTTACTGGATGATAGCAGTTTGAATTTCAGGGTTTTATTTATCATGATGGCCACCCCTCTGGAGTACGAGGAGTACGAGGAGAAGTAGCTGTGGCATCTCCATTCACGTGCCCAGCGATTCTCAGTTTCGGGGATGAGATGGGTTTCCTGGATCAGTGCGATGTCCACTTTATGCCTCTGGAGATATTGGGTCATCCTTCTCATTTTGGCTGCGTGATTGTCGCCCCTAAAGTTCCAGGTGGCTAGCTTGAATGCGGCGGCCCCATGTCTTGTTTGCCTTGCGTTTGTGCAGTGTTGGCGTAGGTAGTATTGGACCTCTGGTTAGTGGATTGGCGTATGGGACCAGGCCCCTTCCCGCAAAGAGCTCTTGGGGTGCCTTCATTGGGAGACAGTGAAGGCGGGTGGCGCGGTGTGAACCCATTGTAGGCGCATTTCCTGAACTTTAAACAACTTCCCTCCCCGGCACAGGCAACCCCCAACATGCCTGTCAAATTTCCCCTCCTTGAACCCCGAAACATAGCGAAGCTGCGCTTGGGGCGCTAGTGTCCTTCCAAGGTCCAGAGCACCCTGTGCACTGATTGCTTTTTTAATATTCCAGGAGGGCAATTATGTAGTTTAGAGCTAGTTGTTGGCGATCAGGAGAAGGTTTCACAGCAGGTTTCTTCCCGCCCGGTCACGTCTGGGGGGGTCTCGGGTTGTTGACAGCTTGTCTGCAGCCCAGGCTGTCGAGGAAGGAATTTGGGGCTTTCCGTTGTGTTGGATCCGCAGTTTGGCTGGGTTTAACATAGAGTACAGTGTATGCGTTTTACTCCAGTAAAAGTCTTGCGTTGCACCTAGATCGTTGGGGAGAAGCCTGGAAAGAACTGTATGTTATCTCCTTCGTAGTTCAGGGCTCCTTTCTCCCTTGCCAGGCGAAAGATCGTGTCGCGGTCCTTAAAATTGAGGAGTTTGGCTATGATCGGGTGGGGGGCCGCTCCTGGGATAGGGCAGCTGGTAGGGACCCTATGGGCCCGCTCCACCACAACCATGTTTGACAGCGCAGAGTCTCCGAATATCGTTTTGCAGACAGTTTCTACAAAGTCTTCAATTTTTAGTGTGGGGTTGTGTTCTCTTACCCCGATGAGCCTAATGTTATTGCGGCGGGAGCGCCGCTCAAGGCCCTCATTTCTGGCTATAACTGTCTTCATTTGGGATTCTAGTGTTGACATGCTTGTTGACAGAGAGTGCGTGTTATCGTCAAGGTCAGAGATCCTCGGTTTGGCTGAGACTAGCCTGTCTACGTACTTATCTAGGCGGTGTTGTATCTGATCTACTTTGGTGCACAGGGTATCGAGCTTGCTGTCTATATTGCCTATGCTGGTTTTTAGTTTGAGGAGCAGCCCCCTGATGTCTACGGCTTGATCGGATTTGCTACCGTTGGCCATTGTCGCCTCAGGGTTGTCTGGCCGGTCCTTTACTTTGGGCGTCTTGACCACCGTTCCTGTTTCAAATGTTAATTTCCTCTGTGCTTTGTCTGATTTTCCCATCCTGGGGGCCCTGCCGTTTGTCGTCTGTATGTTCACCCTTTTTTTATCTACTTCTGTACATGAGAGGTGGCCGGGTGGAAATTGCTCGGACAGTGTTACCGGCTGCAAGAGTCACAAGTGGTCACCGGCCCCCGGAGGCCTCTGCCAGAAACCGACCGTGGAGGTTTCGCTTTGAGGTCATTTTGGGAGGCTAAGCTCACAGATCGGGCTGTGTTGATTCTTGGCCAGCGGGCCGCTTGCGTGGTGGTCACCGATTCTATGCGGGGTGTGCGGCGTCACGCCACAGTGGGAGCTTGATGCTTTTGTGGCCCGGTGGTGGGAACTTATCCGCCCCCTTGTGTAGTTTGCCTTTGAAGGGGCTAGTTGGTCGCCAGGTCTTTGGGTCTGGGCTACGTTAGCTAGTACAGCTCACTGGACGACATGGACTTAGGCCCTGTTGGGTTTGTTCATGCGAAGGGGGACCCACGGCCAGAAACCCCTGCTCCGGCATGTTCTCTGGGGCATGATGGGCACCCCCCCTGTCGGTGTGGGCTAAGGAGGGTTGGGGGGGGCCCGGACTGGCTCACCTCTGATTGGGCCGGTGCCTGGTTGTCATGATGCCTACTCCCGGGGAACCAGACCAGGTCCAGCAACCCCGGAAGCAGGCATCACATTATTTTGAGCAAGCCCAAAAACCCCTGCTAGGGGCTGTTTGGGTGCGGTCCAGGCGCCTATGGCGCCAGGCTCATATGGAGAGACAGTCCTGGCACCATAGGCGCCAGGCTCATAGAGTGGAACTTACCTGATGCAGACCATGCTGCAAGCTTACCTGATGCAGACCATGCTGCAAGCTTACCTGATGCAGACCATGCTGCAGAGCTCCAAGCCAAATGAGGCTTGGAAGGGACTATTTTACCTAGGGACTATTTTTTACTCGGGTGGGGCTGGGGAGGAATACTTACCTGGGACTACTTTGGAGGCTATTTAAACCACGCCCGAAGAGCAGCACACGCTACGCGTTATTCTGCATCGAGCAGCGTAACGCTCACCGTGTCTGCAAGCCTGCATCCAGTCTTCTGCCACACCCGCCTCGAGTCTGCAGCTCCTAGAAAAAGGAAGGAACAGAAGGAGAAAAGGTTAGAATAAGAGCAAAACCTTCGATCCTTACCTGAATTCCAGATCCACCGCGCCTTAGAGCTGGAAGAAAGAAGCATTTCACGCGCGCTGCCTCGCCTGCTGTAGTGCTGCGCTGAACTCACCGGCCTTTGCAGCATCCTCAGGATCCATCGCATCCTTCTGCACGTTCCCGCCGCACTCTGGCACCTAAGGGGAACACAAGAACAGCAAAGGTGAGCCAAGGGAATAAACAGAGGCAATAGTAACTACCCCCATAGACTTACCTGATTACCGCCGGGGGTACTATTCCTCTTCACGGGTCGGCGCAGTCTCCATTGCATCCTCACCGTACCCCGGCCCCTAAGGGGAACAAAAGGACAACAAGGTGAGACAAAGGGACAAACAAGGGGAACTCTTCTCACCGCAATAGACTTACCTAATTTTACCGCCAGAGGCATTATTCCCTGAACTTCATATTTTCTCTCCACACCTGAATAAGGGAGCAAGCAACAGGTTACATTCTGGCCTTATTTTATTGAACTGTGCAGGATAAGCCAAATCCTTACCTGAACTTCGTCAGCTACCACAAGGAACTCTTCGCTGGGTCAAGCTGCAAACTGCAAGGAATCGGACAAGAGTGAAAGTCAGACATGTGAACTCTTACGAACTACATACTTTTCGGAGTCAATATTGTTCTGGAACTCACCAATTCCTTCGAGCCAGTGAAGCAACTGGTTATCAACGCGCCCCTGCGCTCCATGCAGGATGGAGAGCTCATCTTTTCAAACCATCAGGTGAGACTATAAGAGGGGACATCAAAGGTGATCTGTGGGGAGAACAGCAGGGGTGGGGGGATTTACGCCCAACTTCTCGGGTGGTTAATTCCCTTTCTCCATTTACAGAAGAATATTCCTAAGGGCCAAGCAAAGGAAGCTAGGTGGGCAAGTCCAGTCCGTCATCTTGGCCCTACGCGTCACGTTGGTGGAGACCGCAGCTGTCCAGTCCAGATCGACGCCTCTTTGGGAGCCAGGTGAGCGTAACAGAACGCGAAGCCTACCCACAAATTCCCACCCGGGCGTTATGGATACCACAGAGACTGACCAATTGGCCCAATTACTAGGGGAACTGAGGGCTGAAGTGCATTCCGCCCGTCAAGAAACCAATGCTCTTGGGAGAGAACTGATTTTGTCAAAGGAGCGAACTGATGACCTTGCTAGGCAACTATTGCAAAGCCAGGCTGGACAAGCACCCCTACCTGGTTCCGGGGGAAATCCAGCTCCTGTGTTATCGAGTAACCCTGTGCAAATAAACCTACCAGGAAATATTCCATTAGCTCCACCCGAACGCTTTGCCGGAGATCCCAAAAGGTTCGCTGTGTTTATGAACCAATGCCGCTTGCACTTCTTATGCAGACCTGGATCCTTCCCAAACGATCAAGCCAAGGTAGCCTTTGTATTGTCATATCTCAGCGGCAGTGCAGCTGATTGGTCAATTCCACTGGTTACTCAGGATGACCCAATTCTTCGGGATTTTCAGGGCTTTCAAACTAGCATGGAAAGACTATTTGCCCGGCACTCCCAAGGACAGGCCCTGGATAACTAACTTTTGTCCCTACGACAGGGTAACCAGGACCTTCTATCCTACATCGCGACCTTTAATAGGTTGATAGTGGAAACTGGATGGCCTGAGGTTAAACGAATCACGTTATTTCATCGAGGGCTTCGGGGAGAACTCAAGGATGTTTTGGCTCAAGTTGTGAACCCACCTCAAGACTGCGCTGAATATATAGACTTAGTGGTCCAGTTAGATCACAGACTTCAGAACAGAAAGGCTGATCGAGCCAAGTTTGAGAATCGGGTGTTGGTCAAAACCCACGCTAACCCCAAAGGAGCAGATTCTTCAGAACCCATGCAAATCGGAGGGGTTAAAGGACCCTTAACCCAGAAGGAAAGAGAAAGGAGATGGCAAATGCAATTGTGTCTATATTGTGGAACTTCTGGGCATTTTCTACGTGATTGCCCTGTAAAACCACCCAAGAAGGTGGTAGGAGCTGCTGATAAAAGCCATATGGAATCAGACTCGGGAAACGACCATGCCCGACAAGCGTAGAGGTCCGCTTGCCGAGCTTGAAGAAGGATACTCAGACCTCGCATTTCATCATACCAATGGTCCTCGTAGATCCAGGGCAGCCATCGCGTATGCACGCAGTAAGGGCATACATTGATAGCGGGGCCATAGGAAACTATGTGGACTATGAATTGGCTTCCAGGATGAATCTACCTCTCTACCGAAAAACCACCTCAGATGTCATTACCACAGTCGATGGAACTGAAATTGCCTCTGGGCCTGTAACTCATTCCACCGCAGAGATGACACTATTGGGTCAGGATGGGCATCGAGAGACTATTGTGTTTGATCTAATCAAAGCCCCACAGTTCCAAATAATACTGGGGATACCTTGGTTGGAAACACATAATCCTTGTATTGATTGGCTAGAGAAGAGAATATCCTTCCCGAATTGTGCACAAACCTGTTATCCAAAGAAAAATCAGAACGCAGGCCTGGCCACAGTAACCACAGCAGTCATGCAACTACCTCCAGAATACCAAGAATTCCAGGATGTCTTCCAAAAGGAACAGGCAAACACCTTACCTCCTCACAGATCGTACGATTGTCAAATCAATCTCATACCCGGTGCACAACCCCCTTGTAGCAGGATCTATGCCCTTACGGAACCTGAGAACCTTCACCTACGACAATACTTAGACCAGTACCTTGCCAATGGCTTTATTCGCCCATCCAAGTCCCCTGCATCTTCAGCTTTGCTCTTCGTGCCCAAAAAGGAAGGTGACCTCAGAACGTGCATAGACTACCGCGCATTGAACCAGATAACTGTTAAGAACCAATACCCATTGCCTCTGATCCCTGAACAACTAGACCAAGTGAAGAATGCTTGTATATACACTAAATTAGATCTCCGGGGGGCATACCATCTCGTATGTGTAAAAGAGGGCGACGAATGGAAGACTGCTTTCCGCACTAAGTATGGGTTATTCGAATACCAGGGATGCCTTTCGGGTTGTGCAATGCACCAGCAGCCTTCAAATACTTCATGAACAATGTCCTTCGTGAACTCATTGACGTTTGTGTTGTCGTGTATATCGATGATATTCTAGTATACTCCTCTTCAGAATCTGACCATGTGAAGCACGTCTGAGCAGTCCTTGAGAAATTGCGCCAGCACAAACTATATGCAAAACTAGAAAAATGCGTTTTTCATGCCACAGAAGTTGAATTCCTTGGGTTTATCCTGACCCCAAAGGGAGTCTGAATGGACTCACGAAAGGTGGACGAAATCCTTAAGTGGCCATCACCAAGTTCAGTTAAAGGAGTACAAAGCATGCTCGGCTTTGCCAATTTCTACTGCAGATTCATCCCAGATTTTTCACATGTCGTACATCCCATCACAGCACTCTTGCGAAAAAATAAACGCTTTATGTGGACTGAAGAAGCTGAAAAAGCCTTCCAAGAGCTGAAAGCGAAATTCACGTCTGCACCTGTGTTAAAGCACCCGCGCCCTGAACTTCCATACATAGTGGAAACTGATGCATCCAGTCTAGCCATGGGAGCTGTCCTGTCTCAAAAGCACCCTGAAACTGGCCAGCTTCACCCAGTAGCATTTTGGTCCAGAAAGTTCTCGGCAGCCGAGTTAAACTATGCGGTTACCGACAAGGAGTTATTAGCCATTAAATCCGCCTTCAAGGCTTGGCGGCACTATCTTCTCGGTGCCAGGCATACCATTACTGTGATCACCGATCACCGGAACTTACAGTATTTAAAAACAGCCAAGGCCCAATCGTCACGTCAACTCCGATGGGCATTGTTCTTTGCCGAGTTCGATTTCGTGATAGCCTATCGACCAGGTTGTAAGAAAGGTAAAGCAGACGCCTTATCCCGAATAGGGATGGGAGAGGCAGAAGTGAACCCAGAACCAGTACCTATAATTTCCGAACAAAGGATTCTTGGCATGACTACTCTACAGTCACTAGAGGACATTCAGGTAAAGATCCAGCAACTCTTTGATCTTACAGCCCTGCAGGACTGGGTAAAGAAAGGCCCGGACTACTCTGTCACCAATGATCTGCCTTATTACCAAGGGTGACTATTTCTGCCACACAAGGAACTACAAGAACTAATCATTTCCCATTATCATGATACCCTAATGGAAGGGCACCCATGTATTGCAAAAACTGAAGCTAAAATTAAAAGACAATTCTGGTGGCCCACCTGGCGAAAGGATATTAAATCATTTGTGATGTCTTGTGGTATTTGCGCCCAAAACAAGTCAAAAGAAAAAACCAGCTGGTCTCTTACAACCTTTAGACATTCCGCCTACCCCATGGCACACCTTATCGTTAGACTTTATTACTGATCTACCTCCTTGTAATGGGTTTAACACCATTCTAGTTATTGTGGATCTTTTTTCCAAGATGGCCCACTTTATTCCTTTAAAAGGACCACGTTCAGCCTCAATCCCGGCCAAAGAATTCCTCGAAAACATTGTTCGCATACATGGATTTCCTTCCGTGTTGGTCTCTGACCGGGGCAGTCAATTCATTTCACATTTTTGGAAGAAATGTTGTCAATTGGCTCAAATCGACGTGAGATTATCGACCAGTCACCACCCCCAGACCGATGGTCAAACGGAGAGGACCAACCAGACTCTTGAACAATACCTGCGTTGTATGTTACATCAAACTGAGAGTAATTGGAAGGACATTCTTTGGATCGCCGAATATGCATACAATAATTTAGTACATTCTGGAACTGGACAAAGTCCCTTTTATACCCTATATGGGCACCACCCTTGAACCTCAGACCTTGACTCACCCCAACACTTAGAAATGCCCGCAGTGGACCATCTACACGCTACGATTACACAAGACTTTAAGGAGGCAACTGCACATTTAAAACAGGCGAAGGAGAAATATAAGAAAGATGCTGATCGGCATAGAAGTGATATTCCACAGTACCAGATAGGGGACCAAGTATGGTTGGCGACAAAACACATACCTCTCAAGGGAACGCGGACCTTTAACCCTAAATATTTGGGACCTTACTCCATTTAGGCCATTATCAACCCAGTGGCCGTCAAGTTGGACTTACCTGCTAATATGCAAATTCATCCCGTCTTTCATGTGTCACTTTTGAAGCCAGTGCAACCAGGGACAAGACTAACCAAGCCACCAGACACCGTCCTTATAGACGGGAACCCGAATTCGAAGTTAAGAACATCCTGGACTCCAAGATGGTGAAGTCAAAACTTTTTTATTTAATCGACTGGAAAGGTTACAGACCACCGGAAAGGTCTTGGGAACCTAGCGACCACGTGCATGCACCTCGATTGGTGAAAAGATTCCACCGAAATTTCCCAGACAAACCAAAACCACAGGGAAGAACGACTTTAGGAGGGGCCTTGGGGGGGAGTGCTGTCATGATGCCTACCCCCGGGGAACCAGACCAGGTCCAGCAACCCCGGAAGCAGGCATCACGTTATTTTGAGCAAGCCCAAAAACCCCTGCAAGGGGCTGTTTGGGTGCGGTCCTGGCGCCTATGGCCTATGGCGCCAGGCTCATATGGAGAGTCAGTCCTGGCGCCTATGGCACCAGGCTCATAGAGTGGAACTTACCTGATGCAGACCATGCTGCAAGCTTACCTAATGCAGACCATGCTGCAGAGCTCCAAGCCAAATGAGGCTTGGAAGGGACTATATTACCTAGGGACTATTTTTTACTCGGGTGGGGCTGGGGAGGAATACTTACCTGGGACTACTTTGGAGGCTATTTAAACCACGACCGAAGAGCAGCACACGCTTCGCGTTACTCTGCAGCCAGCAGCGTAACGCTCACTGTGTCTGCAAGCCTGCATCCAGTCTTCTGCCACGCCCCGCCTCGAGTCTGCAGCTCCTAGAAAAAGGAAGGAACAGAAGGAGAAAAGGTTAGAATAAGAGCAAAACCTTCGATCCTTACCTGAATTCCGGATCCACCGCGCCTTCGAGCTGGAAGAAAGAAGCATTTCACGCGCGCCGCCTCGCCTGCTGTAGCGCCACGCTGAACTCACCGACCTTCGCAGCATCCTCCCGATCCACCGCATCCTTCTGTACGTTCCCGCCGCACTCTGACACCTAAGGGGAACACAAGAACAGCAAAGGGGAGCCAAGGGAATAAACAGAGGCAATAGTAACTACCCCCATAGACTTACCTGATTACCGCCGGGGGTACTATTCCTCTTCACGGGTCAGCGCAGTCTCCATTGCATCCTC
The DNA here is from genome assembly GCF_040938575.1 of Ambystoma mexicanum. Classification (NCBI taxonomy): domain Eukaryota; kingdom Metazoa; phylum Chordata; class Amphibia; order Caudata; family Ambystomatidae; genus Ambystoma; species Ambystoma mexicanum. The sequence continues at coordinate 645,004,418 of NC_090935.1, forward strand.
GCCGTACCCCGGCCCCTAAGGGGAACGAAAAGGACAACAAGGTGAGACAAAGGGACAAACAAGGGGAACTTTTCTCACCGCAATAGACTTACCTAATTTTACCGCCGGAGGCATTATTCCCCGAACTTAATATTTTCTCTCCACACCTGAATAAGGGAGCAAGCAAAAGGTTACATTCTGGCCTTATTTTATTGAACTGTGTAGGATAAGCCAAATCCTTACCTGAACTTCGTCAGCTACCACGAGGAACTCTTCGCTGGGGTCAAGCTGCAAACTGCAAGGAATCGGACAAGAGTGAAAGTCAGACATGTGAACTCTTACGAACTACATACTTTTCGGAGTCAATATTGTTCTGGAACTCACCAATTCCTTCGAGACAGTGAAGCAACTGGTTATCAACGTGCCCCTGCGCTCAATGCAGGATGGAGAGCTCATCTTTTCAAACCATCAGGTGAGACTATAAGAGGGGACATCAAAGGTGATCTGAGACTCACAGTACCCCTGTGGCAGCTTTGTGCTTTTCAGATGCATTTGCCTGAATGTGAATGACGTCAGATCTTGTGAGTCACGGTGCAACGGGATTGAGGAAAATGCATCTTTCAAGTCAATCACCATGAAATATTTTGCCTCAACGGGTATATTGCATAGAATTGTAGACGGGTTAGGGACTAAAGGGAACTCAGCCTCAACAATATCGTTTATCAGTCTAAGATCTTGAATTATCCTCCAAGACCCCCCCTTTGATTTCTTAACAGGATAAACTGACTTATTACATGGTGACTCTGATGTCAATAAGATGCCCTGTTCTATCATGGCAGAGATTGTCTTAGAAATCCCTTCATCTGCCTCTCTGGACATGGGATATTGTCGGGCTCTTGGTAGGATTGCTCCTGGTTTCAATTTCATTCTTACTTCTCCCACCCCTTTCAGGAGAGCCACGTCATAGGGTCCGGTAGTCGACACTGAGATAAACACTTTAGCTGTATCGTCATCAAAATATTCAGGACGTTTTAGTGACAACATCATTTGATTAGATACTTCTCTTTCAATCATCTTTACCCAAAAGATGAGACTCACTTCCACTATTGTCTCTCCCATATCCGGTTGTTCTTCAAACAGATCATCATCTGTGACGTCAGTCACTCGATATCTTTCTTTTATGGCCATAATCGCACACCATTGTCTGCCCTCCTCATCGTAACCATCAACCAAAACCACTTTCCCTCTCACTGCAGCTGCGTGTATCATTAAGGGAAATACTTGTCCCTCCTCCTCATGCATAGGTATTCTTGGTCTAAACAAAAACGCATGAGGGGTTCTCATGATTGTGTCTGCAAGGCCTGGTAATCCCGCCATAAGCACAGGCATGCGATATGCGAACATTTCTGGCTCTAATGGTATGGCCCTCATGGCTATGTGTCCTGAGTATGCTCTAATCATTTCACATATATTTGAGTAGTGCATTCCTGGAGTGGAGTATACCATGCCCTCCTCCGTGAACGAAATTGTCATGTTCAATTTTGTCATTAGGTCTCGACCCAAAATGTTTACTGGGTTCTGACGTGAATACAATAAAGGTACATTCATTTCGCACTCTCCTATGGAGACTGGGAGTGCATTTGTAAAGGGAACTCGACTGTGAACTCCTGTAAAACTCTGAGTATCTATGGCCTCGCCAGACAAGGAAAACTTGCCTTCAAGTATGCACGAGCGTGTTGCACCCATGTCCACTAGGAAGGAATAATCCTTGCCCCCTATAACGACATCCACCCTGGGTACCCTATGAGGGTCTGGTGTCACTGATAGGATAGAGCACATCAGGGTTACCAGTGAGCTGTCCTAGTTCATATACAATTTTGTCCCGCAGTGCACTTCTATATTTTCCCCATTCCCATTGTTGCTTCCCCTTCCAGGGTTCTGGGTCTGCCCTGTGCTCATTGCCTGTGACACTTGCAACGGTGCCTATTGGATTTGAACTTCCAGAAAACTGCCCATGCTCTGAGGTTGCACTCCGTGCTGTGCTCCTGCCGCTTGTTGTTGCACCATGTGATTCTGTGCAACGCCCTGTTCTCCAACTGCAGGTGGATTCGCCATGCCTGCTCCCATACCTTGGCCGTTCTGCATCATGCCTTGATTTCTTCATGTGCTCGGCAAGTGCCCTGTCATTCCACACAGCCAACACACTGGTGGTGGTCAGATTATTTGCCCATTTGGCATATCTGGGTTTGCATTTTGCATGTTTTGAAAGCCTCCCTGATTATTTTGGATGCCTCCCTAACTGCTCTGCCATCCTCTTGCCCAAAAATCCTCTCCCCGTGGGTAAAATCCTATGTTACCCTGATTATTCTGTTGTAGACTAGCCACCTGCTGCATGCTTTGTTCAGCTGCATTAGTTAGCATGGCTCCTTCAAGAGCGTACTTTGATAGTTTCTTCTGCACCAGTTTTGCTTCCTCACCCTTTCGAGTTGCTTCCTTCTTTTAATTCTTTTCCTGTAATAGTCTGCAATAGTGTGTGATAGTAAATTGTATTTCAGCCCAAGGTTTAGCCTCAACTCCTACCAATTTCTTGAATTGTTTCTGTACTGGTTCTGGCAATCCTTGGCACAATATATGGTAAAACACAGGTATGGATTTTGTCCAAGATTCATGCATTTCGAGCACCCACGCGTCTTGGAAATTCTGTATATAAATTAACAGACCTTCGGAATCCTTCATTTTTTGAGTCATTATAGCTGCCATATCGGAAGTGACTGGGTAAAGTACTTGTAGCGCTTTCCATACTGCTGCTCTGCAATTGTTAAATGGTGCTCCGTCATGTGCCGTATTGATTGTGGTTACACCAGGGTACCCTGCCCGTGCCCACACGTCGTCTGCTCTCTCGCCAAGTATGGCGATTAGGAGACGATTAATGTCCACTATGGGTAACATATTTCCCCCTGTCATTTTTTCTAACTCATGTATACATTTTCTGGCTTCCAATGTCAGCATTGGAACCTTGTTTTTCAAGTCTTACCGATCCATGTGTGGCCATGGAATATATTGTGGTCTTACTCCCCCCTTCTCTAGTAGCAGAAACTGGAATGCGTAGCCCTCTTTATCTTCTCTCATTGTTCTCCTGTCTATTGCACGGGTAGTATTCCTGCATCGCCGTCTATCTGTTAATGTGCTTAGTCTATCCACATAGGGCGGTGAAGACACCCCCCACTGACCGTGAGACACTACTTCTTGTCAGTCAGACTGCGTGGCTGACTCTGATGCCCTTGGTGTGGAATCACTAGTATCTGACCATCGTATCCCTTTTTCTCTTGGGAGACGTCCTTCTCCCTCCTTCCTTTTCCTCGCGCTCCTCTCCTTCGGAGTCAGACATTGTGCGTTCACAGGGCTTTAAGTGGGGTAAGGAATCGAGTGGGGGGCCCTCGTTTGGGGGCGTGGCTTGTGGGATGGGCGTGGCCTAAAAGTACGCAAATCGTAGGGTATACACACAAATATATATAAATGTTATATATTTGTGTGCGTACCTTACTATGGTTTGTGTACTTTGCAAGCCATCTTTTATAAACGTAGAAATATGTTACATATTTCTACGTTTAGAAAAGATGGCTTGCACACAAACCATAGTAAGGTACGCAAACAAATATATAACGTTTATATATATTTGTGTGTATACCCTACGATTTGCCTAGTTTTCAGGCCATCTTTTCTAACATTTCAGGTTTATAAAAGATGGCTTTGAAAGTACACAATTCAAGCCATCTTTTATAAAGCTTTGACTACGGACAAAATTGTCCGTCGGCAAAGCTTTATAAAAGATGGCTTGAAATGTGTACTTTCAAAGCCATCTTTTATAAACCTCGAAATATGTCGAGGAATCCCCAGGTTCGCCGAGGGTTAAAGACGCCTCAGCGACCTGGGGAAACAAAGGGACAGTAACTGCCTCTGGTGACCTCTCGCGCGAGGGGTCACCAGATGCAGTTACTGTGACTGACGGAAGTGGCAGCCAGTCACAGCGTCGCTGTGGCTGGCTGCCACTTCGGTCAGCTTGCCTGACTTCATTGCAGGCGCATCATCCCGTCGCGGCTGCGGCCACGACGGGATAATGCATCCCGCCAATGTTGCGGTAGGACGGGGCCCCGGCAGGGCCCCGGCTCAGTCCCACTTTTTGGAGACTGACGGGGCCCAGCCCCGGCAGGCCCCGGCCCACTTTAAGCACTGTGCGTTCCCCATTTATGCACTTCTTGTATCTTCTTTATTCCTACTTGTTTCTAGTCTATCCAGGGATAGGTCTTTATTCCTGCTACTCCGAGTGACATCCTCAGTGTCATACAGTTGAGTGCTCTCCAGGCGCTCGTCTTCCCCCTCTCCTTGGGGTATTTGTTCTAATCCCATTTCATCACATATTCTATCGATGGTTTCTCTGATGATTCTAGTGTCGAAGTCATCGTCATTATTCTCCCTAGACGTGCCTGGTGCCGAATCATACGCAGGAAAACATTCTTCAATGTCTTCCCAGTCTACAACTGGATCGGGTTTTTTAACCTCCCTTTCCACATATTCAAGATCGCGTGCTGTCTATCTTCGCTTACATTCGATATCATCATCAAATTCCTTGCGCTTCCTCGCCTCTTCTCTCACCCTATCTTCTTCCTTTCTCTTTTCATTTCTACGTTCATCTGCCCTTCGTATTTCCTCATCTCTTCGTCTTTTTATTTTTTTCTCACATATTCTCTGCTCTTCTTCTAACCTTTGCTGTTCCTGTCTGTCTCGATCGTAGGCTGCTCTTGGGTTGCGATCGAGCTTTTTTTCTTGCTCCTCACGATATAGCTGTTCTCGCCTTTGTCTGTTTTTCCTTCTTATCCTTTCATCTCTTAATTCCTTTTCTTCCCCTTTCCCTCTGTTTCATCTAACATCTCCTTTTGTTTTGCGTCATCAATGCCTTTACCATCGAATTTCAATAAAATGTGTCCTCCCATCCATTCGTCCTTTGCAAATGCTATCTCATCAGTTCTGTCTCCGCTCCCTTTCCATTTCTTCCCTTCTCTCTCCTTGTTGAGCGATGCACTTGTCTGTGCCTGGTCTTTCCTTTCATCATCGTGCCCCCCCTTGTCGCTTGGGACTGTGGAGGTGATATTCTTGTCCTTATCCTTACCTAGATTTTCTTCACTACTATGTGTAGGTGACTCATATGCAGGGTTGCTGTGGTAGTTCCCTCAACGGGTATAATCCCTCGACCTTACTTCCTTCATCTTTCGTTTCGGGTGGGGCAGGTGACGTGTTAGGCATCTCACCCCCCTCAGTGCATACATTAAGTATCCAATCTGTTGGCGGCTCTTCCTCCTTTACCTGTTCGTACATTTTCCACAATTCAAGAATAGCAAGGCGTTTTTCTAACTTCTTGCCTGTATATGTGGCATGCAAATATGTCATCATATGTTGTAAGACGGTTTTAGATAAAGACCCATTTTGTGGCCATGGCATAAACATCTTATGGGCAGTACCTTTGACCCACTCGGTGCTATACTTCTTTAGCTTGGGTGCATGTTTTGGCAATTGCTTGCATAAGTGTGCTAATGGAGTTATGTCTTCAATGTTTAAATCTGTTCCCTTTCCTCTTATATAACACTTTCCAATGCTGTCATGTGGCTTAAACAACTTGTGACAATGAGCGAGCATCAAACACTGCAAGCTCAATCCAAATTTTCACAAAAATGTTATATTACCAATTTGCTCAAAAACCCTCATATGCGATTCTGTCTCAGCTATTGAATCGCGCAACATTTTTTGTAATCAGTTCTCTTAAAAGATTTCACATGTGAAGTCACGACAGAAAACATGTAAAACAGACGCTCAACACACTAGACAGACACAGGCTGGACACAGATATCTCTGCCTCTGTCTGGGGTGCAGGGTCTCTTACTCCAACAACAATCAATAAGGACAACTCAATGGTTTGGCAAAGGGGAGTCCGTTTAATGACAAGTACAAAAAACTGGGAAACATGGAAATCGACAGCAGTGTGACAGCCTGTCTCGCTTCAACTCCCTCGGATTTCATACAAAACATAACTTTTATACTCAAAACGCGTCATAATCTGACGTGTAACACTCAATAGGTGCTATATGTTTATATGTGTCATGATGCCTACCCAGGGGCATCCGGATCAAGCCCATCAGCCCCGGGAGCAAGCATCCAGACATTTACAAAAGCCCCAGCAGCCCCAGCTAGGGGCTGTCTGGGTTCAGTCCTGGCGCCGTAGGCACCAGGCTCATAATAAAAATCAGTCCTGGCCCCATAGACAATACTTACCTCATCCAGACCATGCTGCAAATAAATCCAAGCCAACGTGAGGCCTGGATGGGACTATTTTACTACAGGGACTATTTTTTACTCAGGTGTGGTCCTGGGGAACTTCTTTCCTGGGACTACTTTGGAGGCTATTTAAACCACGCCCGAACAGCAGCACATGCTTTGTGTTATTCTGCATCCAGCAGCGTGACTCTCACCGTGCCTGCAGCCAGCATCCAGTCTTCTGCCACGCCCTCGTGCCTGCAGCCAGCATCCAGTCTTCTGCCACGCCCGCCTCAAATCCGGAGCTCCTAGAATAAAGAGGAAGAAAAGGACAAGGTTAGAAAACAAACTTATTTCAAATTCCTCACCTGATTCCGGATCCATTTCATCTCCCGACCTGGAAAGTACATCAGTCCTGCACGCGTCGCTTCGCCAGCTCCAGCACGGCGCCATACTCACCAGTTCTCATAGCATCTTTCGATCCGGCTCTGTCTCCATCATTTCTTCGCCGTACTCCGGCACGTAGGGGCACAAGAATAACAAGGTGAGCCAAGGGAATCAACAAATACCTCTTAACACCATAGACTTACCTGATTTAACACCGGCGGTATTATTCTCCATATCTTCATATGCCGCATCTGTAAAGAGGGAGAAAAACAACACGTTAACGCATGCAATAGTTACCCGACAGAGTTGGGTAACACAGACTCTTACCTGAACGGCAGCAGCAGCTACGAGACCTTCTTCTCACAAACTCAGTTGCAATTTAAGGAAGGAAGGGGACAAGAGTGAACATCGGGCACATTGAACTCTTTGAAGTTGATACTTACTAATCACGCCTGGGACTTCAGAGTCAATCCTTACCGGAACTCTCCCAACGCCTTCAAACCAGTGAAGTAACTGGTATCTACACGCCCCTGCAAGACACGCAGGATGGAGAGCTCATATTTTACAAACATAAGGTGAGGTTACTAAGGGGATATCGGAGGTGATTAGTGGGGGAGAGCGAGAACAGTTGGGAGGCCATCACTAAAACCCACAGGTAGCTAATCCCTGTCTCCACTTGCAGGAAAATACTTCTTCAGGTCCAGCAGACAAGACTAGGCGGGCCAGTCCAGACAGTCATCTCTGCACTACGCATCACGTTGACGGAGACCGCAGCTGTCCGGGTCCGATCGACACCCCTGTGGGGTCCAAGTGAGCGTAACAATATGGTAACTGAGTGAGGGGATTGGGTAAATACTGTCAGGTGGACATCTAAGCCTTCCTTCATAAATGACTACTGTAAACGTCACTAAAAGTACAACGTCTCATTGGTTCTACTAACTATAGGACCCTAGATTATTTGGTCCACTGTGATTTGGGTTGGCATCAACCCCATGCATAACTCTCCATTTTGCATAGCAGCATGCAGAATGGTCAACCAGGTGCAGGGTGTCCCCTCAGCTACCCGGCCTTCCTCCAAATAAGGTTACAATCAATCATTACTTCAACAACTATGTGTCAATTATGTTACCGTGGTTGGCCTCGAAACTGCATCTTCTGTCTGGTAAATTTTGATATCTCTGTCTGGCCGGTGCCAAGCGTAGGTGTGAACACGTGCCTCCTCTCGCTCGGCTGGTCATGTGCTAGTACACCATGGATTGGCCTCGTTTCTCTCCATTCGTGCATTTGATTCTCGTTTCACCCTGCCACCTGCCTTTGCTTTCTTATCTCGATTCTTCAGAGGCAGGATATTCTGTTCTTTGCTTTAATTAAACTAGCTACTGTCTACAGCTTCTATCCATGTGACCTCGGCTTCCCTGGCACGAGCTGCCTCTGCCAAGTTTCGATTCAGCCTTTTCCTCTTGATGCTAGAATATGAGACTTCTTGCGTTTGGCCTGTAATAACCTGAGTTGGTTCTGCTTTTTATGCAAAGTGGACCTGCACTTATAATATTGTGCTTCATTTTGAGGTAGATTATATACAATGGCGCTTGCCGCTCTATTCTTCTTCTTAGTACAGCAAGCCGCACTGTTCTCTTTAGCTTCTTGAAGTTCCAAGCATATGTACAGGCGTAAACAGATCGACTGTATTCATTTTGCTTACAGCTTAACTCTCTTACACTTTTATAGCTTTCTATCACTTTAAGCTCACAATCTCTTTTCTCAGGGCGTTTTGTCTCTTTGTGTCATTCTTGGGTCGTCATGTGTTCTACCTGTGAGTCCGTCCGGGCTCTCGTGACGTCACCATTCACCCTCCATTAAGGATTTTCTGGTTTCTTCCTGTACAGTACTTAAACAATCTTCATTTCGTTTCATTTGCTGTTAGGGTTTTCTCAATGGGTACCTTACTGCCCATGGTTGTCTAGTTATTGGTACTTCAATAGGTATTGTTCTTCTAACGGCAGAGCCCCACTGCGGCTCTCTGCTGGTTTATTTGCTCATCATACGTCACATATCTCGGTGTGAACGTTCCTTGTACTTCAAAATGGGCGACTGGAGTGCAGGCTATATTTGGGACCTCCTCTACACTCCTTAAACACAATCCCTTCGATTCGCCCAGAATGCACCTTGGATGTGCCCATACACACTCCACTTAGACACAGGTGATTAGCCGGGTCTTGGCCACCCTTGCATAACTTTACTGGCTGAAATGCACAAACGCATAATAGCACCTCCCAAACTTTGGACTCCAGTTCCTCCAAGGGCATTCAACCAAAAGCACGTTGGGACCATAATTATGGTGAAAGGCGCTATAACAAATGACAAACTGAATGTTTTTGGGATAATATAAAGACTTCCCTGCAGGATTGTTTTACTTTAAAAGAGGAGGGTCCTGTCGAATATTCTGCCAACAGAAAGGGTGGAGTCTAATGCTTCACTTAAGGACCGTTTGGGCCCTTATATGTCCAGAAAAATCCAGCACACTTCCAAAAAACAGGAACCATAAAGTCAAAGATTTCCGCTGTAGTGGTTTTATCATTTGATTTCCAATTCTGGAGCCTCTGAAGTATTCCTAAACTTGCTGAAGGATCTTTATTGTCCTTGCACATTTCATTGAGTCACTATCTTCGCTATATATTGGCCAAATTGAGACTTTTACAAATCCACATTCCACTTTCTTTCAAGAGAATTGTATCTGTCTTCTAACCCACTTGCTTCCTTTTGTGTCTTGGAAGTAATTTTCTCCAAAACATTTAAACATGGAAGTTTCCCAAAAAGTTAAATCACTTCCACATTTTTAGGTCTGTAATTGTATGCCTCTCACCGAAAAATGGAGCAGAATCCACTGGAGAGCCCACCAGTTCTTCAAGCCAATGTGCCAAAACAGAGCGCATCGATTTCTGCTCATTTTGCTACCACCGTGCTGTGGGTGTTCTAGCCAATCATAGTGACCACAGTTCAGGGACATCTTGGCCAATCAAATTGGCAGAAGCACCTGGGCTGTTTTCTGAGTTGTGTCCACTTTTGATGGGTGAATTCCACCTGCAGATAAACTTGCCGTGGGGGTGGTATTCCCCGCCTTTTGCTCTTCCATTCATCAGAACTGGACAGAAACATTTGAATTACCTTTACAAGTCTTTAGGGCCCTATACAGCGGGCCATACCTTTTAATACTAGTGCGTGGACAACATCCAGGCTTATTTATTTCAGGGCATCATCTCAGGCCGACATCCTCCGTATTAGGGACTGTCTGAGTGCCCTCAAGACTGGATGTCTTTCCTATCTCTCAAACAATTTCATGTGGTATCCTTGGCGTCCTCTTACCCTTCACTTTTCTATCAGAGTTTTGAACCCCTCTCTTCTCTTGGCATCTCCCCTTTTTTTGCTGCCCCCTGTTAAATCCCTCGGTCTCCCTCATGACTCTAATCTAAAATTTAACTCACATGTTTCTCATCTTTCACAGCCCTGTTTTTCACTTGTTCAGATCAAACCTCTTGTTCCTTCCTCGGACTGTCCTACGGCTGTCCAGTCCTTAGTTCTTTCTCACCTGGATGGTGATGCTGTCTTCATGGGCCTCCCACGTCCACCGTGGCCTCTCTAAAGAAGGTCTCACATTCTGCCACTTGCTTAATTTCTAGTGTGCCAATGCTCGATCTCACAACTTCCCTTTTCATTTCTCTCCATTGCCTCACCATCCCCTACTGGTCAATTTTCAAGACCTGCTACAACACTTATAAAGCAGGTGTTAAGGTCCAACTGGCTGATAATGTGCACATCTCTGGAGGTTTTAGAGACAGTAGTTGGATACCTTAAACTTGGATAGTCCTCGCTTTAAGGCGTTTTCAGCTGATCCTTGTGATATTTTCTGGAAAAAAATCCTGCGGCCGAAAATACTGAATTATTTTTTTCCCACACATTTCAACACACTTATATGCTGGGGAGACCCTCAGAGCCCTACCCATACTCCCCTTACAATATTAATTACCCTAACCCACCCCCAACATACAAATGCATTGAAATGCGCATTTAGAAATTCGGCCTTTTCGGCAGTGGGATTTTCTGCCACAATATTTTGGGGTGATACCTTTTCAGCTGCTGCCCCTTGGGGTAAGAATGCTTTACCTTCATCTGCTAAGTCCCTCTCTCCGTTACTTCAGTTCAGAAGGGCCCAAAATAAGGGATTGGTTTACATTAGCTCATCCTTAAAATAGTTTTATTTATTCTAAATGTGTATTTTAGTAGACTGCTTATGTTTTGATTATCTGTCTCTTTTGCTTGAATTATATGTTTATTTTGCTGTAAAGCGCCCCACTGCCTTCAGGCCAGGGTTTATTTGAGGTTTATAAATTAAAAAAAATAATGTCATAATTAATGTGGCAACATTGGCACGTCAGCAAGATTATTTTATAAGATAGATCCGCATTTTTAAATATAGATTTTAGTCATTTAATGAGACAGTGCTGGAACATCTCATCAGAATGTCTGCTACTATAATTACAAAGAGGGTTTTAAGCAGGGTTGCTGCACTCTTCATGGACGGTGTGCCCGCAGCTCTAGTTGTTTTACCTTTAATGCAAGGGTGTCAAACTAAATCAGAGTGGCCCTGGGTTGATTTCAAAAACATCTCTCGAAGACTGCGTCATTGGATCTATAAAAATGTTTAAAAATCCATCAGCCACTACTCTATAACATTATGTATTTAAAATGGTTCGTGCAAGTGAAGTAGCCCACACTAAAACCAGTCAGGCTTGTCCAAAGTGGATTTCTCTCCCGAGAAATTTAAAATGGGTCAAAATGGTACATTTTATAGCAAAAATCTCAGGAAAAATTGGAGGAAACACATTAAATATTGCAATTCTCGGTTGTCAGATGGCCAATGGCATGCAGTATTTCACTCCTGCAAATCATGGGTGCACCCATCAGAAAATGGAGCACCCTATAGAACCAATGGCTGCACATGAGGCGGCTCTATTTTGTGTCATATATATTGTATTGTATTGTATTGTAGTAGTAATTTATGGTATCCAAAAATATTGCCGTACATATGGCCATTTGCCTCGCTATAGGCGATATTTTTTGTGGGGATAATTTGTGGGAGCGGGTGCGGGGGTGTCCCCCGCACATTTTAAAATAATGTGGGGTTGTGGGGGTGTCCACCGCAGGGTCCATTGGTCAATATTGCCGCAAAAATATGGCGATATTTTTGTATTGCGATATTTTTGCGGGGATATTAACACATGGCACCGTAATTTATATGGTTGTATACTAATTGACCTTTTCACAATTGACCTCGGGAGAACTGGCCTAATTTAGAAGGTCAATTAGCACATACATGCAAGGGGAAACCCCCGCAACACCCACCCAACCCAAAACCCCCAGAAACTCCACACTCAATCCCCTTATATTATTTATAATCCAAAACCAACCCAATACATATATAAAATAACTAAAATAATATAAAGGGCAATTGTGCAGAAGGTCAATTAGGACCACTATAATTAGGTCAATTGTAAAAGGTCAATTTGGGTAATACCATTTATATAGCACCTTTTCCCATTACTACGGTCTAAACGCGATTCGAGTGGGATCACCCTCGAGGACTGCAACCCAGAGTATGACAAATTCTCAGAAAGGCTTAGAATGCGTGTGTGCATTCTGGCAAACATAAAGGATTAGGTGGGATGGCCGGGCTCCATAAGCAACTTAAGATATCAGGCCTGTGGATGGGTACTGAGGGAGGTCAAGAGCTTGTGTGAGTGTAAGAGACTCTTTATGTGTCCAGATGGACCGAATTTTGTCATAGGTCCTCGCTGTATTCTGATGGCAGAAGTGTTGAGGGATGCTTAATCTGGTCTAAGGCGGTGAAAGCGTTATGTGCCCAGCTAGACCAAATCTGTCATAGGTCGTCGCTGCATTCTGGTGCGTGTTTGTGAGTAGCCATGCCTGCGGCAGATGTCCACCAAAGTGTTGCATGTATACGTACCTTGAGGGTTGCCTGGAGCTTTGTTATTGGCACCACTGTGTGATCAGGTTGACTGTGTGAGTAAGTCCTCTAGGCCCACTAGCCGGGTCGCTGTAATATGTCTTCCAAACGTCATGAACAAGCTATCATAATGCATTTTTAAGCCTGATAGACTGGTTGTCTTACTGTCTTCTAGGTGCAATATCGAAGCTACCCACGTATCTTCAATTACAATTCACTGGCAATACTCATACATATAAAGCAGAGTAGACTAAAATCATGGTCTTCTAGTTGTAATGACAGAAGTAAGTGCGGAGAACAAGGTATCCCAATACCAGGTTCAAGGTAACAGAAGGATGTCTTAAGGCTTAGAATGTGGGTGAGCTTAGGCCACGATAAGCAGTTAGGCTGGCTGACTGTGCTACAATAAGTCTCCTAAGAGGTTGGGCATGTGAAAGGTGCTGAGGAGGCCGGCGTGTGTGCAATGACAGTGGGTTTGTTTGTTCGACTATTTTACTTGTGGACATATCGGTAGTTTAGACTAAAGATGGTTGATGTGCACTTTGTATTTAGAGGGATGCAGGTGTCCATGGGCAGGGCAGCCACAATTACATCTGGCTTTCGCCTAGTGGAGCGTAACCATGTTCCTGATTGGGCAATGCATAAGGTCTTACCAGGTCTAAATGGCTCGTAGACATGTCCATAGGCAGTGGATGACTGATGTGAGTTGTGTGAATAGTGATCTGCAGTTGCCAGTGTGTGAGGGCGGGCTGCCGCGATTATGGCCGGCACCGCCTGGAGGTGTCAAATCATGTACCTGGGTGGAGTTTAGCAAATGTGTTGCTTCGGGGATGGAGATGACCCAGCTAATCCGTGCTATGCTCCACCTTGAAGAGCGACAGGTTTGGATATGAAAGCAGCTGTAGCTGGATGAGCGATGTTGTTGTGATGGAGATGAGGGAGATACTCCCTTCCATTACACGTTTCAGAAACAGCAGGAAATAGCCACGTTTTGAGGTCCTTTCTGCTGAAGGAGCGGTAGTCTTCATTGCGGCCAATGTGTAGTGGAAGGGAGTTCCAGATGGAGGGGCTTGGATAGAAAAGGTGGTTCCACCCATTCTGGTGGAGTTGTGAGGGGTGATTAAGAGAAGGAGTACCGCTCCTGACCGAAGGGTTCTGGTAGGTTGGTAGCGAGTGTTCTTGTCCTGTAGGAATTCTGGTCCAGTATTATGGAGGGCACATTGTGTGATGCACATGGCTTTAAAGGTGGCTTGTCGGCTGATAGGGAGCCAGTGTAGTACTCTGAGGGCGGGACTGAAATGTTCTCTGAGTGAGTGGGTGAGGAGGAGTCTGGCCACTGAGTTTTGGATTTGCTGGAGTTTCCTGAGCTGATGTGCTGGGACACCTAGATAGAGGGAGCTGGCATAGTCTAGGTGGGAGAGAATGATGGCAAGTGTTGCAGAGAGTCTATCAGGGTAGGGGAGATAAGGGAAGATTTCCCTTAGGATGTGTTACAGAAGAGGAAGCTGCAAGTGGGTGGTCGGGGTATCGGTTGGGAGACGAAGGGCAGTTTTGCCACATAGTAGGATTTCAGTTTTGCCAAGGTTGAGGAAAAGGTGGTTGGCTATCATCCAGTGGTCAATTGCAGAGAGGCATGAGGGGAGGTTGGGTTGGGGGAATGTTGGTGTTTTGGGGATCTTGAAAATGATCTGGGTGTCATCTGCATAGTTATAGCATGAAAGGTTATGAGAGCGGATGAGTGCTGGCAGTGGGCTGAGGTAGAGATTGAAGTGAAGGGGTGACAGGAAGGCTACCTGGGGGACCCCATCAGAGCAGGGCGAGGGGCAGAGGTGAAAGGCAGAAGGGGCATGATTTGAGATTGATTAGAAAGGAATGAGATTAATTGTAGAGCAGATTCTTTGATGCCTAGTGTGTAAAGCCTGTCCATGAGTATTGCAAGGTCAATGGTGTTAAAAGCAGCAGATATATCGAGGAGGATGAGCGTGAGTCCATCCTTCCGAGTCAGCTCTTCTTTTTCCGAATCAGCTCTTCTTTTTAGATCATCCCAGATGGGCACAAGAAAGGATTCGGTTCCTCAACGTGGTTTGAAGCCCAATTGGGCTGGGTCGAGGAGCCTGTTAGCTTCAGTGAATAGGCAGAGTTGCAGAGTTGCTTGCAAGCAGTTCAATGTAGGAGTTTGGCAATGAAGCGGATGTTAGAGATATGGTGGTAGTTTGAAGGAAGGTGGGGTCGACAGATGATTTTCTGACAAGGGGCTTAACATAAGAGGTTTTGAAAGCCTCTGGGAAGATATCAGATGAGAGAGAATTGTTAATAATGGACCGAGCAATGTTGGCATCACACATTGTAGTTAGGTGTTTTTAAGAAGTGCAGCATGTACAGGCATCACCAGGGAAGCCTGAGGGCCGGCTTAGTGTTAGTCTGAAGAATTCAGTGGTTGATAGGTGTGAATGAGGAGAGCACTGACTGAATGGGCAGGGGAAGGATAGGATAGGGTAGAGGGCAGGAGGAAGTGGGGGGTTGACGAATGTCAGTTTGGAGAGGATGGAGCAGTGTCTATCAATAGCAATTTTGTGAAAGTGATCCGATAGTGTGTCGCAGAAAGATTGGGAGTGTGGCGAGGGAGGAGTTGACCAGCTCGGAGTTTTGAATTCAGTGATGATTTTATGCAGTTCCCTTCTTCGGGTTATTGGAGTTAGCGATTCAGCTTTTCTGAATTTGCTAAGGTAGGCCCTATTCAGTCTTTCAAGGGCGGTTTTGTTTTGATGTGTGGGGTTTGTCCTAGTTTGAACTAGGCAATGGGTTTTATGGGATTTGAGGCAGGGTGTGTACCACTTTGGGTTGAGGCCTGATCTCTGAATGTTGTGTCTAGTCGGGTGAGGGGGATTAGGGCACTGGAGAGCCAAAGATCAAAAAGGACGATGGAGGGGTGTCCTTCATGCAGTCGGAGATCTGGGAGTGTGTTTAGAAGGGAAATGGCCAGATCAGGGTTTATGATCACTTTCTTCTAGAGCAGGACCGAGAGGTGGGTCTTGAGGAGGGTTGGCGGGGGAAGAATGCACGAGGGAGAAGAATATAGCGTAGTGATCCATCCATATTAGAGGGTGAGGAGAAATTGTGGACATTAGGGTCCGATGTGCTGAATAAGGCGTTGAATGTGTGCCTTGCGATGGGAGTTGGGAGGGAAATCAGCTGTGTCAAGCTGAGAGCTTCTAATTTGTCAGTAAGAGAACGGGTCGTCAGGTTGGTGGGACGTTTGACCAGATGTTGAAGTCTCCTATATAGTCAAGGATGGATGCTGGATTAGGGTGGCTAATAGCGAGTCACTGAGGTAGTCGGGGAAGTTTCTGTTATATCCGGGAGACCTATATACGAGTAAGCATCTGTGGGTGAAGGAGAGGAGGACGTGGAACTTTCCTAGTAGTTATTCGCATTCAGTGTTACAGGGTAGATTCTCAGTGGATATGACTGAGAGGTGGTGTTTGTGGAAGGTGGTTAGTCCTCCTGCTATGCTGGACCTATTTTGTATGATCAGGGAGTAGTCAAAGGGGAAATCCTCATGTGTGATGGGTTCGTAGTCGTTGGTGAACTAGGTTTCAATGATCAACAGGATATCAGGGTTTTCATTGGAAATAAGGGCAAACATGTATTTGTTTTTGGAGACAGGTCTGGCATTGATGAGTATGCAGGATAGCTGGTGATATTTCTAGTCAACGGTAGGATTGGGGAGGGAAGGAGTGGTTGGTGTGGGGGTGGCAGAGAAGGGAGACAGAGAGGGAGGATTGTCTGGATTGGTCGCAGGTGTGAGCAATTGTAGTGCTGGGAGAGGGGAGGGGACTGGGTAATTGGGTCGGAGATGATGAGGGTGTAAATGGTGGGTGGCATGTTGGTGTTTTCTGGGGGCGGTATGTCGGAAGCTGGAAGGAGATTGGGGTTTCGGCAGAGAGGTGAAGAGAGCCAGGACGGGGTTGGGAGTGGGAGGAGAGGGCTGGAAGGAATAAAAAAGGGGGTGTCGGGCTGGATCCTGGGTAGAGCTGAGGGGAGGACTGAGTCCTATGGCGCCTGAGGGCTGTACAATTAGGGGGTAATTTGGGGGGGAAAGGGGTGTGAGTGAGTGTGGGAGGGGGTGTTGAGCATGGGGTGCTAGCCAGGGCAGCCCATGCTGCACTTAAGGCAATGAAGCACGAGTTGGGGATACTGGAAGTTAGTGTAGGGGGCTGGTGGGTTGAAAAGGGAGGGCAGGGGCCGGGGGAGGAGTGTCTGGGAGTGTAAGGGAGGAGTGCATTAGTGAGAACATGGACTGGGGGCGGTAGATGGTGCTGATGTTCTGGACAGCAAAGCACCAATGTGCCGTCCTATTCCTGGAGGTGTGAGGAACACAGGTGCAGTGGGTTTTAGAGATTGTGAGGTAAGGGAGGGCAATTGAAGGAGAAGGGTGTGGAAGGGAGTTTGATTGGTAAGGGAGAGGGGATTGAGTGAGAGAGAGAAGGGGATGTGGGGTGGACTGTGGAAAGGGGAAGTCGGTGGCAGGGAGTGTCATTGGATTATTTTTTGGAGTGCCAGCATGCATCTTTGACCTAGCCATAGTGAGGCATGGCGACGAGGGTATGTTCCGAACGTTAGGTAGTTTGATCCGATTGGGGGGTGGTTGGCGCTGCTGTGTGATCTTGGATTCAAACATTAACAGTGTGAGAGATTCCCTAGATAAGCGCTTTGAAACACATTGTGTATCAATCAATCAATTCGAAAACATTGACAGTGTGAGAGAATGCCTAGATTCAAAACATTAACAGTGTAAGAGAATGACTAGATTCGAAATATTAACAGAGTGAGAATATGCCTAGATTCAAAACATCAGCAAAGTGAGAGAACGCCTAGAATCAAAACGATAGTAGTGTGACGGGATGCCTAGCTTCAAAGCATGACCAGTGCCTGCAAAGTTGTCTAAATTCAGCACCTGAACAGAGCCTACAGAATTGCCCTGATACCACCCATGAACAGTACACCAAGAAAGGGAGGTTTGCCTAGGAAGCAGGGAGGGAGTATAGCAAGGCGCAGCGCGATGACAGTCTCAACATAAACAGCAACGCTGAAGTGCAACAGGCATTCATCACTGAAGCAGGGTCTGATACAATTGCCGCTATCACACTGTGAAAACTGTCACAAACCACACATCTTAAGCTATGAAAGCATTTGAATGAGCTCCATCTCAAATTGTAGCTCTAATCAGGGCCGGTACTATCACGAGGCAAGGTTAGGCGCTTGCCTATATGTTGAAATGTTAGAACGGCAAAATGCTGCTTTAACACCTCCACACTCATTGTACACAAACTGCCTTGCCATAGTCGGCAGATGAGGTGCTGGTGCTCTAATACAATTATCTCTCTGTGATGGTGGGAGGTTGAGTGTACAGCTGGGAGGTGCTGCAGACTATACACCGTAATTTGCAATTTAGTGTGTGTTTACTTTCAAATTCTGGCCTGCTTTCTTGCACACCATCTGTGCTGCGATTCAAGGTTCAGCGAGCGCTTCTCCAGTGTGTTTACAATGTCAGGCACTTGGCAGTGGCGTAACACAAAATGTGGGTGTCCACCTGCAAGCCATGCTGAGGCCCCCCCCCAACTCAGCAACAAATCACAGGTCGTGCCACACTCTAGGCCGGCCTAGATTAACATGCTTGCATAATACACACAAATGTGCTGTAGAAGGGGTATGCCACACACTGCACTAGGAGAAAGATATAAATATGTGTTTTAAAGCAATATACAGCACACTTCCTGAGTAAAATTGGCTAAAAAGCCAGAGTGTTTGCAATGGTTTTGTAGGGTAACACCAATCCAATACATGCAAGTCACCAACAGTGCACAGGAACATTATTGCTTTGCTATTAAAAATGCCATCCCACAATGAAAACATGTCCAACTGGCTACACAATGTAGACCAGTATAATAACATTACAGTAAAGCATGACAGGCCACATTTAGACATACCTAGACTGGTTGCACCAAAATGCCAGTCGAAGCAATAACACTCATCAAGAAGAGAAAACACATTAAAGCCTGCGTCTCTGTGGCCTATAACAAAGTGGCCAAACTCTTCAAACTCTGTAACTGACTGGTCAATCCTGATGCGGTCTTTACCTCTCCTGTTCCCTCCCAGCCCCTCTGTATGGCTCTGTTCTCTCACTTCTCTGCTACAACTCAGGACGTCCAGTCCCCCATCTACTCTTCCTCTCCCTCTTCCTCTCTTGACCCCCCATTGGCCAGCTCTACTTCTCTTCCTCCTTTCCCTCTTTCTCTATGACAATACCTGATGAGGTTTCTAGACAAGTCAGATCTTTGAATGCGTTGTCCAAACAGGTGCTCCCCTGCTCCTCTAGAACCATCAAGGACCATATTGACACCCTCGCTCCGGCCTTTGCTGATTTCTGTAATCACTCTTTGACCACTGGAATGTTCCTCTCTCCCCTTAAGCACTCCCTTGTGCACCCACTCCTCAAGAAGCCGTCTCCCTTTCCTGCCTACCTAGAAAACTATCGCCCAATATCCATCACACCTTTCCTGGGCAAACTGTTGGAAAAAACTGGCCATCTTCCAGCTTATTCTCCACACTGAATCTGTTGGTTGTCTCCATCACCATCAGTCTGGCTTCAGAGCTGCCAGAGGCATGGTAACTGTTCTCCTGAACACCTGTGAAGATCTGCTCTCTAACCTTGATTACAGCATTCCTTCCGTCCTCGTCCTCATCCTCCTTGATATTTCCTCTGCTTTTGACACGGTCAACCACGCCATCCTGATTAATCGACACCATGAGAACCTGGGCCTGATGGATCAGGCCCTTGAGTGGCTGACCTCTTTCCTCTTGGACTGTCCCTGCCAGTTGCACCTTGGTCCCTTTCTCTCGGCCACATCTCTCTATAACTGTGGTGTTCCCCAGGGCTCGGTCCTCTCACCCTGGTTTTTCAACCTCTTCTTGGCCCCTTTGGCCCACCTGATCTCTACCTAGTCCTCTTATGCAGATGGCACTCAGCTTTCCTTTAGGCTCCCCTCAGACTCCTCTCTCTCTCTCATTCCTGACTGTCTATCTGCGATTCAGGATTGGTGCGCATCCACCGATCTCTCCCTTAATGCCAGTAAGATGGAGATCCTTCTCATTGGGACCCCTGTCCCTGCTTTCCCTCTCACACTCTCTCCGCCCACCTTGGGCACCCTTCTTTCCCCTTCCTGCATGGTGGTTGTCATCTTTGACTCCACTCTCTCTTTCTCTCCTCACATCCCGGACATCGCCAAGAGGTCCCACTACCAGCTGCTCCTCCTCAAATGGACTCTTCCCTTTCTCACTTTCCCACAGAAGCTCACTGTCTCCAGAGCCCTGGTTCTCTCTAGGCTGGACTACTGTAACAGCCTCTTTCTCAACCTGCCTTCTCTACTCTCTGCCCTCTGCCCTCTACAACAAATCCAGAACAGGACTGCGAGACTTATGCTTGGCTTCAAGCCCAGGGATCATATCTCTCCAGCCCTGTAATCTCTCCACTGGCTCCCGGTTGCTGCAAGGATCAATTTCAAGACCCTTTGCATTGTCCAGAAAGCTTTCTGGCCCGGGCCCACACTACATCAATCGCTCTCTTCCAAAATACCTTCCTTCTCAAGCCCTTTGCTCAGTTACCGCCAACTCTCTAAGGGTTAGACACTTCCCCAGGCAAAGAGTGTGTGGGGTGGGGGTAGATCAATCTCCTATGCAGGTGCCTCCCTCTGGAAAGGCCTCCCTGCCCCTCTCAAACTTGACCCGGACCACATGAAGATCCGGAAGCAGCTCAAAACATTCCTCCTCTCCTCTACTTTCTTTCTCTCCCTCCCCTCCTGGCCTACCTGACCTACCTGTCTTCTGTACTGACTGGTTTCTGGGCTGACCACACTATGTCCAGACTCTTTCTTGATCAGTCACCCCTGCACTGCCTCTGGGCCTACCACACACTTAGGGGCTGTAACTGTAACCCTACAGTTCCTTATTCTCCTTGCACTGCTCAGAGCTGCACTGCCCTGGCTGCACTTACTCAGAGAATTGCTGCCCTGTTTTTCCCTCCCCTCTCCCTTGCACCTCCCCCCTCCCTTTCCCCTTTCACTTCTCGTTCTCACACGATCTGAATGACACAAGGCCTAGTAAGATCGTTTGCCTTGTCCTCCCTCTATCTTCCCTTTTTTTGTCGCGCCTAGAAACACTTGTGTACAGGCTCGTTATAAATGACTTATATCATATAATTTGATCACAGATTCCCCGAAAAATATACAATGCCCCAGTAAGAAACGACCAGTTTGGCAGCAAAAATGCCAGTCTAGCCAGGTAATTACACTTAGCCGGACTGCTTTATCAGAAATGCCCAGTTATAAAAAAAGGTCATACCAAACTGAGGAATGACTAGACTGGCTGCACCAAAATGCCTCTCTAGCCACTAATACCACTTATCATGCCTGCTTAGAGTGGACATGGACAACCATTATGATTTGTCACACAATCCCGCCCCTCTCCCAACAGACATCCCCTCTCCCTCCCACCCCTACTCCAACCTCCAAAATCAGCTCCTTGACCCAGAATTACCTCCCCGCCCCTCTTGTCCCATAGCTTACATATGAGGCTCCTTCACTCATAGGTAAGTACTGGGATGAGGAAGAGTGGGACTAGAAGTAATGAAGATTACAGGTAGCTAAGTCAGGCATTACCTCCATGTACCTCTACCTCATCCCAGTACTTGTGTATGAGGCATAGTGCCTCATACACAAGTAGTGGTATGAGGAAGAATAGGGCTATGAGTAATGAAAATTACCAATAGGTAATCATGCAATAAACACAAGTAGTGGTGCAACACCATTGGGTTGACTGGGATTCATCACTCCCCCCACCCCCGAAATGTTGGGCTATGTTGACTCGACCTGGCTGACCTTCAGAGCAGTTGCCGGACAGAACAAGACAAAGATGTTAAACGGCACCTGGGTGTTGCTGTTAACAAGAGCCCAGCAATTACTAACATAAAGCATTGCACCGTTAGTACATGCATTCAAATGCCAAATGTGATGTGGGTTTAGTACTTGCATGCCAGGGGGGTGATTGGAAGGGTAGAGAGGGAACAGGCGACCACTCTAATTCTCGCAGCACTCCATAAGTGGGAGAGAGTTAACTGTGTGTAACATTGAAGCTGCACTAGAATAGTCTCATTAAACTGCGTAAAGAAATTGGATTCCCCCACACAAATAAGTTTGCCCCTCCCACACCGCCCGTGAAGTTAGCTCCTCTCCCAACATTTGAAGGGTTAATCCCCCCGAAATGTAGGTTATGTTGCACCCCTGAACACAAGCACACACACCATTCACCATATACACATATGCACACCCAGCCATCCATACATTTAAGTGTGCACTCTTTCACCATAAAGGCACATCCAGGCAGCCACCCGTACATTTAAGTGTGCACCCTTTCACCATACAGGCACACACACCCAGGCACCCACCCAAACATTTAAGTGTGCACCCTTTCACCATACACTCACACATGCACCCGTCATGGGGTTAAGGGGATCCCAATTACTTCAAAAAGAAATTGTTTCCTTTTCAAGTAACGTTGACTTCATAAAGAAATGATTTCCTTTAAGGACTGAACCATAACGGAAATAATTTCTTCATGAATGCAGAGTGTCTTCAAGAAGATAATGGGGGTCATTATGACCCTGACAGTAGCCATGCCGATAAATTCCGGCACGGCTGCAGCCGGAGTCGGGAATTTTCTGGTGACCAGGAATGGGCAATTACCCGTGCTTTACAGCAACGGCGGACCTGGTAATTGCCCATTCATGGGCACCGGAAAATATTACTCCCCATTCCCATTTGAGTCCCATTGGACGCAATGGGAATGGGGAGGCCAGATGCACCGGCACCATTCATGAATGGTGCAGGTGCATCCGTTGAGTTCTGCAAGCCAGTGCCGTTCCACCCGCCAGGTCAGACTGCGGACTGAAAGGCGCCCACTCGCAGAACTCGTAGTTTGCCGTTCCAGAAACAATGGTATCGGCAAGCTTACCGATACTGTTGTTTCTGGACCGGCAAACTCATAATAGGACCCACTGTTTCTTTTTGAAGTCAAAGGGTTTCCCAACCCCATGACATGGAGGCCTCCAGCCTAGAGTCTTCCATTGCATTGGGTGGGGGGATTCCTCGGACTTCAAAAAGAAAGTTTCTTTTTGTAGTCACTCTGCCTTCATAAAGACATTATTTCTGTTACAGAAATACTATCTTTATGTATGCAAAGTGAAATAAAAAAGGAAAAAACAATTATTTTTGGGAACAAAAAAAATATTTTTCTTTTTTTTCTCCAAGTGGGGCCCCCTCCCAGGACATGTGCTGGTGGGGGCCCCCGCACCGCAGGGGGTTCGGGGGCCCTGTTACGCCAGCGACACTTGGCGTCTGACCTACCTTTACTGATCTCCCTCCCCTGAGCCCCTTTGTTGGAGGGGGGTGGTCTCTGAATGGGTCCTGACTGCTGCCTGCTGGGAGTGGGGCTTGAGGGCTGCATGAGCCCCTCCCTCGGGTGTTCCAGTGGTGAATAACTAATTCTTTGTTTTCTGCATAGCCCTTATGCTCACTGATATGCAGTTCCTGTAATGATAGAGGTGCCTGGTTCTTGACATCCGCCCCCCCCAACAGCACTCCATCAATGACCCTCACAAGGATGAGCATCTAAAATATACTCAGGTCTTTGCAGGGAGTGCATTAACCCGGGGAACTGCCACACCAGTTTCACTGGTTTCTAGTTGATCATCACACACAAACAGAGATTGCCTTTGCAGATAAAGGGCCTCATTACGACCCAGGCGGTAAGTTACCGCCTGGGCCGTGACTTTACCACCATGGCGTAAACTACGGTTGGCGGACTTACCGCCCCATTCCGACCTAGGCGGGGCGGTAAATCCCCAATCCCCATTTACCCTTCCCCATTCCCATTTTTGCCCCATAGGGCATAATGGGAGTGGGGAAGGCGTTAATTACCTCCATGGTTAATTAACTCCATGGTCCCTTAGCGCCATGGATTTTAACACCTGCTAAAAGCAGGTGTTAAAAGCACCATGGCGCTAGGGGACCTCGTACTCAGGCGGTAAGGGTCGGCGCTGTTAACGCTGCCGTAAACCCCTTACCGCCTGAGTTGTAATGAGGCCCAAAGTGTCCTAACAGTGCATAGACGGCAAGCGGCCTTGTGCCAGGTGTGGCCAGGCCCTGCAGGTGTGGCCTTTCGCTATGCATTCTGGTACTTGTAGGCCCTCCAATGTGTAACATTGTGCTGTCCGGCTAAATATGCGAGCATGGAATGGATGACCTATAGGCACGTGGCAGGGGTCCATCTGGGACAACCTGGAGTACCACACCAGTGCCCCGAATCAGAAGAAGGGCAGAGGGCCCATAGAGCAGCCTGATTTGCTTTAGTGCACCACCTTCACTCACGCAGGGTGGGCGTGACTCCGGGCGTACGTACATAACACAGTTTGGGCCTCATTACGACCCTGGCGGTACGGGGTTAACGGCGCCGTAAAAGGTGCCGGCGCCGTTTACCCCGTACCGCCTCATTACGAGGTCCCCTCGCGGGACCCAGGAAGTAACGCCTGGTCAAACCAGGCGTGCTTACCGGGTCCCGCGAGGGGAAGAGGGAGCAAACAACGGGCCAACTCGTAATGGCCCGTTGATTGCTCCCTCTCCCATTCCCATTCAGCCCTATGCTATGGGGGATGAAATGGGAATGGGGAAGGACTGGGTCCGGCTCCTTGGAGGGAGGAATTACCGGGCCTTCCGAACTCGGAATGGCCCAGTAATTCCTAATTCTGTGGACCCGGACCCGGACGCGATTTCGGTGGCAGCCATGCCGCCAAGGTCGTAATGAGGCCCTTTGTGTTTGTGCTTTTCTTAACTCAACTTGCCCTGGTGTGGGACAGTCAAGTCCTTATCATCGATGCAGACGTGGCGAGATTCGGAAGGTGTTTGAAATTGTGCGGCAACGCTTTCAGTGCGTTATTGTTGTAGTAGGTTACAGAGGGCTTATTAAACCCCCCCCCCATTCATCCCCCCTTTGTACCTCCCTCCCTTCCTTCCGGATACCAGAAGGCTGGGAAGTTCCCCCTCTGTGCTCATCTGACATCCCTCCACAAGCAGTTCATTTATTGGAATGAACGCAGAAGCACGTAACTCCTGCTCAACGCAACCAGTCAAATTGCATTAGGACAAATGACAATGCAAGACATGAAAGCCCACCCAGGGTGAAGTGTACAGGGCAGAGTCATAGAGTGCCTTTTATGACCATGTACTGTCTGTCATCATATACCTAGGTGCGGCCTCATGACCAGCTGCAGGCATCAGAGGATTACTGTATGGGGCATGTCATCACGGGAATGCACTGCAGTGCTATCATAGGTTCGGGTCCTGACCGCCATCAAATGGGCATTTAGCACCACAACATGCCAGGCCTATGCATCCTATATAAGCAACTTACTCTGTGTGTGCGGCAGTAGCATCACATGTTGAGCTGCACAGTCAAGCTCATGGCTGGAGTCTCAAGGGGCATATCTTACTGAAGGGCAGCATTTAAGAAGCCAGTAACTTTCAAAGTAAGCTAATATTAGCACCTGTTGTTAAAGTGCTCAGAAGCTGGAGGAGTCTGGCATGAAGCACTATATGAGAACACAATATTGTGCTGAAATAGAATATTAAATGCTTTGTTACAAAGGATACATTTGATGACACAAAGGTTAAAACGAAAATCAAAAGGAACCCTCTAAAATATGCTGTGAACACTTTTGCCACCTTTTTCCATCTTATAGCAACCATTTATATGGAACCCTTTATTTTTAGCCTCTCTGATGTTGCTTTTAATCGGGATGAATTTATCCCAATTCTTCTACAAGTTGAAACTAGCATAAATCCAAAGCTATGAATACTGATTGGTAGCTCAGTGAGTTAAGCGCTCGCCTCGGACATCTGAGTTCAGCGTGTGGGGCAGAGGTTTGAAGAATCATGACAGGGCTGACTGAGCCCTTCATCTGCCTGAGAATGATCAGTTGAGGGGTAGTAACACCTATCATTTCAGCGCTTAGAAAACCTGACACTATTGCCACCAATGACATTGTAGATTCAATACAGCAAAAAGCACCACTGCTCACCTTCTAATGCTCCACAGTTCAACTTTCCTTTTAGCGGCCAGCGGTACAGATATCTAAGTGTGGGAATACAATACACATGCATATTGCAGGCCAGGAAAGAGGTGACTTGTGAGAGGCCCTGGAATTCCTAAGCACTGGGACACATGTGAATACTGTTAATGTTAAAGGATACTTGTACCGCGCACTATCACCATCGGAGTGGTCCCCTGCACTGTAGCGGATGTGAAAAGGAAAGAGGGCTCTCCAGTTCGTTATGGGCCTTTTCACTGACTTTGCTCCTGTGTTGGGGCCTTTTGGTTAGTGACTGTCCTGTTGTTGTCAACCCATCCTGATGGTTATTACACTAAGGAATGTGCAGCAATGTCATGCAGGCAGAGTGGCGCAGTGTGTGGACATGGCCAGCATCAGTGTCCAGGATTGTCACCTTGGATCTCATTGTTTTTCATGAACATGGATAAATAGTCCTGCCCTGCCAAACTAGGCCATCAGGTTTGAGAATAACAATGAGCCAGCCCAGGATGCAGAGACCATGGCCAGAGCACACTGTTGTTCATTGTTCTGTTACTATGACTGACAGTTAAAATAATAAAGTTGCCAAAACACCACAACATAATTAAGCTGGGCTTACAAATAATTGCCAGGGCTCAGAAATAAGTGTCGGTGCTGAGCCCTGGAAAGTGCCCCTCCACCCCCCTGAAATTAAGCACTGATCGTAACCTCTGGCATAGCTTTGGGTAACCCTCCAGACCATCGTTCTTCCCCTGCCGAGCCATGAGAGAATGGGGAAAAACATATACATATCAGGCTTGGTCACACCACAAAATGGTGCAGGTCAGCCCAAACTGCTTGGTTGCATCCATTCTGCATGAGTCCACAAGCAAATCCAGACATGTGTTGGCCTACCTGGGCATCATCAGTGAGGTGTAACTTTGTTCTCTAGATCCAGTAGGCTCAGGACTCACTCTGGGTCTGCTCTAGTGTATTTTAGCTTCCCCCAAACCTGCTGCTTGCTGCTTGGTGGGACTCTCACCATACTGAGTGACTTCTAATGCAGACATGTTTATTGCTAGCTGCCGGGCACGTCAACACTTCAATGTGCAGCACATCTGTATTACAGCTGAGCGCTGAGGAATCCTCCGGGTTACGACCCGGAGTGGGGGGCGCCAATCTGACAGTTTGCCTAGAGTGGCAAAATTCCTTGCACCGGCCCTGGCTCTAATAAACCTTTTGTGTTGTAAGTTTACAGTTTTTTCAGCCAATGGTGCAAACGACGCTGTACCAGCAACAGTGCTCTAGGCTGCTGAAGGAACGCAAGCTGGTAGCTTAGTTATTGTCGATTCAAATTTGGTTCATATGTGGAACACGTATCAGTCATGGCATACTTACAATAATATATTACAGAAAACAGTAAAGCTTTATAGAGCATGTATATGTGTCTTGCTGAACTCAGAATAATTTCCTTCTTGCTTCACAAATGGCGAAGGAGTCCCCCAGGTTAGCTGTAGAAACACATACCATTAGCCTTTTGGTATAAATCAAAAGTAGCTCTTTAATGCTAAGGCGACTTCTTGTGTTTATTTGGTTGGTTGCAGTTTCGTTCATCGCTGCCATGTTTACCTTGCTGTCATATCCCATCTTTTTATGCTCTGTTGCTCTTCGTCTGTGTGTGGTCTCTAGGAAGATCTGCAGTTATTGGTGATAGTGTCTTTCTCTCACGATGCAGAAACATAAGCCACTGAAACAGAGCTGCCTTTTCTTTCTCTTCACTGACATTGCTTTGGAATGTGCACTGTCCATGTGGAATTCCTAATGAAGGAGGTTCAGGGGGCCTGGTCCAGGCTGCAGACCTTATGTTTGAACCCCCCTGCTCTAGAATGACTCATTGGGCACCCAATGTTTCTTTCTGGTGAATTCTCAGTGCAAACCGTCCATTTTGATGGAGATCATGCTCTCTGTAGATGACAAAACCCGACCATATCACATTTTACCCATATTGGTCAAATGCTTTCAATTGCACCTATGCATCCTATTTGTCTAGGGGATTCCTTTTCCTAAAAGGGTTTGCGTAATTAATGCTGTGACGAATTGGATTCTGTTCGGCAGGAGTACCAGAATGAGTAGAGATAAAATAGCCCACTTAGCTCTCACACTTAGACAAACTAAAACACAATGCAATCATAAAGATAAAGGTCAAACGGGGACAACTAAGTGATATTCCTCCTTTTGTGATAACATGGGCCGAGGGATGGCTATACTCTCAAGAGGGGTGTGAAGGCGAACCAGTAGTGACCCAAATAACACAGTATCACAGTCCAAAATAAAGGGAATGACCAATCAAGTTTTCTATAAAAATATTAATTTGGGGGTCCTTACAAGTATGGCCGGACGGGGAAAAATGTGTTGGTAATGGAATTACTGCCACTTTCCTGCTCCGCCATACTACGAGTATGGCACTGGAGTGGGGGATTTACCACCAGCATCACGCTGGAGGTAAATCCTCCCACCTTCTGCCAAAATCAGCAGAATCGGCAGAATAACCGCAGCGGTAATTCCGCCAAAATCCCCAATGGAGTCGTAATGGGGACTAACACCGCCACCACGACTTGTAATCTGGCAGTAAATCTGACGTGCCAAGTGGCAGTAACTGTAATTCCGTTTGGCAGTATTCCAATGGTTTTATCACCAGAATACCGCCTAACTCAAGATGAGGACCAAACACTCTAATTAAACACACCATTTGCTGCACGTAGAACGAAAAGATAATCGTACACAAAACCCCACAGGAAGAACAGAGAAGATGCAACAGACTGGAGAAAGTAGCACTGTGAGCATAGTTCCTGGAGTGGTAGGTAAGGTACAACCATAAAAAGGATATCTTGGTAGAAAACAGGAGTGATTGTGAACTAAACAATGTCTAGGGTCCAAGTGAACCAAGGGGTCAGTTCAGAATCAATAGTATCTGGATTCAGTTCTTAGTGGGCTGATGCAGTCAGGCCGGGGTCGAATGTTGGTGCAAGCTGATCAGGCTCAGTTTGGGTATGTTGGATCGTGGAAGCCCCGGCAGCAAAGTTGGCATTGAGGAGGTGCGAATGCGGGTGCTCTGTGCGATAGAACAGCAGTTCTTCAAAGATGCAGTTTCGGGGCGTCTCAGGAATGCTTCACAGTTGACCAGGCCGAGTCAGCTTTAGCCACTGGGATGAGTCGATGAGTGATGCTCCAGCAGTTCGAGTCGGCAGGCGATGGCCGTCGAAGCGGAGATCTTGGGTGTGTTGATTTGCAATCAATGAGGCGGCAGGTCAAGTGCTCACTGGGCTGAGGCATGGTTGTTGCCGCCGGTTAGAGACAGCGAGTGACTCTCCAGTGATTCGGTTCAGGTCCCGGCATTGAGCAATTGCTTCGGGCCAAGCATGTGGCGTGCTTCGCTAAGACACGATGCAGTGTTGAGCTGGTTGAGATGCAAGCAATAGATGGGCTGGTTGTAGGAACGCAGACACCAGCACCTTACCTCTTGTTCAAGATGTGGTAAACACGGAGTGACTGGTTCAGTGTGGTAGAACAGGGAGCTCAGGCTGGTCTGGCCCTCTGGTCGCTGTGAGGCCTCTGCAGAGAATTTAAGGACAGGATGCTTCAGTTCAGGGTCTGCACCCGTAGTTTAGGAGATCTGTTGCAGAGTGGTTGGTCCTGGTCCACAGCACTGGTCACTCCCAATTTGCCCTGGTAGTGGTTAGGGGACAGATCTTCCTTCTGTCTTGGACGATCCTTCTTCACCTCAGGAAAAGGGCTTCGGAGAGTACAACTCTCCCAAACGAAGTCCAGTGAGTTCTTCAGAACAACCTTGTGGCCTTAAAGGATCTGAGAGGAACTAAGAGGAATCTGATGAAGGGGAGAGAGACCCTTTCCTTTAAAGGCACACGTCTCCAGTTGATTGGTATAAAGCTAGTGAAAGGATGGCAGTCCAAAAACCGGGGAATAAAAACAATCCAAATGAAAAAATAATCACTGGACCGCTTTGCAAGGGAAGATAGGGTTTATTACATGCATCAAGGATCTCTGATGGCCCCAGAGACTGACACAGAGCTCTCTGATTTCCCAAAGGGTTACAGGTTATATAGAGGCCAGACCACAAATTTACAATACTATGCATAGCAATGAGTACAGCATAATCCCACCATCCTCATTAGTTGCCACCTATAGAACATGTTAATCCCCCTCATAATCCCCTGACCAATTGGCCACATCTATGCCACCCCTAGTCCTCTAGAGATGTGGTCCCCTACTTCATCACTGTCAAACCCAGGTATATGATTGGAGGCATCTTATCAATAAGTTCGTAAATATGGGACCATCGCGTGATGTGCACTCTCCTGTTCCAGACGCGATCAAAGTAACTTGTTGAGGCCAAATCTGCTTTGATTAGATAATAGGCTTCCTTATTAACCCAGAACCCATGGCGCACAAACTGCACCCCCGACCTTGTACAAAATTTATTGGCATAACCTTTGCTCCTTCCTTCCCAAATCACAAGATGTTCCAGACACGACTCCCACTTGATCTCCTCCCAACCTCATGTCCCCAGGGATGATGTGACCAGGGCACCACTCTCCAGTCTGAATTCCGAGGATTTGTTTGCTTAAGTTGTGTGTCTAGGTATAATTCATGTGGGGAGTCCTCACTGGAATGAGGACAGTAGTGTTCTAAATATTTGCCTGACTCTTTGGCATCACAGAACCTCATGCCCTATTCTCATGTATTTGTCCTTCAAAGGGTGCATCCCTTCCTGCTCTTTTACCAACCAACATTCCATTGCCACTAGTTTCAGGCCCTGCAGTTGGGTACAATTGGTGCTTATCTGTGCACCATGGGTGCCTCAGACATCGACTTCTCTCCTGAGGAATGGGATAGGGGATTTGTTTTGGGAGGCGAACTATTAGAGCCGCAGCTCCAAACCAATGCCTGCGTTCTCTTCTGTTAATCCTGTGCTAGGCCTTAACATCCAAAATGGTGACACTTCTGCCAAGTTAATACACTGACCTTGCTTCTACCACACTGCCTTGCTGACTCCATCTTGTGCTTATTTCCATCCTTCCCACACATCACGCTAGCCTATGTTACTACAATAAATCAAATAAAAACACTGGCCGCTAATGCTACGCTATCTATGACCTCTGGAACCCCAATATTAATACATTTGTTGCTCTTTCTGTGCTGCTATATGTAAGTATCTAATATGTATCAGACTTAACTAAAACAATGTATGCGCTGTCCACGGCACAACATTCACTCTGCTCCCAAGATGTTGCACTCTAATAGGTTTTCCTCAACCGGAACCTTTTTGCCTGGCTGGCTAGCCAACTTTCCCCCATTTAGTTAATCGTCGATTAACTAACTCTTCATCTTCCTTCCTTCTATAATCGTCTAGAACCTATGCTCTACACACGTGACATAAATTCCCACCCCTCAACCCAGGCATATTCCTGCAGGGTGCTGGTCATAAAACAGTACCCTCCATTACCTGCTAAATCCACCCAACACTCAATCTAACTCTCTGGGTCTGTTGGGGATCTCTAACCACAATGGGGCCCATGAAAACATGGCATCAAACCAGTCATCTACATTCACTCCAGCTTCTTTCTCCAAAGCAATCCTCAAATTGTGAGGGGCCCCTGTTGCATGGGACAACGATCCATTGTCAGTATCATTTGGTGGTAGGTATATTTTCTTGCAGATGCCCCCTTCCATAGCTGTGAGAAACTCCAGTACATTTCGGTTCCTGAGGGTCATAAGCGTATCTCTCTCAACGCACCCTTTATTGAATTAAGGCCCTGCTTTGTCTGTTTCACTAACTGAATCATCTCCCATCTAGTTATCTGCAGTTATTTTGTGTTGGCTGTAGTCTGAATACCTGGCACCAGAAGGGAGGCAAAAAATATTTCTGTCTTGGTAAACGACAACCAGTATTGGTCCTGAATCACCTTTAGTTTCTCTGAGAAGTCTTTGCACAGGTAGTTAGAGCTCTTCTGATGACAACCTCTTATTGAGTAACTAACTTAACGGTTGGGGACTTTATTGGTTCTGGAGCCGGCACATTTATAACTTATAGATGAGAATCAGGAACTACTAAAACCGCAGATTGTAGGGTGGTCAGCGGGCATACACCCCTCCATGATTGTGGGAGGTGTGAGTATGCATATTGTCCACACACCCAGTACATATCCATTAAGGCTGCTGTGCTCTCAATTAGGTCACAGATAAACAAGGTCTTGTTGCAACAGCTGTTTGTTCCTATAGGTACAGTGCCATTTCCTTGAAAGCAAAAAGAGTAATCTGCTGGTCTTTGTACTTTGGTTGGTGTTTCCAATAGCTCAATCCATGTCAATTTCGGTATGTAGTTAAACCATATTTTGCTGCATTTCTGATTCCTGCATGCCACGTCTTTTAGAAAGCCAAACAATCCCCTCACTGCACAGCTCACTACTCCTGCTACTCATCTGTTGTTGGAAAAGAACGCTCCTTCCATCCTCAACAATGGGCGCACCTTGCACCACACCGGTTCTTTCTTCTTTGCACATTTTTCCTCATCCCTGTCCATAATTACTGCTTGGATAGTGTGCCCTTGGAAAAGACTCAGTACTCTGCACAGGGCTAAGTGCACCAGACACTGGGCTATAAGAGGTGGCATTTCTTAGGGTATAAACAACTTGGGTGTGCCCGTCGCATGAGGTATCAAAGAGCATACATAGCAGCTCCCGTTTGACCTCTCCCTCCCCACATTGCACATGTGATTATACCACATGTTGTGAGAATCGGGGTGGTGCACATCGGCTATGGTGTCAAATATAAAGCCCTTATACTGATTGTACTCTATCTCCTCCTCAGTTTCCCTCCTAATGTGCATTATCCCTAAGTGTGTTTCATTTTCAAAAACATGCAAAAATCCCCCTAACGCCCCCTTCATATGTCCCACTGTATCAAATTATCACACAGAAACAATATACAACCTCCAAAGAAAAAACACATACAACATAACATATATATTACATGACGTCTGTAGTGTTGCAACTGCAGAAGGAGGGAAAAACAGACATCCATGCAAAAAATCCATCATCATTAAAAGGGTACCAAGATTAGCTGTAATATTAAAAAGGGCTTATGCACTTTAATCTCAATAAGCAACTAGGTTAAATAGGAAACACAGTGCACCGTACACTGTAATGGGTCAATAGGAAACATAATGTACAATGCAACTTATAGTGGATCAATAATTGGATCGGTTCAAACTTTAATGGGACAATTGGTAACGTAATGCAATATGGAGCTTGATCTGGGTCAATACTTGGGTCAGTCTCATGGGAAGGTAAAGGAGTGTTGAGTGCCTTTCGGAACGTTGGATAGGTGATCCCAATACCACAGCTCCTTCACCTTAACAGCAAAGGGTGTCACAAACATCTGAGAAAGTTGTGAAAATTACACTGCGCCGCACCATATAGATCAAAGTGTACGGTTGTACAATATTTAATTATTCTTCAATTTAGCCTGCTATGTGTTTCGAGCTTGGCTCTTCCTCAGAGGCAAATATTCATGTCCGTTCTGTTAAAGGCACAATTTGATTTCTTGATCAGTATTATAAACTTGAAAACTTAATTCTTAGGTGCTGAATTAGAAATTTCACATTGATTTAATGAACTGCCTTTCGGCACTGGCTTTGTCTTCGGGAGGGCACGTTTGCGCGTCTAATCTCGTTATATAGTATTGCAATACCCGAATTAAGTTTTGAAGTTCATAATACTGATCAAGAAATCAAATTGTGCCTTTAACAGAACGGACATGAATATTTGCCTCAGAGGAAGAGCCAAGCTCGAAACACGTGTCAGGCTGAATTGAAGAATAATTCAATATTGTACAACCATACACTTTGAACTATATGGTGTGGCACAGTGTAATTGTTCACAACTTTCTCAGTAATTCCATAACTGTGGGTCGCAGGGCAAGGCATCCACACTTTAACAATTACCTGCTGCCGCGTACTCGTAACTTACTTACGTGTGCAAGCACTGGGACTCTCTGTGGTTTTTGTTGCCCGCTATCTCTTTGTGTCACAAACATCACTGTATACGGTCCCTGGAACCTTTGCTGGTACCAGCGGTGGACACAATTTTTAATATATATCTTTTCTCCTGGAAATAATTGTAAGAGCTGCATGTTCAGTTCATCAGTCGCTGATGTTTCTGCTGCATCTTCTCTTCTAGGAGCAATCTGTCGAGTGAGCACTTTAATGCATTTGGTTAATTCACGCAAGTACCCATGAAATGCCTCCCCCAAAATGCCTGATGACCTGTAAGCATCTGATGATGTGTGTGTGGGAGTAAGAGGTGTGTGCATCCTTCTCCCCGTAACTATCTCATGCAGGGACAAGTTGTATTCTTTGCTGGGCTGAGTTCTCAGGCTAAACAGATCCCCTCCTTAATGTCGCACACAACTTAGACAATTTTCTCTTCAAAAGTCTGTGCATCTTTTCTGCAATCCTGTTTGCTTGAGGGTGGCATATGGAGCACAATTTATGCGGAGTGCCCAATAGAGGTGTGATCCCCTTAAATAAACCCTTACAAAAGGGAGTCCCATTATCAGATTTTAGGACCTCACACACACCCCAAAAAGGAAATACCTCACATACTAGAAATGTTGCCACAGATGTTGCATCTGGGTGTGAACAGGGGGCAGTCTCAACCCAACGAGTGAACAGACATACTACAACAATGAGTTAATGGTAAGTACTACACCTGTTAAACATATACGCATAGTCAATGTGATGCTCGTGGAATGGCCCAGTGGGATGGGGCATTGTGGCACGCAACATCCTGAGCATCTGGCCAGT
This sequence comes from Ambystoma mexicanum, assembly GCF_040938575.1. Classification (NCBI taxonomy): domain Eukaryota; kingdom Metazoa; phylum Chordata; class Amphibia; order Caudata; family Ambystomatidae; genus Ambystoma; species Ambystoma mexicanum. The sequence goes on from NC_090935.1 coordinate 645,039,173, forward strand.
GTTGTAAAGATGGCACGTTGTGCATTTTGCTACGAATGTGTTGAGAAATTCTTGCAAATTGGGGGAAAAACAGTACTCTGAAATATCTGCAGCAATGTGTTGTTTTGAAAATATGCGCCGGGTAGTGCAGATGCTCTAAAGCAACTGTTAGCAACTCCTGTGGCAATACCACCTTTCCTGTAATATTTTGTCTCCAAATCAGGTGTGTGTGGAACTGCGAGCAGCCCCCCTTCACCCACATATCTTTCTCCTCTTGGGGTACCTGTCCCTGCAAATCAATTTTTTGTGTAATTGGTACTACAGTTTATGGAATAGTTGATTTATTTGCCACCTAAGGATACGCATTGACATGCTGCTTCTTTGGCGTATCTGCTGCATCATTGCAGAGTGAAATAGGGTCTGTACTGTGGTTGTGGGCAGCGCATTTAACCACTACTACTAAGGAGGGGCTGTACAATGCATAAATCAATCTTTCCAATAAGGCCACATGCTGTACAGGCGTGCTGTCGTACCTTCAAAACACCCTCCTTTTTCATATGGACAACCGTGAATGTATGATGGTGGTGACATATGCTGAATCAGTGTAAATGTTCCCCAAGCATCCCTGAAATGCTTCCAATGCTTCAATTAAGGCAATACGTTCTGCTGTAATCTTTTCTGAACAACAACCTCATATTCCCCATTGCGCCTGTGTGTCTTTGGTCAGTCTGCTGATCGATCATCGATGAGCCATCAATGAAAAGGACCTCCCCCGGAGGAGATCCAAGATGGCCGTGTTCCGGTGAACATCGCGCCCGCTGAGCTCTCGCCTCTGGAGGCCCCATAGCTCCCACCCAAGCGGCGAAGCCCTCCCCAGGCAACACCGGAGCAGGAGCTGTAGGTGCGGTGGGGGCCACGTGAATATCTGAAGGATGCCTGCCTCGCTGTGCTTCCTCCGCGGCGGGGCTCCGGCGGTGGTGCCTTGCACTGCGGCCGGCTGGAGCACCCTGTGCGCTCTGCCGGCTCTGTGAGGTGTTTGGAGCGGGTGTGTGTCCCGGCGCGGGTGGAGAGAGAAGTGCCGGCACCCCCGCGAGGGGAGAGCCGCGGAGATTCGCGCCCGCCTGCGGAGGGAAAGCTGGGACCTGCCTCCCCCTTCAGCCGTGGGAGAAAGCACTGGCGGGAACGCTTTCCGTCCGAGGACCTCCGGTGCCTGGGCCGCCCCCCTGACTCCTGTCCGGCGGTTGTTTTGGGCGGGGAAGCCCAGGAGAAATACAGGGGCTGCAGGTGCGGGCTGCTTGCTGTGGGGCCCTGCAGTTCTGCTGACCCCTTACCTGCTTGGGACACGTCTCGGCACGGAGCCCGGGAGGGCTGCATCTAACTTATCCACTGTGCTTCAACTGCAGAGTGCTGTCGCTGTGGCCCTCGAAGACTCCATTTGTTTGTAGACTTTCCTTGCTGCAATCTGCTTCCTGCTGACTCCTTACCTGATTGGGACTAGTTTCGGCATGGAGCCCTGGAGGGCAGACTTTAACTCATCCAGTGTGTGTCAACTGCAGAGTTCTGTTGCTGTGGCTCTGGCGGACTCCATTTGCTTGTAGACTCTCCTAGCTGCAATCTGTACCTGCAGTGATTCCCAGTGGCAAAGCTTGGTAGATGAGCCTAGTAGTACCCTCTTAGCAAATTTAACAGACAGGCTCCGGTTTTCTGGATCACCTGGCCCCGGGCCGCCTGCACGGTCCTCTCCCCTATACTGTGAGTGCGCTGCGGCGGCCGGGGTCCATTGTGTCTTGACAGCGCCCCCAGAAGGGGGCTGGACGAGTGACAGCTCGGGAAGCAGCGCACCCACCCTGTTGAGGCTGAGGTTTCTCTCCCTTACAACTCGTTGATATTTGCTGTGTGCCCTGTGGGGCTTTGACCCCGGGAGGTTTCTGCGCCACAGGAAGGTCAGAGGGCAGTGTCCAGAGGGCCAACGACAGCGGATTGGGCGAGGTGATCACTGAGCTCCCACTAAGCGAAGGAGGTCCCCTTAACAGAGACATGTCGAAAAACAAAGCCAAGGCCTCGCACTCTTCACAACGGCTTCCAAAGAAGGCGCAGGAGGGTACGCTGGCCAAAATATGGGCCAGGGACCAGGGACAGGAGGATGCTCAGGAGACCCGACCCAACGAGTGGCATACGGGAGAGCTCACAGTAGAACGAGGTGACAGTGACCAACCGGTTACTCAGGCCGCTTTGAAACACCTTTTAGCAGACATTGTGGACAAAATCACCACAGCAGGTCAAAAGCAGATGGACGCTCTCAGAGAGGACCTGGCAGAGGGTCTACAGGAAATCAAGAGGGACATTAATAAGATGGAGGAGAGAGTCGACACAAATGAGAGGGCAATTCAGGACCTCGTGGAGGACGCAAAGAAGACAGATTCCCTGCTGGACACACTGGCCACAGCGACCCATAACCTGGAGCTCCAAGTGGAGGAGTTGGAAAATAGGTCCAGCGCTCAAATATTCAAATTAAGGGCCTTGCTGAAGCTCTGCCAGACCAGGATCTTCGGCGGCTGGTGGCGGGAATCTTTGCCGACCTCCTAGATGATGCCGCCCCAGCAGAGTTGGTCTTCGACAGAATCCACAGAGTGGGCCCGAGAAGATCAGACCCAGGTGCCAGACCTAGAGACGTTCTGGCCGCAATGCACAGTTATACCTTAAAAGAGCAAATCTTGGCGAGGGCCAGGAAGGCTGGGCGGATCACATACAACGGCGTGGAGATTACCCTGTACCAGGACTTGGCCCAATCTACGCTGGCGAAAAGGAGAAGGATGCGGCCAGTGCTGGATTATTTAAGAGCCAAAGGGATCCGCTATAGATGGTCACACCCGTTTGGTTTGATGTTCGACTGGAGCGGGAAGTCGCAGATCGTCACCACTTGTGAATGGGTGATGGCCCTTTTGGGTCTGGAGGAGGATTCCCTTCCGGCCAGTCAATCTTCCACTCAGCGTGCCAATCGTAAGCCATGGGAATGGTCCACTGTCCGTCCCAAGAAGCCGAGGAGGGGCGGTACTCAATTGCGAGTGACTGACCCATCACTAGTGAGGGATCAGGTTGCTCATGCGGAACAGCAGACATAGGCCCCATCATGCGACAATTAACGTTTTGCAGCTTTATCGTAAGAATGCCTGGGGAGGGCATACTTGAAGAGCAGAAGATGCTAGGAAGTCACGTATAGTGGCGGGTGGGAGGGAGTGGGGTTTGGGGAAAGGGGTTCACTCTTGGATCAGGATGGGGATATCCTGCGTTGAACTCATGGGGGAGCAAGTTGGGGAACGGCTCTCGAGGTATGAATTCGAGGGGGGCCACAGGCCAGTTCCGGCTCACCAGAGGGAGGGGGGGCAGAAGAGGGGAAGTGGTTCGAGGGGGCCCATTTGAAGAGGAGGGCGTTCGAGGGAAGGGGCACCGGATTCTATCATTTGAGAGAACCAGGGCCAAGATTAACTCTTTGATCCAACATGCCACCTAGAGGGATAATGAGAATCCTCTCCCTCAACATAAACGGGCTTAACTCCCCAGTTAAGAGGAAAAAGTTGGAACGCTATATCAGACGCGAGTGCCCTGATATTGTTACTTTTCAGGAGACCCATATACATGTGCGGGACAGGGCAAGGGTCAAAATATGGAGTTACTCAAGACTAATACAAGCTACACAAGCTGCCAAGAAGGCGGGGGTTCTGATAGCACTGAAGGACAGTCTCGACTTCAGGATTATGGGGAAGGATGCGGATGAGCAGGGAAGGTACTTAGCACTCTCTTTGGAGGGGAAGGAGGACTCGTTCACAGTAGCGACTCTTTATGCCCCGAACACAGCACAAGACCCCATTATCCAAACTGTATTAGACAGGCTTGAAGGGTTCACTAGACTCCCGATCATACTAACCGGCGATTTCAACCTTGCATGTGACCCGTCTCGGGACAGGAGGTCTGGGGCGACGTCGTTTCTCGGGGGCCCATCAAACGATCTGAGGGCCAAAATTAGTAATTTGGCCTTGGTGGATGTATGAAGGGGGTTAAAGGGAGAGGAGGAGGGATACACGTTCTACTCGCATGCCCATCGCTCCCACTCTAGAATATATTATATCTGGCTATCAACAACTCTACTGGGGGCGGTGTCTGACATCTCTATCGGCATTACCACTCTCTCTGACCATGCCCCAATATTCCTTGACATCAAAAGGTACAGGAGGCCCTCTGGACTGTGGAGATGGCGCTACCCGACGCCGCTTTTTAAGGACCAGCTTCTCATCAGGGAGGTAGAAGACAAAATAGCCCACTATTTTTTGACTAATAAAGCAGAGCAAACATCCCCCCAGGTGAGATGAGACGTCTTTAAGGCAAACTTGAGGGGCACTATTATCGCCATCAAGGCAAGAAGAGACCGAGAACTGAGGTTAGAAGAGGCCAGGTTAGAGGAGGAGCTCAAAGGGATTCTGGGGAAGATGGGTACGATGCAGACCACGGCCACAAAAAGAGCGTATAGAGCCGTCCCAGGTCAGCTAGATTTACTCCAGACAAGGAAGGCCGAACGCAATCTCTTACAACTCAGGCAGAAATACTATATAAGAGCCAACAAGGCGGATCGACTTCTGGCGAGAATGCTTAGAAAGGAACAGAGCGATAAAACAATTGTAGGAATTAAATTGGCCGAGGGGGCTCTCAGCGCTAGTAACGAAGACATCAAGAGGGAATTCACTAGATTCTATTCCTCCCTCTATGCTTCTGATAACCCAGCGCCTTTGGCTCAACTAGAATATTTAAATCGGGTCCACTTACCCTGCTTGTCGGAAGAGGAGAGGGAATCCCTAGAGAGGGATATCACGGAGGGCGAGGTTAGAGCCGCAATCAACTCCTTACCCCCCATAAGTCTCCAGGGCCGGATGGCTTTGTAGCTGAATTTTACAAAGCCCACAAGGAAACATTAATACCCATCCTAGTTGCACTTTACAATCAAATTGGTAGGGATAGTCTCGTTACGAGATCCATGAATGAGGCAAAAGTAGTTCACATCCATACGAAGGGGAAGGATCCTTCAGAATGCTCCTCCTACCGTCCCATTGCATTGATAAATGTGGACGTCAAGATCCACGCGAAGATATTGGCGGTTAGGTTGGAGAATATACTTCCTAACCTGGTCCACTCTGACCAATCAGGATTTGTGAGGGGACGACAAACAGGGGACAACGTCAGACGACTGTTACATCTGATAGAGAAGGTCAACATAAGGCGAATCCCGGCCCTTCTCATGGCGGTCGACGCCTAGAAGGCGTTTGACCGCGTGGAATGGGGCTCCTTGTTTGCAACTATGCACAAAATGGGATTTGGGCCTAAATTCCTGGATAGAGTCAAGGCTAATTACAGGAATCCAATTCTCCGGCTAGCTGTTAATGGGCATCTGACGGAACCAGTAGCCGTCGAGAGGGGGACCAAACAGGGATGTCCGCTTTCCCCGATTCTATACGCCCTCCACCTTGAGCCTTTTTTGGAGGCGGTCAGATGCAATCAGAACATAACGGGGATCCCGTTTGCAGGTGCTTCCCATAAAATAGCAGCGTTCGCGGACGACATGATTCTGTTCTTGACGCATCCAGATTTAACTCTTCCAGCAGTTGAAACAGAACTATGGCAATTTGGAGCCGTTGCAGGCCTTAAAATAAATGCCTCTAAAACAGAAATCCTCAATCTCACCATACCGGAAGGACCCGAGGAGGCCTTAAGGGCAGCTTCCCCATATAGATGGGTCGGGAGTGGAATCTCATACCTGGGAGTTAAGCTGGCCAAATCCATTGACCAGATGTATCAGGCTAATTATCCTTCCTTGCTTGAGAGAATCAAGTCCAAATTGATAGATTTGGGGCCCCCTAGCTATTTCGTGGTTGGGTCGTATCAATACACTGAAGATGGTTGTCCTTCCACAACTGTTGTATTGTTTTGCAGTCCTGCCGGTGCATGTCCCACCTGCCTTTTTCAGGGCATTGAATAAAATAACCAGTAGATTTGTGTGGCTTATAGGCGTCCGAGGATGGCGGCTAGGACGATGAGAACCCCTACGGACCAGGGTGGTATGGGGTGCCCAGATTTTAGGGCTTACTACAGGGCGGCCCAACTTAAAGTGATTCAGGATTAGCAAAAAGACGACCGGGAAAAGGTATGGAGGTCAATGAACAGAGCGGTTATGGGGGAGGATTTAGAATTTGGCCTATGGAAACCGAAACAGGATAGACCCAGGCGTATGCACTGTAGGGCCCTTTTGGACTTAGTTAGCCGAGTGTGGGACAAGGGAGTGAGAGAGGCTCACCTTACTATCTTCCCGTCACCTTACACCCCCTTGTTCGGCAATCCACAGTTTACCCCGGGGATTAACACAGCAGGGTTCAAGGCCTGGTATCAGGGTGGCTGCAGGAGGGTGAGGGATATGTTTACTAGTGGCACAATGAAACAGTTCGATCAATGTAAGGTAGACTTTGAAGTGGGTGAAAGGGAAAGGTTTCGGTATCTTCAACTGAGGCATTGGCTGCACCATCCTACTATGCAACAAGCGGCAAGGCGTCAGCTGACCCTGTTCGAAAGGTATCTCTCTAGGGAGACGGGGGATAGACACTTGATCGCAACAATATATAGGCACTTGAAGTCAGGAGAGCATCCCCCGGAGAGGCCATACATGAAGAGTTGGGAGGCATCAACCGGAGGGGCGGTGTGTGGTAACGATTGGTCTGGTCGGTGGTCTCAGATCCCCAAGTTAACAAGATCTCTACAAATAAGGGAGATTTGGTTGAAACTGATGATCCGATGGCATTTGACTCCTCGGAAGCTTCATAGTATGTATCCGGGAGTATCGCCCCTTTGCTGGAGAGCCTGTGGGGTAGAGGGAACTTGGGAGCACATATGGTGGACCTGCCGGAAGATAGTGCCTTACTGGGAAACGGTTTTGGAGGCAGTCAACCAAGCTTTGGGCACGGACCTCAGCCAGCACGGGTCCCTTGTGTTGATAGGCCTAGGGGGACCACTTCAGGCAGTTAACACTAAGGCGGACTGAAAGCTGTACATAATAATGATGATGGCAGCCTCCTTAGTGCTGACCCGCAAATGGAAAACAAGGGATCCTCCTCAGGACCATGAATGGGTAGCGAAACTGTGGGGATTGTTGGCTATGGACTGGCTTACGTATTCTGTCCAGGGGGACCATGCCAAATCTTTAACAGACTGGGCCTCCCTGATACGGGACTTAATGGACGGACCAAGGGTTCGTTGGTGGCCTCGTGCTATGCGTCTCTTGGGGATTGCGGAGAGCATTGGCGAGGTGGAATTCTTAACTTCTGGTTGCTCTAAGGGCCACGCCTTCCTGTTAATCGAACAATGCCCATGTTACAAGAGTTGATTTGATAAAGCCTGGGTCCATCCTCGAACTAGGAAAAGGGGGAGGGGGGAAAGAGGGGGTGTTCTCTTTTTGTTTTTTTGTTTATTGTTGTTACTGCTAATGTTCTGAAAAATGCCAATAAAAACTTACTTGTAAAAAAAAAAAAGAAAAGAAAAGGACCTCCCCCTCCTCCAGTGTGTCCTCCCGTGCCATCACTAAATCATCATCAGGACCATCATAAGTGACGCACTCATGCACCTCCTCTTCTTCCTCAACAGGTATAGCAATGAACGTGGCAGGGTTCACTGTGCAGCCTCTCAATCTCTCAATGTGAACGGATGGTCTGGACAAAATGACTTCATACGTGAAGGACCTCACAGGGGTTCTTCTTCAAGTGATTGACAGCACTGGGCACATCAGGGTTCTGTGTGGGCTGTCCTAATCGGGATATGTATTCCCTGGGAATACAAAAGGGTTACCGCCCACCTCACTTGCTTCTGTGCAGTATGTCACTGTGCTGTGCGACAAAGCATTTTTGTCCCAAACTTGTGGGGCTGGCTGTTGTGTCTGCTGCCGTGCTACACCTGTGTGTTATTGGGTGCTGGAGGTTGCATCTGCTGGGTGCTTGATCTTGATACTGGGGGTACCGGTCAACTAGGATATGGTCTGGAATTATATGCATAAGCTTGGCTGCTCCTACATTGTCACGCAGTATTCTCTGTGCTAAAAACACCAAACGGAATTAATTTGACACTTTAATCATCTAATTTAGGGTTTGTCATTCTTTACTATGGAGCCATATTGCAATCCATTTGGGATAAGTGGAAGGATTGTCACCATGGGGAGAGAGGGTTGGAGTCGGTTGTGGAAGAGTGAGTTGGGTGGTTGGACATAGGTTCAGTGAGATACGGTTGGCGATGGGAGGATAGAATGGGATGGAGCAGAGTGAGTATGGTGGCGTAGAGTAGGATGAGATCAGACAACAATGGGATGGGGCGGGTAGGGTGAGAGTTGGGTGAAGAATGGTGAGTGAGAGTGTGGTAAGTGTACAGTGGGTTGGGGTTAGTGTGATGAATCCTGCAGAGTCCCCACAGAATCCCTGTCTAAAGTCTCCTCTCAGGTGGCCAAGGAAAGGCAGCCGCTAGCTGATCCTAGCCCTGGGGCTGGTATTTGCAGGGTGGATCATCTAGTAGGAGAAGGCCACTAAGGGAATAATGTGACTCTGTTAGGAGAGGTGCAGTATTTATCTTCTTCGGAAGGTGAAGTTTCCCTAAAGCCATAATGCCTAATAGCGTGTTGTCAGGGTAAGGTTTCACCCTTCCCAGAAGCACCTAAGGTATTAGTGTTTAATGCACTCATGGTCAGCAAGAGAATGATGTGTATAACAATCAGAGAATCAATACCATAATTTCAGGGGGTTATGGTTCACCTTTGGATATAAGGTATAGAACCACGAAGCAACCAGTAGTTCCTTTAAATTCATATCTGAAAGGTACCTTTAATAAAAACCTGAAACAGAATAACCAGACGAGGAAGAGGAGCTCAGAGGCACAGAACTATGATACGCTGTCTGATGGCTCGGATAATCCACACCTGAGCTGAACTTTTCACTACTTAAGGCCCCTTTAGATTCAGGCCAGGAGAACTCATCAGCCCTGTAAGCAGCAGAAGCAGAGAATAGATGCTGGGACCTCTGCTGCGTTTCCAGAACGTTGCGGTTCCGAGAGAGTTGTAAGGATTGTGGCCTCGAGGGTGCAGAGATCGTGCAACGGGAAGCAGTGTGGAGGATGACTGACCGCGGAAGAGAGGAGCTCTCCCAGTTCTGTGTGGTACTTCAGTGTCTGGTGAGCACCGGAGTACAGGTGGAGTGAAACAGACTCCCTGCACAGAAAGCATGAGCACAGGAGCTGTGACCGGAGCAGTCAGGCATTTAAATCCCGACCTGGGAAGCAGAAGCTGAACCAGCAATGGGTCGGAAGGAAGCGCAGAGGATGTTCGGTGAGTTTGCCTATGCGAGGCGGCCCTGGGGCACATAGTGACAACCCGCTGTCTGGAAAGGGACACTTTGAAGACCGAGCTAATGAATTAAAGTACTTTTCGAATAATTCTTACATTAAGAGAAGTGGAAAACTGAAAGATGAAATGAATTGTTGCCAAAGTAAAGAGAGGGCAATACTTAATCAAGAGAACCTGTATTGCCTAAGCCAAAGGAAGGGTATAAGACCTGGTCACGATTATAACTACCATTGACTAAGAAAAGTGGAGGCAATTCTTTATCAGGAAAACCAGCATTGCCTAACCCAAAGAGAGGCAATAATAGATAAGAGGGAAACACGTTTTCCTAGAGAAAGAAAACAAAATCAGAGATATTATCAGCAGTAATTGGTGGAGCAGAAGAAACCCAAAAGTTGCAGGAAAGAAGCCCTCCTTATAATAATTATCAAGGGGAAGAGGAAATTAACCTGCATTACTTGTGGCAAATAAGTCAAAGGAACAAATGACATACATGTATATTATGTCCTTTTGAAAGAAGCTATACATCTCAATGTTGTTGAAGGTGGAAGACCTTTCTTGAAGTAGACCTCACCACTGAGTACTGGTAGTAGTAGCAGGAGTGTTATCGTGGCAGGCGAGTATACCTGTAAAGGGACATTTTAGTGGTTAGTCCAGTCAGGTTAGTGAACCAGGAAGAATGCATAGAAGTACTGCATTGTGGTTGAAGGTCGTGGTGGAAAGTGGCAAGGCTGCTAGAATGTGATGATTTGAACTGTGATGATAACACACCCTGACAATATCTTATTGTGCATGAAGAAAAAGACATTGAACTATCAAAGAGTTGGAAAATAAAGGTTTTTGGTTTTGTTGAACCAGCAACAGTCACATTGGAAGATAACTGTGTTGCATTTGATCCAAGTGCCAAGTGGAGAGTTTATGGACTGAAGAGAACTTTGTGTTACATTTTCAAACAGACTTTGGATATTGAAAATAACTTTCTTGACTGGCTGTTAGGCAGAAACCTGTGCAGTTCCCTTTGGGAACACTGCAAAAGATTTAGGACTACAGGTGTTAGCAGTAAACCCACTTGGTAGCAGTCTGTACCACCCAGATTTACCTGGTAGCTGTGGCTGAGCAGTCAGACTTCCCTCAAGAAGAGTTAGGCAGTATGCAAAGTATACACAATAGGCACTCAGACACAATAGCACAAGCAAACACTGGCCAGAGCTTTGGTATCAAAGTATATAATTATTTATTTAAAACACACTGTTTGAAACACTCCAGCACTCTTATTGTAAAACACTCTAAATACAAGTTACTATTATGATATATACAACCCTTATTCCTTATCAGACAAGTCTTAGTTAACACCACTTATTTCCAGACAGAGGTGAGCGCTTAACTATAGATGGCACTCCAATAAGTTCATGAAGAAGGGAGGGAAAAAGACAGAATATGTGAAGATACACCACTCTAAGATTTAGGAACACTTTTAGCAAGGCAGAAGAGCAAAAGTCACTTGTGAGCCAAAGTCCATAGGCTGGGCCCACTCTTAGAGAGAGCAGAGCACAAATGCGCCCAAGATCACACAGTTACACTAGGCTTTGAAAGTCTTGCAGAGAGTTCGAAAAGAGTTTAGAGAGGCTCAGAAAAGTTTAGCCAGGGTGTCCCAGGCTAACCCAGGTTCGAAAGCCGGGGGCTAAATCTACCCCGTACAGTCGGTGGCAAGGGAAGCCAGGCGGAACACGGTACCTTAAGTGGGAAGGATCCTCCAGCGGTGGCAGTTGTTCCTGGCAGCGGGTGCAAGTCTCGGCATCGTCCAGAGGAAGAGAAGATCTCGACTTGGAGGAAAGATGAAGGTCGTTGCACTGCCAGGGAAGAAACCAGCCACAGAGTTTTCCGGTTAAAGGTATTACCCTTTATTTCGCGGTCGTGGTAAAACGTGGTATTACGGTTGCCGGGGTGCTTGGCACAGGCAAGGCGGCCATGAGATGTGTCGGGAAGGCGAAAAGACGGTGAAACTGGTTATCCCCACCAGTCAAAGGAAGAAGACTCTCCGGCGGGAGATCTCCTCTGTCGTTGGGAAAAGTGGTGAGACGGTTCAGCAGGGCTCCACCGGTGGTGTCGTCGTAGCAGGTTGGGTCAGCTTCTCCCTCATCGGATTCTTAGGTCCTGTGGCGACTTCTGACGTTCCAGTCCCCAAAGCCCTGCTTTTATGCAGAAAACCCCCATTCACTCAGCCTAGCTGTCACTCAAACATGCTAAGTGGTGAGCTGGCCGGCTCACCACTTGGGCCAATCAGGACGGAGTGCGACTTGAGTTGCCTAGGCAACTCAGTCCAGGGTGCCTAATTCCCCCTCCACCCCTCCTAAGTACCCCAGACAGGGTAGCACCACTTTGGAGGGCTTCTGTGGAGAAGCCCGCCAAAAAAGTGGAACAAAGGGCTCGACTTGGGTTGGAGTCACAGAAGAGAACACAAACGCCATTTTAGAACCGAGTTTTGGCAAAAAATACCAACCGGAGAATTAATAATAAATAAATAAACCGGCGGTATGTTCGAGGCTATCGTAATTAAATAAATAAAGACAGTAGCTTCGAACAATGGGAAAATCCAATAGAGAAATATTTGCGGTTGAATATAAAAAGTAGTATCCACTGCCACCAGCCAAAACTCTATCAGGGGGGACGGAGACGTGCCCCCTCGACTAACAGACCCTGGGGCAATCGAATTGCCCCAGCCAGTACGTCCACAATATGATGGTTTGTACTGGTTCTGTTCAGAATTCAAGACTAGTAAAGTCAATGGTGACTTTACATGCCCTGGGAGACAGTAGTCAGTCCCAGGGTATGGAGTCTATACTGGGGGGTCACTATGACACCCCTGTGTTACTGCACTGAGGGTGCTGTGTAACACACATCACAAAAACACATGAAGCCCTGTGGAGTAAAAGACCCCATAGCCCATTAAACACATCTAGAGTCAAAGGAACACACTCAAATCATGTCCAAGAGTGAGAGTAAAAAGAGTCTCACTCTTGGCAGGAGAAAAAAATAAACCCCAAAAATCCAGCAAAGCTGCTGGGGGACTCACTAGGTTAGGAAATTCAGCCTAAACAGAGAATTCTCCCTAACACTGGCTCTAAGAATCCTGCTTTAATCCTCAGGAATTGGGAACTGGCCCAGATTAAAAGGACCCTTGGTTATAAAACTGTGTTTGCAAATACTTATGATGTTGTTGAGTTTGATCAGTCATCTACCTGGATGTTTACTTATGTGTACATGTGTGAGGGACAGAAACCATTTTAGAGTGTTTTCCTTTAGTCTTAGTTTAATAGGTAGGTGAATCCTCATTAGGTTAGGGCGTGTGAGGCGTTTTTCTCACCATTATTATTTCAATAAAGATGGCTACTTGTGAGAAAACTCAATCTACTTGTCCGCCTCAAATATCTGACCCCTCACATTAGGGATAGAGTGGTGGGGTAGAGTGGGTGAGGTAGCTTTTGTAGGATAGTGGGGGTATGATAGTAAGGTGGGGAGAATAGTGCAGTGGGCTAGAAGAGTGGAGTAGATTGGTGGTCTGGGGAACTGTGATTGGGTAGATTGGTGGGGAAGAGGGGTGGAATTGATGGGGTAGAGTAGGGAAAGGTGGAGAAGAGTGGGTGGGATACAGAGAGGTGAGTGAGATGAAGTGGGGAAGTGTCCTGAATTTGGGCCCACTCTCCTTTAGAAACTGGCAGCCTGTGGGGTGCATTTTAAGGCCCTAAACAGAAACCCCCTTCCCCTCACCTGAACAGCAGAATTTCTACACTGACACCAAAAACGGCTCTGTTTTGCTTTTATTTCATCTGAATGACACGAATTTCTACATTGCAACCAAAAACTGCCCTGTTTTGCTGTTATTTCAAATGATTGACAAGAAGACAAACACTGCAACCAAAAACGGCCTTGTTTTGCTTTTATTTCATCTGAATAACGCAAATTTCTACATTGCAACCAAAAATGGCCCTGTTTTGCTGTTATTTCATCTGAATGACACACATTTCTACATTGCAACCCAAAATGTCATTGCTTGACTTTTATTTCATCTGAATGACAAGAAGTTATACACTGAAACCAAAAACGACCTTGCTTTACTTGTATTTCACACAAGGGGCAAGAATTGCAATACTATAACCAAAAACAGCTTTTGCTTTCCCTTGCACATGAACAGCAGCCCTTTAAACACAGAAAAATGGCTTGGCTTTTTCCTTGTGTTCATGTCAAATTAAACAACCATGTGAAGGGGGCCTACCCATCATTATCAATGGACCAACGGCAATACAAACTTGCTCAAAAGGAGAAATCAAAAAATCCTGTGACCTAAAAGATAGGGTTTTAAACATTAGAAGCAAAAAACCTGCACACGTGTGAAAAGAAATACAGCTTTAAAAAGCCAAAGTGGAAAAGGTAGCACTGCTCGCACAGAGAAATCTCAGTGGAATATGATGGGGGAGAGTTTGACCAAAGCAAATGCAGATTATGTTCCAACCCACAAAACTCCTGACACCTTTGAATAGACCCTTTGCTACAGGAAAAACTAGTTCTGGCATGAAGGTAGGGACTCATGATGACAAAGCTCTGCTTCCCACTAGATCTCACACATATCCTTTACCATCTCACAATAAAATGTGATGCTGCAGAGGGCGTCATAATTCCCTGCTCTGCCAGACATGAAAGCAGGAGCCCGGAGATTTCAAAGAAGGCAAAGTGTAGCTAAAGCTTGACGAGGAGGTGTGAGCCCTTCCTGCACCCACTACAAAGAGCAAACTGTAACTTCAAAGGGAGTCATAAATATCTGTGGTCATTGGCTGAGTCCAGAGAAAGACAGATGGCTGTAGGGGAAGAAGTAGCCCTCCCCCAGGTGGACCAAGACACTCCCAACTTACATTAAAAGTCTGATTTCATTTTAGGCATTTTCAAGCAATCAGAATAAGAATCACTTTTGTTTTATGTTACTTTTTCATGTAATTTCCAGGCAGTTTTAAACAGACTAATTGCATTTCCCTAGGACTTTGGGGACTGAAACAGCCAGTTATCTATTAGTTTTGGGCTGCTCAGAACATGTGACAATTATGAGATTTGATGGAAAGATGGAAGATGAAATTAGGAACATGCTTCATCATTTGCAGTCATATCGGTTATACATTTTATGAAAATGACAAAAATGTGCCAAAGGGCCATGCTACCTTGTATTGAGTTGGCGATTGCCTTACCTAATTCCCTATGACCAACTAAAACTGCATATCTAGTTCATAGGGCAGGGGCTAGTATAAGTATGAAGTTATGAGACATAACTAGTTTTTGCCAAAAAGTTGAGCTGAGAACAAAGCATTGTAATAAATGCAAACAGGCAGATGGTGCTCTCTTCCATTGAACCAATCATGCCAGGGGGTGGAGAGAGGAAAGGTAACCTGTCTTATCTGAGCGGCAGGGAAAATTACAGGGTACTCCCCCTAGATTGTAAAGTTTGTGGTGTCACTTTTGCTGTATAAGGGGTACTGTACTAGGTCAGGGGATAGACAGACAAAAAATCTGGGGATACAGGAGAAGGAGGACAGAGAGAAGGCTGAACCTTACCATCTTTGAGAGTGCAGAGACCAGACGCCTTGCCCTAGCTGTCCAGAGTGTCCTGAGGTCCAGCTGGCTGTCCTGAATCCTAAACCAAGACTTGCTTTGTAAGTAGCATATACCCCAGCCCTAAATTGCATAACCCCTTCATTTTTGTAGCATTGCATCCAATATTTCCCCTCATTGAAAACCCCAATTTGCCAGTGTAATTCGGTCACCTTCCCATAGAAGAATACATTGTTAGCCTGGGTATGTTAGCAATCTCTCTTTAAAAAAAAAAAACTCTCAGTTGTTGTGTAAATCCTTAGTATTTTTGTTCAATCAATTAATCATCTTCCTTTTTCATTAAATAATAAATTAATAAATATCTTATTGATACACAACGGCCTAGTTCATTGTGACCCAGGGGGCCTCATTATGAGTATGGAGGTAACCATGCCACATTTAGCGGCATAGCTACCCCCATACCAGGTACTGGGTCCAGATTCCCCTGGAATGGGGAAATACCGGGCCATTCCTATACCTGGAACCCGGACCCAGTACATCCTCATTCCCATTTGAGCCCCCAGAGAGCTCAATGGGAATAGGGAGGATTTTAATCACGGGCCCGTTGTTAGCATCCTGGTCTGCCAGTGGGTCCTGCTAAGGACGCCTGGTTTTACCAGACGTCGTTAGCGGGACCCACTGGCAGACCTAGTAATGATGCGGTAGAGGGTTAACGGCGCTGGCAGCTCTACCAGCGCCGTTAACCCTCTACCGCACTCCTTGTAATGAGTCCCAGTGTGTGGAGGTTGGGTGTGAGATGGGTTAGAGCCCTACTCAAAACGAATCCGTAGTATATTTTTTAAAAAAGAGCATTATTGTACGCCACATTCATTGTTCGGGAAGGAGTCCCCGGCTGGAGTGTGCCGTGTAATAAAACCGTGAAAGGCCAGAGATCCAAAAAGGCAACCCAAGGAAACATGGTGTGATGTTGCCAGACCAAAGGTTTACAGAGGACCCAGGAGAGCCTTACACAAACTAGATGTGTGAAATACGAATCATCCAGAAAGTGAATCCTGGAAGAGACTTTTAATAACTCACCACAATGACCCGAGTCTTATTTACTTACCTAGAAATGGGGCATGTCTAGTAAGGAAGACACTCGTGGGGGAAGGGAAAAACTGACATGTGGACACATCCATTGGGTGGTTCTACTTGTTTATACCTCTGCCTGGAAGAATAGTTCTTTAAGGATCTGCAGAATACCCCAAAACTATATTTTTTTCTCACACTTTTCACTGCAATTATATTGCTGGGAGAGACCCCCGCAGTTCTCCCATACTCCCCTTATATGTTTTTATTACCCTATACCACCCCACATATAATTGCATAGAAATGTGCATTTCGCAAATCAGTATTTTTGTGTTCGTCATTTTCGTTGGCGCAGTAATGGACTGATACCGTTCCTTTCCATACATTCCCATCCCCAGTAACTTTTAATTCCCAGTAAAGGACCTGTCTCTTAAACCTCATTCACGTGTCTAGTGATGTCTTCCCAAAGTCTTCATGACAAGTATGCCTAGATTGAGAGGACGTGAAGTGGAACAAGATCAGGATTAGGAGGGGTTTCTTGCCCCCATCCCAAATGGGAAGGCTGCAGCAGTGATAGTGAGCGAAAACAATTCAGAAGAAAATGCAGCCAGCAATTTCTGGGAAAGAGAAAAAAGACAAAGATCCAACGCTGAAACCCATGGATGAAGAATTGTAAGCTGCACTGCAGAACACCAACTGTAAGACTGCACATGAGAGGAAATGTCAGAGTGGCCAGACGTGCCAGACATCCTGAAGATTCTTGCCACAATAAAAGCAAAAGAATGGCCTTCTGTAACTTATGCATGGGTGTCAGCCACGCAGGTGCTTCTGGCGCTTTATCAATGACCTGTTATATATGGGAGGATGGTGCTGTGATAGGAATGCAGGGTCTGGAACTCTGGACCTTTTTATTTAAAAGTTTTATTTTCATTAAAGAAACAAAGGGGGAAAAGCATACCATGTACATTATGGTTTATATTCAAAATGTCGAAAAAAAAATGTCGACACGCAAAAAAGTCGAAAAAAAAATGTCGAAAACAATAATGTCGACATCCTATACATACAATGGAGGAAGTCAATTTTTCGAAAAAAAAATGTCGACAAAAAAATGATCGATTATCATAGACAATAACCCGAAATAATTATTGGGGGGGGGTCCCCCCCTAACCCCCCAACCTCACCCTACATCACGAACCATCCCAGCACCCCCTCCCCTTCCCTTCGTCCGTAATCACCCACTTGTCTGTTACACTAGATAAAGATAGGTTACGAAATGGTTAACACACTAGATGACATTCCTGAGTAAAGCACCTTGTTTTTGATAGCAGGAAACCAGTAACGGCTGTGGAAAACCGTCATTACCTGACAGAACATCTCTTGAGAGGTTACTTCGGGCAATTGATTACACTTCTTTCGTACTTATAACAGGAGAAAAGGTAAGACGCACTACCATTATAAAAAATAACGTGTACAATAAAACACATAGTATAAAATACCACAAAAAAACTAATTTTATGTATCATTTCAGGTGATAAAATGGAAAACAAAGTAGAATTTATAGAAAGCCAAAAGGGAGGAAAGCAGTTAATTTGGAATGGATACATATTCTATAAAGAGCTTCAGCGAAAAGAGAGAATTTACTGGCGCTGCACAGAATATGCGAAAAATAAATGTACAGCCCGCGCAGTAACAGTGGGAACAGAAGTAAAGGGAAAAGCTGAACACAATCATATGCCTGATCAGACAAATATAATAATCAGGAAAACATTAACGGAACTAAAAAGAAAAGCAATAGAACATGAGGGGGAAACTAGTGGATCTGTACTCAGAGAAGTTTGTGGCCAATTACCAACACATGTAACAGCGCAATTACCAGCTGAAAAATTAATGCAGCGCACTATTAACCGAGCCAAACATACTAGTGAAAACCTACCCCCTCCACCTACATCCTTTGAAAATATAACTATTCCGGATATTTTTAAGGTTACAGCACGAGGAGAACATTTTTACTGTGGCTCAATTGGAATAAACAATGACAAAATCTTGGTGTTCGCTACCGCACAAAACTTTCAACATCTAAGTCAAAGCAAAAATTAGCAGAGTGACGCCACTTTTAAGGTATGCCCTCACCCGTTTTTTCAATTTTATACCGTACATGGAACAATCAATGACAAAATATTACCACTGGTTTACTTTTTGATGCCAAAAAAAACAGAAGACGCATACAAAATCATATACAATAAAATTAAGGAAACTACACCAGATTCGCAACCAGAGACAATAATCATGGATTATGAAACAGCACAAATCAAGGGTTTTTCTAGCGTGTACAAAGAAACTAGAATAAAAGGATGTTTTTTTCATTTCACACAAAGTGTTTGGAGAAAAATACAAAAATTAGGTTTGGGATCAAAATATACGGAGGACAGTTACTTTCAGATTAACGTTAAGAAACTTTTTGCATTGGCTTTTGTACCGGAAAATCATGTTATTACTTATTACGAACATTTAATTGAAAGTCAGTACTATAAAAATCATGAGGATGAATGTACAAATTTACTGGACTACTTCGAGAATACCTGGATAGGCCAATTAACTAGGAGTGGCAACAGACGCAGACCGAAATACGCAATTGAATTGTGGAACTGCTACCAGTCTACCATGGACAACAAACCAAGAACAAATAACTCGTTAGAAGGCTGGCATAGCCGCATAAATAAAAATTTCAACACCCTACATCCAAATTTATGGCATTTCTTAAGAGACTTAAAATTAGAGGAACAACACCAGGAATTGAGAATTTCACAAACAATTTCTTTGGCAAATCAAGCACCGAAAACAAAAAAATACAGAGACTATGATAATAAATTAGTGCAACTAGTACAAGCATTCACAATAGAGAACAAGGACATTTACTTAGATTCTATTGCATTTAACTTAAAATGTTAAGAAGAACACTTACAGTTTATGGTCGTCAAAAATCAGTGTTGAAAAAGTTGAAAAATCCCAAAAAAAACCATAAATCCAGGTGCAAAAGGACATTGCATTAACCATGAAAAAGTGCCGATAGGTGAAAAATCCCAAAAAAAACCATAAATCCAGGTGCAAAAGGACATTGCATTAACCATGAAGAAGTGCCGATTCCAGGCTAAAATCCACAACTTGAGTAAAAAAAAGTATCCAAAGTCCACGTAAAGTATCCAAAATCCACATTAATCCAAGATCCAAAAATCCGTTCCAGGTAAACTCGCTGCTCCATGAAAAAAAGACTACCAAGAAAGCCATATCCCAAAAAAATGAAAACATCCAGGAATGCAAAATCCAACATCCATACGGCAAAATCCATGGAATCCAAGTAGACCCGGTCCATCCGATGAAAAACCAATAAAAAAATGATGAAAACCCAAAAAAAAAAAACAATCCAAGGACCGAACGGACGAAGACGCGACCGCGGTAGAAACAAGTCGATAGTGGGCTTTAAAAATGGCGCTCACGTTTACGTTGTACTACGTACCGTGCGTAGAAAGTCAAAACAAATATACGTTGATAATTATAAACATACATTTTTAACTCGCTAGCGCCATCTACTGGTTGTTTAGTATATAACATGTTGAACTGAATTACAAACAGTTGTTGCATTTATTTATTTATTTAACTGAAAAGAAGCATTGTTATGTTTATTTATTTATTTAATACAATACGTTGCACAGTTATGTTTGCATTAAGTATTACCTATAAATACTTTTTTAGATTTAATAAACATAAAGATGAAACTAAATTACCGTCCGAGTTGTTTATTTTATATAGAATGTATTTATGTATTTATTTATGAGTCGAAAAATTAATGTCGAAAATATATTATGTCGACATTTTTGTATGTCGACATTATTGATTTTCGACATTAATTTGTCGACATTTTGACTGTCGACATTATTGATGTCGACATTATGACTGCACACCGTACATTATAATGGTATCCAAGGATTGTAACGGCTAAGTTACTTGCCTGTAACTCCTATACTCCAGCACTCGTATCTGTGATGAATCTGAGATGATTAACCCAGGAAACCTGGCCTGAAACCCTCCCATGTGGCCATGAAAAGGCAGACGCTTTCTGATCCTAAGCCTGGGGGCGGTGTTAGTTGGGAGGATAACATGGGAGAGGAAACCGATCAGGAGGAATGGGAGACCACCTTAGGTAATTTCCCCCAAAACCCCAATCTCCTAATAGCCTTTTTTAATATAGAAGCTGTTGAAGAAGCTGCCTTTTGTGTGGTGGACTTCGAGTCCAAGAATGCCCAGAGTACTGGGACAAGGAAGAGGGCTGCAGAGGCACAAGGTTGTGCAATGCAGCTCATTAGGGTTGATGACCCACACCAGAGGGTGGTTTAGAGGCAAAAAGGCCCCCTCAGGTGAAGGCCATTAGATCAAGATGGATGAAGGCGAGGCAGCCGAAACAGTAGCAGCAGGGGGGTAATGGTAGTACTGTTTGGAGGAGTTTTGAAGCCTCCAAAAAGCAGCAGAGGAATAAATTGTAGCAGAGCCAAGTCACCAGGGCCAGAGTGGTGAGAGAAGTTGATGCTGGTCCTGTGAGGATTGTATGGGCTCGAGATTTCAGCTGCAGTGGTCGAGCAGTGGAAAGCGTGCCTTTGGGTATCTTTCTCCACTGTAAAATGCTCAGCGGTGGCAGGTGAACACCGGAGCACTGGGGAAGCCGCGAGGGTTGTTGCAGAGGTCACACAGCGGAAAGCACACCTGGTAATGACATTCCCCACTGTGAAGCGGTTAACGGTGGCAGGCGAGCAACACGGGATGTGGGAAGCCGAGCAGGAGAGGTTGTCGAACCACATAGGAGAATTGAAGCAGACGAGCTGGAAGCAGCAAGGCAAACGGACGCACATGCCAAATCTTGTGAGTACACTATTCTATTGTGACCCCAGAGCGCTCTGTGACTGCCCATAGCTTGCATATAATTTTCCTTTTGAATGCCGAACTACAATAAAACACATTGACGATTGTGATGAGTACCAAGCTGATAGAAACCAAAGTCATTGGCCTCAGAATACTGCAAAGATTCAATCTGAAGGAGGTGACTGTTGCATAGTGGGTTATACTAAAAGCCAAACACACAAAGGGCAATATCTCCAGAAGTGAACCTGAACCATCATTACCGAAGCCAAAAGGGGCTCACATACAGGCAATTGCTAAACTATCCGCCGCCTTTGACCTGGTGGACCACAACACCTTGTGCCACCATCTAGCTACCCAAGCTAACTTTTCCCCCAAAGCTTGCGAATGGATTACCTCCTTCCTCCAAGAAAGGGCCATGAAAGTGTTCTCTGACTCAGCCTGTGCCACCCCTAGCCACATCACCTGCGGTGTGCCTCAGGGCTCATGTATCGCGCCCACGCTTTACAACCTCTTCACGAGGCCATTGTGCAGCATCCTTGACTGTCTGGGCATCTCGTATACAAACTATGCGGATGACACCCAGGTCCTCATCCCACTCACAGGCGATTACCTGGCGGATACTAAAACTCTTACCACCATCTACTCCACTATCCAATCATGGATGCAGATAACTGGCTATGCCTCAATAGTGAAAAAACCGAACTCCTCCTCATAGGAGCACCTTCCACGCTGGGGAACCTCGGTGAACAGTACACTTCCTTCACTATTGACAACATTCCCATCAAGGTCTCCAATCATGTGAAGACACTCGGAGTCTACCTAGACTCCGACCTGTCAATGGATAGACAGGTCAATGCCATTGCCTCCTCCTCAGCCTATTACTCGAAAGTCCTCAACGCTGCCAGACCATTCCTGTCACGCCAGAATTGCCTCACCATTGCCAGGGCAATAATTGGATCTAGGCTGGACTACTGTAATGCCCTACTCGTTGGGACCTCCAATAAGAACCTGGCCAAACTTCAGCTAGTTCAAAATAATGCACTTAGGGCGGCCACAGGCACCGCGAGAAAAGACCACATCTCCAAAGTCAGAAGACAGGCACACTGGCTTCCGGTGAAAGAGAGGATTGTTTTCAAAACACTCGCCCTCACCCACAAATGCCTCCATGAACTTGCTCCACCCTACTTGACCCAAAGAATCACCAAGCACTCTGCCACCAGACCATTAAGAATGTGCTATTCCAACACGATTGTCACGCCCAAATCATGCAAGGTGCGCGCCGGTGGTGCCAGCTTTCCCACTCGGGCCGCCACCCACTGGAACGCACTGTCACCTCACATCAGAATGATTGAATCCCACCAAGCCTTCCACAAAGCTGTTAAAACCAAGCTCTTTTTATGAAATGTACCTGACTGCATTCTGTTACTGTATTACGAATATCATGCCTCACCTGCAACTATGCCTGTAATTGTGTATCCATAAGACCTCTGGTCTCATGCATATCTGCTGAATTAAGAATCCAACACTTACTTGTAACAGCGCCTCGATGGCCATGGGCTGCTAGTGCGCTATACAAATGCGTATAAATAAATAAAAATAAATACAATCAGTGTTGCCTAAGTCAAAAAGAATTAACTGAGACTAGTAGTGAGTGTGAAGACTATAGCCCAGATGTAGAGAATATTTTAAACTCACATTGCCAATGCCAAAGAAGTGTAAAGAAGAGAAAGAGTTATCAGCATTTGTTTAATAATATAAAGGTGAAACAAGGTTGGCAGGAGGACTGCTCTTTTGATACAAGAGGTTCAGGAGGAAGGAAGCATTGCCTGTCTTGCGTGAGGCAAACAATAAATAGCACCACTGTGATTCTTGTTTTCCTTGAAGACATTTTCAATTCTAATTGTGTGAATTCTTTTGAAGTTGAACGTTACCACCAGTGTTTTATTTGTGCTGGTGTTTGCCGTGGTGAAGAATGGCACTCTTTTTTTGGCACCAGCACTCTCAATATGCTGTGTCTGAGCAGGCCTGGACCTTCAGAGGCTTTGGTGCGCTCACGGTTATATTGCCACTGGGGCTGGGTCCTCCCACCGGTTTCACAGTGATCGTGCTGTGCAACTCACGTACTCGGCTCAGGAGTCGGATGACCCCCCTCCTGGCTGTGGCTGCTGCCGGATGCCTGAACGCACACCGCACGACACCGGCTCCGGGTGCACTGGCAATGAAATGCAGCGTGCGTGCAGGCAGCAGTGCTCATGGCCATGCCCGCATGGGCCACCCCAGCCTGGCAATACGCATCTTGCAGCAGCTTGCCAGGGGTTCAAGCGGAAATCTGGTGGGCCCATTATGGATGCTGCTGCATGGTGCGGGTTCAACAGAGAGTTGCAGGCAGTTGACTAACTTGTCTGCAACAAGTTAGTCACACAAGTTCACAACTCCTGGAAGACCAGACCCGGTCTCTGTTGTTGTTGCTCAGTTGCTGCTGCAAACAATCCTGCACGCGCCTGCCCCAACAACTTGTATTGCTGGTGGCTGAGTGCTAAGGGATTTCCTGAGCGAGCCTGAGGGAGGCTAAAACTGCTGCACCATCTGTGGCGAGCAATCAATCCAGCTGTGGGCCACGGGGCAGCAGCTTATTTCGTTTTTTTTCTTGTGTGTAGCGTGCTGTGAGTATGACCCGGGTTACGTGGTGCCGTCCGTTTGTTGTGCCTGGCCCTGCTGTCTGATGATGTGCATTGGACAGGACAAGGTGGTCACCCATTTTTTAAATGTGTGCCATGCCCATGTGTGCCAGGCAGGGGGTGTACAGACTCAGTGAGTCTCTTAGCCACACCCTGGCTAGTGCGCATGGCGAGGGAAGGCACACAGCCAGGACTAGGAAACAGCAGAGGCGGTCATGGCCAGAAGCTCCAGCCAGGGTCGGATTGTCCCATCGGCCATTCGGCCCGCGGCCGGGCCAAAATCATTATGAGGCATTGGGGGCCGGTTCCAAAAGCCCATGCTTGGACCGCAGCCGGACATAAGTTACAATGTAACTTACAATGAGATCCTTTGAGGCCCCGCCGGCACCGCCGCGGATGCAGAGAAAGCAACACCGTGGTGCCAGTCGCCAGCAGTCAGTGTTAAAAAACACTGGGAGAGGCAGGGCTGGGCGGGGCTGGGGCTGTCTCTCAGTCCGGCCTGCTCCCTCCCAGTGAATTGGAGAAGAGCTTCATGAAACTGCATAGTCTATGATGGAGCAGCGGTGGCGGAACAAGGTAAGCAGTAGTCAGGGGGACTGGGTAAAGGTTGTGGATGCGGGAAAGGTAGGGTAATCATGTGGGGTGTGGGTGGCCGTTAAGTTACCTGGAAAGTGTGCAGGCCGCTGCACAATGCTGCTTGTACGTTGTACAACTGGCAACGAGGGTAGGTTAAACATGGTGCAGGCATTGTGAACTTCATGTCGGCGTATGCGTACTATGAATTTTAATGCTTTTACATGAATGCAGCCCTCCATTTCAATTTCTTGGGTGATTTTATATTGGTCATGGTGCACAAATTGTTAACTTCATGTTGTTGTGTACGCACTAGGAATTTGAATGCTTTTACATGAATGCCGCCCCGCATTTCAATTTCATGGGTGATTTTAATTTAGACATGATATAGGCATTGTTAACTTCATGTCACCGTTTCCTGAACTTTGTAAAACAGCATGGGGTAGAAAGCTTAGTTTCATGCAGCCTACCTCCTCCTTGCTGAGAAGTCAAGGCACACTGTAAAATGAACAGAAGGAATTCGCTTCTGGCAAATTAATTTTCATGGAGATAGCCTGTATGAGCATGGCTTTGGTGTAAAAGAGCCAATTTGCCATGCATCCGAACATCCCCAGGAGAGGCGCCTTGCCACTTTAAAGCAAAAGGATTACTCTTCCAGCAAAATCAAACCGGGTTCACCCTCAAAGGGGAGGTGAGCTTTGTATTGCGAGTTTCAGTGGGAGAGCAAAATGTCCACTTCATACACAAGCAGAAAATCGCACTTCCCTTATGAGGAGCTCGGGAGAGGTGGAAAGGTGAGGAATTAATGCTACATTTTACAAGACAGGGGGGACACTTCTGATGCAGCAGGTCCCTGGCTTGTGCAGCGGCATGAGTGGCTTGGGGACATGGGTCATTCGGTTGAGGGATTGCGGGGGCACTGTTGGGGAGCCGAACAGCGGCATGCATACAAGGGATCACATTCGACAGGAGCTAAGGGGGGAACGTTTGGCATGTCGGGTATGATTGTGCTGTATTTGGTCATGTAGCCTAATGTTGGGGCACCTTATGCTGAGATACGCCCATGTGAAATAGGGAATAGAAAACAGCAACGCAGAGTATGCAGGGCCGCTCGCTCCGTTCTGATGGT
This sequence comes from Ambystoma mexicanum, assembly GCF_040938575.1. Taxonomy (NCBI): domain Eukaryota; kingdom Metazoa; phylum Chordata; class Amphibia; order Caudata; family Ambystomatidae; genus Ambystoma; species Ambystoma mexicanum. The sequence goes on from NC_090935.1 coordinate 645,064,518, forward strand.
ATTCTCTTTGCATTTCGTACTTGTAGTACTCTTGTTTAGATATGTCGATTGTAGCTCGAACGGTTGTGTGCTGCAGGTTTTTCTACCAGGTTGTTTCATGGTAATATAATGTTTGCATGCTCATCATAGTGGTTTTTCCCACTACATGTGACTATATTGTTGGGAATATCACGTTGCAATGTTGGGGGGGCTTGTTGTGGGCAGCCGTTGTTGGTTTTCTGTAAAGTCGTGAATTGACACGATTCACGGATGATGGTTGAGGGCCACTTTTGAGTCGAGGGGTGCTCCACTTTTTTTAGGCGAGGGTAGGCCACTTTTTTTTGGGTGTCCGGGCCTATTTCTTGTCCCAGTCCGACCCTGGCTTCAGCGTCACGTGAGTAAGCTGAGGCGGCAGGCACTGGCTGAGCCATTGTTGAGCCAATTTGAATGATTGTTGATGAAAAGAAATCTGCGCTTGACTTAAAATAAGTGGTATGTACAGCTAGCTCTCCGCCAGCTCTCCTGTACTAAACGCATGCCTTGCATAGTACACATTTGATAGATCGTAAACTTAAGGGAACATTATGTGCGTACATCATGTTTATTTGAGGGGGTGGACTGAGGCCAAGAAATCGGGATGTGATGCACACAGGCCATTGGGAATGCATTTGCAAGGATGCAGTGAGTGACAGATCCATCCAGACTTCTGAAATGTGTTACTCTTCATCCCGGTTTGGCATGGTTAAAACCCTGGGGGTGGAGTTCAAGCCAAAACAGAGTACTTTGAATTGGTAATGCGCGTTCCCAATGATGAACATTAGGAACCGCCTGTGCTTTCTGTGGATAGGGTCCTGAAAGCAGGCTTACTGAAGGTCAAGTGATACCAGCAAGTCTTGGAATTCCAGAGCCTGGATTATTTTCCTCAAGGTCACCATCCTGTATGTGTCCTTTATCAGGCATTTGTTAAAATCCCTGAGGTCTAGTATGGGACGGAATCCTCCCCCTTTCTTGGGAAACAGAAAGTATCGGGAGTACCAACCCAAGCTTTCTTCCTCAGCTGTAACTGCCTCTACTGCGCCCCCTTCAAAAGAAGGCCATGCAGCTCTTCCTGTAGCTCCCATTCCGGCTTTCGGGAGGGAGGTGGAGACCTGTCCGGTGGCCTCTTCAAAAACGGGAGGCAGTAACCCCACTCGATCAACTGAAGGACGCAGGCGTCAAAGGTATTTTCCTTCGATTTGTCCAAGAACCCGGAAGACTCTCCCCCCAACCGGTGAAATATGAGAGACCTCAAAGATGGTTCTGAGGCACCATGGACATAGACGCTACAGTCATCAACTGTCTCAACCCTCCTGTACCTCTACCTGGCTGTGGGAACCTGCATTGCCCTTGTTTGGCCTGGGGTGTTTGCGCCCTTCTGGGAAAGGTAGAGTACCTCCTGTAACCCATCCTCTGGACCCAAAGGCAAAATTCTGCCATGAAGGATGTGGCTGCACTGCTAATCCTAGTGACTTAGCTTTGAGTCCTTAAACCTTTCTAGGGACTTGTCGGCTTTTGGGCCAAAAAGATGTTCGCTATTGAAGGCAACGTCCAGCAACTTTGCTTGAATATTCAGCGAAAACCCTGATCCCCTCAAGTAAGCAGACCTGCGTAAAACTGTCAAAGTCTCCATAGCACAACCCATACAATCTGCTGCGTCCATCCCTTCTTGGAGCTCTTGACAAGCCATTTCTTTGCCATCAGCCACTATAGCTAAGAAGTCAGCTTTGACTCCCCCCTCTGGTAGGTGATCAGCAGCATCTGAAATTGTGCTCCTGAGGATATTGGAGAATTTGGAGAAAGCACAAGAGGCATTTGCAGTCTTAAGAGCAATGCTCCGCAAGGCAAAGAAGTTTGTTGGAAAAAGGGTCAACTTTTTTAGACTCCCTTTCGGTGAGGCCACAATGATCTTCTCGACAGCTTTGCGGTATTGCGTGTTTGGGTGCGCGTACGGATCAACTGTTGTAATTCCAAATACAGAGATGTGTCCAGACCACTTGCATCATGTAGGCCCTCCGCCAGTTGAAGTAACCCAGCTTGCCCACCAAAAAATCTGGCAGTGGATCCAATCCAAAGCTGTACCAACCCATTGGCTCAAAACTAAACGGTAGCAAATCGCCCTCCTCATTAAAAAAGAAACATTTTAAAGAAGAAGAAAAAAAGGCCACATTGAGTCGAACAACAAAGATCGAGTGTCAGCACAAAACCTCAATCTTCCAGGGGCCTCTGGTCAAGGGGCTTCTTTGCCCGAGGGGGTTGCCGACAGTCTTGGTGCAAGAGGGTGTTCCATAGTGGTCTTGCTCGAGGGCGTTCTACCCACATTACCTGGCTTTGTGCCGGACAGACCGGGCGTGGTTGGAGCCATATCGACGTGCAGCACCGCGGCCGAAGCCGTACCAGCTGAGGCCTTCCCAAAGCCTTCGAGCATTTGGGTTTTAATGTCCTCCCACTCCTCCCTAGACGCACTCTTCGCAGGGTACGACTTAACTCTTTCGTCCAAGGAGTCGGAATCGCACCTGTATTCTTTCTTGTGTGCTGAGGAGGAGAAGGAGTATTGAGATTCACTATGGGAGTGCAAACGATTAGATTTCATATGGCAACGTCCCTCTCGATGTTTACCAGGAGTTGGCCCCTCGGTATCGTGCTCTGATTACCTTGGAAGCAATTTCGCCACGGGTTTAGATGCCAGTCTGCCAAGCGTTTCTTCGGTGACGTCACGTCCGATGTTAGAGAATAGCGCAGCCGTGTAGAAAGGAGTCAACAATATCGAGCAGCACTACGCCCCCTGTCAACAAATTATTCTGAGAAGCTGGTGCTGGATAGATATCCATCAAGATGAGGAATCTGTGCGACAATGCAATCTATTGAACTGTATTTTCTATTTTCTTACCAGATATGTATACACAGCAGAGGCAGAGCATGGTTTCTTCCATAGTTCTAAAGGTTGATCTCAGAGGCAAGCATGAATATCTATCAGAGTCCCTGCCATCTTTGTCGGGCACAGTGGTGTCTGATTTCTTTCTTCAGGGACGAACCGAAAACCGATGGGGCTGCCTTAATGAATACTTAAATCATTCTTTAGACAGAATTTGTCCCATATCTCTGCTTAAGCAGATTTTGATGGGAATCGTACCCGTCAGTCAGGCGAGGAGTCCATGCAGTGGTGCTCCCAGACATTTTTCATAGGGGTGGCCTGATGAGGCCACAGGAAATCTTGGGGTGGCACACAGGGTGCCCCACAGGGGTGGATCCAGTCTCAACATTTTGGCAGGGCTGGATGGCAGTGTTGAAAACTGTTAGTGAAACGGGACATTAAACCTGTTGCGCTACTGAACACCCTCATCCTAACACCCACTCCCCGAGCCCATGAGGCTGAGTAGACATCACGCCTTCCTTTGGCCCATTAGATCCATCTTTCACCCCAACTCACCAGAGGCGTAGCCATTATTCTGTTACAAGTGGGGCCTGGAGCTAATGTGGTAGGGCCCACATTAAGAAGTGCCTGCAGAAGGAAGGGCACTTGTTCTGCCCCCAGCCAAATGCATAGGAGCCACAGAGAGTAGTGAGGGAGGGCGAACCAATCAAGGGGGAGTGTCCCCTTGAGAAAAGGTTTTAAATAATGGGTTAAAATAGTGCATTTTACAGTACACTTTGTGATAAATTAGGTTAAAAGCCACACAGTTTACACTCGGTTTTGTAGGGTAAAAATACGTTAGATGCCAAGCCACCAACAATGCACAGGAGCATTTTCAAACACATTTTCATAATGGCTTTGCCCGCTATATGCCAGTACTCTGCCAGTGTAAGAAAGCATTTTCATATTGATTGGGCTCACACGTGTCCATTTTGGTGCACCTATATATGCCACTATTCCCACATAGGAGAATACTCATGTTTTCTTTGTCGATAATGCTAGTAACAATATTATAACAAAGCATGTTTATGGTAGCTCTCCCAATACATGCCAGTATCCCCATGTAAGAAAATACTGTTGTTGGCTTTGCCTTAATGCCAGTGAAAAAAAGCCATGCCACAGTAAGAAAATATATCCTTGCTGACTCCACAAATCCTCCACTCCACATATAAGAACACTCATCATTTTGTATTTGATCCCTAACGGCAGTAAAACATGTCATGTCACAGAAAAAAACATAGCCTAGCAGGCGCATGAATGCCCCGACCCCACTGGAAGAACACGTATGTTGCCTTTAGTCTTAACACCAGTAATTAACTGCAATGCCACAGAAAGAAAACATGCTCTTGCTGGCTAGTTGGTAAGTTAGCTCAGCGGGTTGGGCACATGATTTGTAATCCGAGTGTGATTCGGAGGTTCAAATCCTGGCAAGGCCAACTCTGCCTTTCCTACTTTAAAATGACCACCGTGATCTCTACCCTACTCTACGGACCTCGTACTATTATTTTGCTTTTGCACCTTGTTACCTCTCTCTTACTATGTACTGTTTTCCCTGCTCACCAAGTTGTACCACCGTCGTGATACTTACGGGTTTGGGTGATGTCAATAAATGCAATAAATAAATAAAGCTCATTAAATGAGTGCAAACGTCAGCTCTGTGTTACATTTGATGTAAAAATGTTCTCTACATTGCTTTGGCGAAAGCGCTATTTTTGTTTAAACATTTTTATTTGTGTTTATCAAATTTTCATTGATTTTACAAAAGTGATGCCGAAAGAGATCTTCGTATTATGTGTTTTTGTGGTTTTGCCTTGTGATACTAATAAGTCTGTTTTTCCTTGAGGTGTTAAATTTGGTGGGGTCCTTGCCAGTTGGGTTTCTGATCTGAGGCATTCCCAAAACGCTGCTTCGAGAATCTTGGCTGCCGCAATTGTCCAGCTCATTTTCTTCCAACTTATGAGTCGATTCCACCAGGTTTCTTCTTCTCGCAGGCCAAACAGCTTCAGCAGAGGAGTTAAATAGGCCTTTCTCAAGGTGGAGGTTTCAGGACATTTTGTTAGAAGGTGGCGCACCGTTTCGATTTTTGTGGGCTCTTTGCACAATCTACAGATGTTGGAATTGGATTGACCTCTTATTGCTCTTATCTCGTTTGTTGGGAGGAGGTTTAGTCTTGCCCTTATGAAAGTTTGCCTTAAGGATTTTTCTGGAAATCTTCTAATGACTAAGTTGATGTCATTTAGTTTCTTGCTTTGCCACGGAAGGTGAGCGAGAAGTTTGTTGGATGCTGTTTTCTCTTGCGTGTGTATCCAGTCTTGTTCATGCATCTTCTTCTTGACTTGGTTGGATTTATGAGTAAGTCTTCTTTGGAGCAGACAATTTGTTCCATTGTGTTTTCTTTTTCTTCTGCCCAGGCTAATAGTGGTTTGCATTGGCCCTTTTGAATTTCTTGCTCAATCAGTTTGTAGTGCGCTGGGGTTTCTGTCATGGTTACTTTTCTGTATAGTAACATTTCATTAGCGTCTACTGACGCTTTCAGTGAAGACAGTCCTAGTTCTCTTCTGATTCCCGTGATGGATGTTGATTTTGGGAGGCGCATTACTTCTCTCCAAAAGTGGCCTTCCAACTTTGCCCAGAGACCCGGTGGAATGGTGAGGAAAGCTTGTCTCCATATGTCAAGGAGGGGACAACTTTGGCTTTGTAGAACCTTATAACCGGAAGAATCGAGAAGCGTCCAAATTTTCTATCCATGGCTCGTGCCTGAGCAGCCAGTTTCCTGTTTTTTTTCCCACAGGTGGCTCTGCATTTTTACCTCACCCCCCGTGCTGTCAATCCTCACTCCTAGATATTTGAAGTCTTTTACGACTTCAATTGTGATGTTTTCGATGTTCCAGCGATGTGTTTTCTTCTTTTTTGCTGTTTTTTCTAGAATTAAGATTTTTGTTTTTTCTATGTTTATTTCAAGGTTGTTCTTTAAAATGTAGCTGGCTAGATTATTTAGTTGACGTTGCAACCCAATAGGGGTTTGGTCAAGGAGCATGATGTCATCTGCCTAGAGCAGCCTTGGGACTGTTGTATCTCCCAGTTTCGGTGGAAAAGTTCTAAGCTCTTTGCCAGAGTCTTTCTAATTGCTGAGAAATGCAGGAAAGAGCGACAGCGCCAGTGGGCACCCTTGCTTCACCCCTCGGTTGATTGAGATTTCTTCCGATAATACTCCGTGTTGATTTAGCTTCACTCTCATTAATGTTTCCCGATGTAGAGCTTTGATGGGTTCCAGGATTCGATTTGGGCATTTCCAGGCTTCTAGTTTGGACCATTGCAAGGTGCGATCAATCTTGTCGAAAGCCTGTGTTGTGTTAGATCGACAAAGGCAATGAAGACCTTAGATCCTTGTGCACGCGTTTTGTTCTTTATGATGTTCAAAAGCATAATGTTAGCCGATGTTCCAAGGTTTTTTGTGAAGCCCGCTTGGAATGGATCCCATCTCGGGGAGGTTTTTGCCCATTTTTGGAATCCTTTTAGTAAGATTGAGCCATAGAGTTTCCAGATTGTATCCAACAATGCTATCAGCCGATAGTTGCTGGGGTCGGATCTGTCTCCCTTTTTAAAGATTGGCACCACCGTCGCCGTTGTCCAAGATCGGGGTATTGACTTTGTGTTTGTTGTTGCTTTAAAGACAAGACTGATGAACGGGGCCCATTCGCTAGAGTTGTTTTTCAAGTCGATATTTGTTATTCCATCTGGGCCAGGGGCTCGACTTGACTTTAGTTTGCAAATTGGTCCTTCAATGTCTTCAATGTTTGAGAGGTCTTCCCAGGGAGAGAGGCAGCTGGGATTATACGGCAAGATTGAACCTTGCAGTGTTTGGAACAGGGCAGTGAAGTGACTCTTCAATCTATCTTCGCTCACTGTGTTGGCTAATACGAGGTCCTTCGTTCTGTCCACTGCTTTTATAAGTGACCAAAATTCCCTGGAGTTTCTTCCTGTGACCTTTTTAAGCATCTCCTCCGAGTCATTTTGGTAGAGTGTCAGGCGGTGGGATTTTATCCAAGACCTTTATTTTTTTGCTTCTTCTTTAAGTTTGTTTTTGATGTAAACCGATCTGCATTTTGACGCCTGGCGTTTTAATTTCCTTGTAGCCCCGTGTTTATCCACCAGTAATTTGTCATACTGATGGAGCCCTTGCTGTCCGCCTTTTTTCCGATGTTTAGAAGGTTTTACCTGGCATTGAATCAAAAGGGGTTAGTAGTCAATTTTGGCCCTGCTCTTGTCGGGTGTTTTTTCAAGTTTCTTTTTGTAGTTTGAAGTCAAATCAGATACCCTTTCTGTTGTTAGTTTTAGGCGATTCCCTTGATTCGACACTTCCACCTTTTCCTTCATTGTGGAACTTTGTGTGATGTTTCGTGGACCATGTTATTTGGAGAATATTATGATCACTTGCATCCATTCGTAGAACGTTGAACGAGGTTATGAGATTTAACATTTCTTCTGAGGCAGGCAAATATATACTCTATGGTTGCCGTTTGAGTGCTTCTTTCCCAAGTTGGGATTTGAGGTGTTGTTAGTTGGAGCTGGACGGTATTGTGGATGTTTCTTGAATCCATTAATTTTAGCCATTTCTGTCCTCTTGAATCGCCTCGGAGATTGAATCTGGTTAAAGGCGGGTGGATGTTAATGTTTGGGCATTTGGCATTTAGGTCGCCAAGGATGACTATCTGCTTGATATCTGAATTGGCCTGTATCTCGTCGATTTCTAATTCGATTGTTTGAAGAAATTTGTCGTCCGAGACTTAACTGGGGTTCCAGTAAGTTGTTATTATGATGTTTGGGGATTCCCAGGTGCTGTTTGTCTTGTGATCTTGTTGCAACCACCTCACCAGTACCGATAAGTGGTTTTGCGAGGTGGATAATTGCTTTTCAATTTATAGACCGCTCCCTGAGCGCACTACAACCAGTAGGCCAGCTGAGCGGTGACCTTTTAGGCCTCTTGTAACTGGGGAGGTGGTTATTTTGTATTCGTCCATTGCTGGCGTGGCAGTGAGCCAGGTCTCTTGTAGTGCTAAGATATGAAAGTCTCCCAGCTTTATTTTTCCTGTTCTCATCAAATGTTTGAAACCCTGTGTATTCCACGCGGCCAGTTTTAGTGTTGTCGTGGTCGAGAGCGATTTTTCCCCAGATGTTTCCGTTTCCGCCCTCGTTGATCGTTGCTATTTATTAGATGAGTCTGAGGTTGCTTTAGGTAGCCATGCCCAAAGCTGTTTTACTGGCGCAAAGGCGAGGCCAGTTTGTTTTGTTTTCTCTTTAGTTTCGGTTGGTCCTTTGATCCCCTTCGTGTGATTTTCCTTTATCCGTGTTTTCTTTTTCCTTCTCTTTGTTACCCCGATTTGGGGTTTGTTCCTTTTTTTTGCTTATCTGAGAGCACAGGTCTGGAAAGAAGGCGATGTTGGCTTTGTGGGCTGTTTTCCGGGCTATGGTTTGCTTCGGGTCTCGACCTGTATTCCATTGACTGAGGTCTTGCTGTAGTGCCAGAAGTGTGCTTATCAACGGTTTGGACGTTCCCCTGGAGCTCCGTCAGGAGATAGCCTCTTTGTCGTAGGGCCTCATTTATCTCTTTGGACTGTTTTTTTGATGTGGTTTCTTTTATATGTATGTAGGCTTTTGCCTTTTTGTCTTTGTGGTAGGGTTCTACGAGGGTGATATCTTCTGGGCTTAGATATTTGAGGTCCCTGATGTTTCTAAAGATCTTCATTAACGTCCCTCGATTTAGGATTACTACTTCAAAATTTTGCTCTGTTTGTTCCATTTTAAAAGTCTTTCTACGGTGCAATTTCTTCTTTTGTATTTGCGAGACCCACGTTTTTCTTGATCTAATCGGGAGATATTGAAGTCTTGAAGGGGAACAACTTGGGGTTCTGCGCGCAGTAGCTCTTATCTTAAATCTTTTTTGGGGGCTTATTTCTGGTGGATTGTTGACCTTGCTTTTGTCATCTAGTCTCTTGTCACAATTTGTTGTTTGTCTTTGTTTGTGCAATGGTGTGCCTGTTTCATACTGGTTTGAAGTCGCCAGCCCTTTTGGCTATCTCGAGCTTTCTCTCAAATTTGGAGATGGACAGGTTGAGCTCTTGCGTCTGTGTTTTTTTGGCGATGAGTTCTTGTTTGTTTTTTTTAGCGGGGTTTCTAAGTTGATTACTGTGTCCTTTTTGACGTTTGGTTCTGGTGTCAAATGTGTGGTGAGGTTCATAGAGGTTTTGTCTGCCATGAAGTCTTCAATCGATCTTGGGGATTTTTGTGTTTGGTGTTGTCACCGTCTGAATTGTCGGTGCGTTTTTTCTTTGATAAGCAAAAGAGAACACGTTTTTTTGTTTGGTCTTCTCTGGGCCTGCTTTTCTGACACTAGACCGTTCTGTCTCTTTGATTGGTTGTTTTTTTTTGTTTTTCTGGATTGCTCGTTTGCTCCTGCTCGGGCCTGTGACGGAGGCCAGACTTTATCGGTGATCCAATTGTGATGCAGTCGTCATTGACCTTATTTTGTGTCTTGTAGGCCTCCCTTTCTTTGGGTTCTGGGTTTTTCTTAGTTTTTTTGTCCATCTTGTAATTTGCTGGTGAAGCTAAAGAGCGCAGGGCTTGGTGGCAGCTCTGTTTTGGGATTCCTTTGTTGATTGGTGTTTTTGTTTCACCCCTTTCAGTTCTAGGGGTGTGTCCTTTTGTTTTGTTCTCTTGTTCTTTAGCCGTGATGAAACCTTCAAGGAAAATTAGTTTCCTGTGCATTAGTGTGGTTAAAGTCGTATGGTCCTTTAGCGTTTCATTGAGAGCCTCAAAGAGTTTTCCGAAGGGCGCTAGAGCTATTGTGATGGCCGACATTATGGTCATCATATCGGATTTTTTTTTAGGGGTGTCTGTTGGGGGCGGGTAACTTTTGCAGTGGTGTCTGACTGGCGTGCTTTGGGATGGCTCATGTCTTGGTCTTTCTGAAGACTGGTTGTGGGATAGATGGATTTCTCTTTGGGCCCTCGTTGAAGAGCTTGTCGTTGAGGGCCTTGGCGTTCTCGGAATCTGCCAGTCTTCTTCTGTTTCAGTGGCCGGGTTAAGGTGGGATTGATCTTTGTCTTTATGGAGCTCTTCATTGAGGATGGGTGCCAGCAAAGACAGAGGGTGTGGGGGACACTTGGCTTGTTCTCCCTTTCCCTGGCCTCTGCTTAATCAGGAGGAGCCTCCTCCAGGGAGGTCTTGGGGTCGCACCTGGGGAGGTAAGCCGGTGGTGAGCGCCATTAGGTCTTCCATGATCGTGTCTAACTCTTCTGTTACATCCCTTTGGGCTTTGTTGGTTAACTGTCATGATGCCTACCCCCGGGGACCCAGACCAGGTCCAGCAACCCCGGAAGCAGGCATCAAGTTATTTTGGGCAAGCCCAAAAACCCCTGCTAGGGGCTGTTTGGGTGCGGTCCTGGCGCCTATGGCGCCAGGCTCATATGGAGAGTCAGTCCTGGCGCCAGGCTCATAGAGTAGAACTTACCTGATGCAGACCATGCTGCAAGCTTACCTGATGCAGACCATGCTACAAGAGCTCCAAGTCAAATGAGGCTTGGAAGGGACTATTTTACATAGGGACTATTTTTTATCCGGGCGGGGCTGGGGAGTAATACTTACCTGGGACTACTTTGGAGGCTATTTAAACCACGCCCGAAGAGCAGCACGCGCTTCGTGTTATTCTGCATCCAGCAGCGTAACGCTCATCGTGCCTGCAAGTCTGCATCCAGTCTTCTGCCATTGCCCGCCTCGAGTTTGGAGCTCCTAGAAAAAGGGGAGAAAGAAGGAGAAAAGGTTAGAACAAGAGCAATACCTTTGATCCTTACCTGAATTCACGATCCATCGCGCCATCGAGCTGGAAGAAAGAAGTTATTTTATGCACGTCGCCTCGCCTACTGCAGCGCCACGCTGAACTCACCGGCCTTCGCAGCATTTTCACATTCCATCGCATCTTCCTGCATGTTGCCGCCGCATTCCGGCTCCTAAGGAGTAGACAAGAACAGCAAGGTGAGCCAAGGGAATACACAGAGGAATATTAGTAACCCCCCCCATAGATTTACCTGATTTTACCACCGGGGGTACTATTCCTCTTCACGTATCGGCGCAGCTTCCACTGCATCTTCGCCGAACCCCGGCCCCTAAGGGGAAACAAAAGGACAGCAAGGTGAAACAAAGGGACTATCAAGGGGAACCCTCCTCACCACATTAGACTTACCTGATTTTACCACCGGAGGTATTATTCCCCGAGACTTCATACTTTCTCTCAGTGGCTGAATAAGGGAGAAAGCAACAGGTTACATATTGACATTATTTATCGAACTGTGTTGGAAATACAAATCCTTACCAGAATATTACCGGTTGCCACGAGGAACTCTTCACTAGGGTCAAGCTGCAATCTGCAAGGAATCAGACAAGAGTGAAAGTCAGGCATTTGAACTCTTACGAACTACATACTTTTCGGAGTCAATATTGTTCTGGAACTCACCAATTCCTTCGAGCCAGTGAAGCAACTGGTTATCAACGCGCCCCTGCGCTCAATGCAGGATGGAGAGCTCATCTTTTCAAACCATCAAGTGAGACTATAAGAGGGGACATCAAAGGTGATCCGTGGGGAGAACAGCGGGGGTGGGGGGATTTACACTCAACTCCACAGGTGGTTAATTCCCTTTCTCCATTTGCAGAAGAATATTCCTACGGGCCAAGCAAACGAAGCTAGGTGGGCCAGTCCAGTCCGTCATCTCGGCCCTACGCGTCACATGGGTGGAGACCACAGCTGTCCAGTTCAGATCGACGCCTCTGTGGGAGCCAGGTGAGCGCAACATTAACGCAGGTGTTTCAGGAGGGGATTAGTTAGGATTTTGCTCAAGGAGGTTTCCCGGCTCCGTGCTGTTGGTTGTTTTTTTGTAGCTTTGATGCTTTTGGCTGTTGTTTTGTGGGCTTTTGATGCTGGCACAGGATCCAGTAGCTCTTCTAGGATCGCATCATCTGTTAACTCAGTGAGGACTTCGTGTTTCCTTTTGTCTTGTCTTGCAAAGAAGTCTTTGAGAGAATTGCAAAATGTTGTTTTTAAACGTGCTTCTTTTGTTGGGTCTTGTTTATCTTGTTTGTTTTTGCGCTGTTTTTGATTTTGTTGTAATTTTCTTTTTTCTAACGAGGGGTTTGTGGGCAGCTTTTCATGGGTTTTTAGTCCAGATTGCCCCAGGTTCTTTTTGGGTTGGGAAGTGTCCACTTTGTTTAATTTTTCATTGGTTATTTTCTCCTGTTTATCTTTCTTTCGTGGGGAAAGTTCCTCGAATTCAATGGTTAGCTGCGTCACCTCGCGCTCCACTAGGGGCGCTCTTGGGGCCAGCGAGGGCACCGGAGCAAAGAGCGAGTGGGGCATGTACTGGTCCACCCGGCATGCGCGGGGCTCCGCTCCCACCTTGACCTCTGCCGCATGGACTTGGGCGACGATCTCCAGCGCAGCCCCTCGGCCGGCCAGCCCCTCCATGTCTGGGGGGCTCAACTGGCCTGCAGGCGAGGCCCACGGCTGCCGCCCCCGTTCAGGATTGTTGTAGTCACGCGTCTGGCTCAGTGGCTCCACCAGCTGCTCGGGCCACGCCGTGGCTCGAGGAGACACCCCCTCTGATTGCGCCCTGCCGCTCTCTTCAGGTAAGTTTCCTTGGTCGTCTGCGGTTTCTTGTTTTGAGGCGTTGTCAGGCTCGCTTGCACTCGCACCACCCGTTTGAGCGAAAACCCTCACAGCCTGCCCTTTGACAGGTTGCACTGGGCTGCTGCAAACAGGTGGGAGTTGTCGTGGGACAGAGTCTGCCAACAGTTCCTTTTGCGCCTGGTATTGGCGAATTTCGCTTTACGCCTGGATGATATTTGTTTGTGGTTTGACCTTATGGGCTGGGTCTTGAGGCGGCAACTGTTTATTTTGAAAATCCTCACCCATTGAGGCCTCTTTTCCCGTTGTTTGCGGGTTGTTGCAGTCAAACAAATTTCCTGAGGGTGCGGTGGAATTTGTGTGATGGGGCGTCAAGGGGGACATCAAGCCTGTGTTTGACAGACCTGGCAGGCGTAATCTGGGGATTTGCCTGAGTGGAAAATGGCCAGTTGATTGAGAAGTCAAGTGCCTTTTTTCAGTATCTTCCGTTTCCATCGCTGATTTCGACGGTGGGCTTTGTTGACTCATTTTCTGGCAGTTTAGCAGTCTTCCAGTCCTGACAAGGACTGCAAAGACTGCACACTTGAGACCACACTCTGCGGCCCGCTCCGTGGTGTGGTGTAGATTTTGTAGTGAAGGTGCTCCGCCTCTGGCAACAATGGAGACAGGAGAAAGACTGCAGACTGCAAAGACTGCACACTCGAGAACACACTCCGCGGCCCGCTCCGCGGTGTGGTGTAGATTTTGTAGTGAAGGTGCTCCGCCTGCGGCAACAATGGAGACAGGAGAAAGACTGCAGACTGGAAAGACTGCACACTCGTGACCACACCCCGCCATATAAGCGCTATATAAAAAGCATATCATCACACAAATCCCCCCATATAAAAACACTTATGTTGCACGCATCATGTTATATTCCCCCCATGTAAGGATATGTATGTTGCCTTTGACCTTAAACACCAGTAAAATAAAGACCCAAGTCAAAATAAGGAAACAAGCGCTCCCCAGGTAAGAACACTCATCATGTTTGACCTTAATGCAAGTACAACATTCCATGCCACAGTAAGACCCAGCCAGGCAGCCCCACTGTAATATTCATGGGAGAAGCTTGTAGTCCCCATGGGTCATTTATGTAGTGTTTGGCTCCGAGTTTCACCCACTCTGTATTCTAAGGGCCTAATTCACACAAGAGTTGTATAATAGGAAAACCCCATCGGTAAACGCTCTGTGAAGGATATAATAACCCAAATCAGGTACTCATTTTATGGACATTGGAGCATTATTGGCCGGCCCTGTTGGGATTTAAACCAATGGCTGCAGGTTCCAATCGGATCTCTGAGACGAGTTGGCTGAACACATTTAGGGAAGCCATAGTGGACCTCTTGCCCCCCTCCTCTGGAGTTTCTGAACAATGTTTTTAAAAGCAACATGTGCAGGTGTCAAGAGGAAACCCTCAAAAGGTGTGCTGTTCATATACAAATCTATGATCTACATCATATACACGTGTCATTTTTCCGTGTCCACTGTTGTAAAATAGTCAATTGACTTTGTTCCTGCAACATATTAATATAGACTTGTAGCCGTACAGGCTCCTTTAATATATCTATATATTGCCCATACAAAAATCCACTCACTCCACTTGCTACCCCTAGGGAATAGGCTGGGAGCGGCATAGGGGATAACGCAAGCCCGCTGTGCGTTATATAGGGAGTGTAAGTGGCGGAGGTATGAAAATCCAGGGCGCTGGATACGTGTGGGCATTATTCTTTATAAAGCCAAACTACATGTTGCTATTCCTTTGAAGCAGTCAGTGGTACCATTGAAGTTAGGGACGTGGAGAAGCTCATTACACTATACCTGCAGGTAGTAAGGTGGTTTGTATGGTTGTCTATCCAGCCACAAAACCCACTCCAATCGCTGCTATGAAGCCTTTGCATCTCTGCAAACTTCACGATGTTACTGTTTGGCACAGCTCATCTACAATTGCAGTAATAAATACCATGTCCCGACGGCTGTTTAGGGTTATGTAAAAAAAAATCCAGATTTGGTAAATGGTACAACTCTGACCTGGCTGCCCTTAAACGCAAACGTGTAGGGCTGCTGAGCAGAAATGGAATTGGTCTGGCAGACCCTCTGACAAACTGGCCTGCCACCTCCTTCAAAGGCAATATTGACTCTGCATGCACTCCAAGAAAAGAGTCTTTATTCAAGCCTGCATCTCCGCGGCCTCAAGCAACACGGCTGAACTTTTAAAAGTATGTAAGGAACTGGCCAATCCTGCAGCAGCCTCTTCTTCTGTCACACCAACCCAGGACCTTTGCTCAGCCCTAGCTGCACACTTCATCAGAAAAACCTGACATCCTTTCCTCCCTCTCTTCCACACCACATCATACACCAACACTGCAGACTCCCTTGGCCACCCCCTCCTCTTACCCTCTGTTCTCTCTCACCCGTCACACCCAATGAGGTCGTCAGACAAGCCTGGTCTAAAAAGGCTTCATCCAAACAGGTGGGTCCCTGCCCCTCCAAAACCATTAAGGACAACATTGACTCCCTCGCTCCAGCCTTGGCTGTTCTTTGCAATCTCTCTTTTGCCACTGGAGTTTTCTCAACTGCTCTTAAGCACTCCATTGTGCACTCTGCTCAAGAAACCCTCTGCTGACCCCTCCATTCTGGCAAACTACCACCATGTCGCTAGCGCTCCTTTCGTGGGCAAACCCCTGGAGAAGTTGGCTTTCTCTCAGCTTACCCTCCACACTGAGGCAAAGCTTCTCCACACTGATGAGGCCCAACAAGGCTGAAACACGTGTATGGGGTTGCTTTTGGTACTCTTGTTCAGAGAGGAATTGCCATAGCATTTCGGTGCTGGACTGCCCATGTGGGCGGGACAAAGACTGATATGCAAATGAATATTTCCCATCTGTGAAAGGCATAGTGAGCAAAAAGTGTGTGCTGCAAACTCTCACCTCAGAACAGGTTATCATGCCTTGTTCTTTCTGGAGAGGAGCGCCAGCTACCTTTTTTGAAATACCCTCCACACTGAAACTATTGGTTGCTTCCACGATCATCAATCTGGCTTTAGAGCATGAGGCATGGAAACGGCTCTCCTGAACACCCATGAAGACCTGCTCTCAATGTCACTAACACTCCCTCTGTCCTCATTCTCTGTGACCTATCCTCTGCCTTTGACACGGTTAACCACAACATCCTGATCGCACGTCTCTGTGACACTCTGGGAAATACAACCTCTTTGCTCTCTGAAAACCCATCCCGGGCGGAACTCGGAGCCTTTCTCTCTATCGCTCTTTTAACCTGTGGCATTCCCCAGTGATCTAACGTATCCCACTGGTTCTTCAATGCCTATATGCCTGCCTTGGCACGTGTGATTGCCACTTTCACCTCTAACTTCCAGTGTTATGCACGCAACTATCTTTCAGGCCACCCTCCGCCGCCTCCTCTTCCTCGCTCATATCCAACTGTCTGTCTGCTATTCAGTCATGGTGTGCTGAAAACAACCTTTGCCTCAACAGCAGTAAGAATTTTGCATTGGGACCCCTACTCCCGCTTTCCCACTTTCACTCTGGCCGGCCTCCCTTGGCCCTGTGCCCGCACCCACTTGCAAGGCTAAAAACCTTGGGGCCATCTTCGAATCTACTCTCTCCTTCTCCTCTCATATTTCGGACATCTCTAAAACGTCTAACTATTAGCTACACCTCCTCTGAGGTACTCTACGTTTTCTCACTTTCTTCCAGCAGCTCACTGTCTCCATAGCCCTGATTCTCTCTAGGCTGGACTACTGCAACAGCCTCTTCTTCAAGCTCCCTGCTTCTGCTCTGCGCCCTCTGCAACACATCCAGAACGGAACCGCAAGACTTATCCTTGGCCTCAAGCCCAGGGACCTCAGCTCTCTGGCGCTTAATTCCCTCCACTGGCTCCCCGTGGCTGCAAGGATCAAGTTCAAGACCCTCTGCATTGTCCACAAGGCCTACTGGGACCTACCTACACTAAATACTGTCCCTCCCGAGCCATCTGCTCATCTACCTCTAACCTTCTGCGAGTGAGCTGGTTCTCCAAGCAGATATTTGGAGGGAGATATTTATCCTCAGCAGGGGTCTCCCTCTCGAATATCATCCCTGCCACCCTCCGTCTTGAGCCTGATCTCCTCAAGTTCCAGAAACTCCTCAAGACTTTCCTCTTCTCCTCTTCCTTCTCTCTCCCTCTACCCTGTTAGCCTATCCCTCTGCTCTTTCCCTCTCTCCCTCCTTTTTCTGTACAGCTTTCTGACTGGCTGCCTGGTGTACCCCAGAGTCTCACGGGTCCCAGGCACCCCCGCCAGTCCTCTTGCACTCGCCTCATCATCACTGCACTTGATTAATGACCTAAAGGGTGGCATCTCTCTGCACGTACCCCAGTCTCCACCGACTGGGTGCACTTGGACCCCCCCAGGACTTGCCCCTCCCCTATATCCATCTGTGCACTTGCGTGATCCGAATGCACCATCCTTGTCTTCACTCCCTGCATGGTAGCACCTTAATTGCACTTGGAAAAAATACAGAATCATCATCAGACCTATTTGCTGTTATCCCCACTGTTAATTGTATTATATTCACATATTACTCTGCCTCTGCAGACTATTATCGTTTCAAAATTTCAAGGCTCTGACTGACTGTTGTTTTTCCCCTTGTTCCCTACCTCCTCAAGCGCTTTGAAACACTTGCTTTGTGTATAGGCGCTTTACAAATAAACATTACCATACCATACCAGATGCAAAGCCTGTGGTGTTGATGGGTGCAGGCCGGACGTACCTGGTTACTGAGTGCCGATCTGCTTTTGATTGATCTGGCTGAGAAACATGTGAGTATGTTATCCATAGGGAAGAGCCCAAGATCTTGTGAGACTACAGCGCTTTGCGTCTGGTTAGCCGCTAATGTGGGAGAGTGCGACAGGGAGAGCTTAGTCATGGCTCTGTTAGTGTTGATGTGCTAATGGCTAGGCCGGTGGTAGTCTTCTGTGGGGGGGTTTCTGTGTACAGTGTAAGGTGGTAGTAGATATTAGAGGGGAGTTGGTTAGTCAGGAGAAGGCAGGAATATGCCATAGAAGGAATAATTACCTGTAACCCTGCATTCCTACCCCCGGCCCTTTACAGACAGGTCCCATTTCTCTAGCTCCCAATGCCATCCTCTCTATCTCTTTCCTTCTCTCTCCAATTTATACATTGTACCCCACGAGGAACAAAATAAACATCAGCAAGTTGGTAGATGGGGGGAGGAAGGGACGTGTGGAAAGGCTTATGGGAGCCAACAATGTAAGGTTCAGTGGAAACACAGTCACCCATTTCACCTTTCTTAGTATGTTGATTAGCAGGCAGAGAGATGCCTCAAATGTTACTCTAACATGATCAGGTGCAACGATAGGTGTCCTGCTGGGATATTTGATCATAGAGTCAGGGCAAGGCGTTTGTCAGGGGACTGGTTGGGACAGGGGCCAGACTGCCTGCTCATTTCGCCCAGAGATCTACCCTGCTTTTTGTAGATATTGTAAGCAGTTAATGCTGAAGGACAAACCTTTACTGAGTTGTGTGATAGTCCACTTTATTGTTAAATAGCCATGATACTTTCAGTATAAAAGTCACAAAACATAAAAAAGGTAAGTAATTAGTTATTCTAATAGATTCCTTCCTCCCGGGGTTTCCTCATCTTTGATACTCACATAGCAGTATGTAGATCTGGAAGATGGAGAAGAGCAAGGACATAACCTTGAACCAGAAAACTCTGAAGGATAGCCCTGTTAAAAGAAGCGTCCTGACCAGACTGAGAATCCAAACAGTCTTATTTAGCAAACATGTGCAAAGAAGCCTATGTACCTGGCAAATGTCCAGAACATGCACTACGTGTTGCAGAGTTGAGGTGGCAGCCATCCTCTGGTGGAATGTGCCCTAAGATCCTCAAGCGCATAATTACCAGCCAGATCATAGAATTCTGAGATGTAGCAGATGATCCACCTTGACAGGGTCTGTTTGGTCCCAGTCCTGCCAGGGTGGGATCCAACATCACCAACGAATAGCTGGTCATCCTTTCTGGCGTCTCTCAACCGCGAAAAGTAGTAGCTGAGGGCCTGTAATGGGGTCCAGCTGATGGAAACATTCCTCTGCCATGCAAGAGTGAGGCGGAGGAAAAAAAGACAGGAATATGGATCTTTCGAGCGATGTAAATTTAGAGACCACTTTCGGGAGGAAGGATGCACAACCTTCCCCTTGGAGAAAACCAAGTATGGAGATTTAACTTACAACGCCTGGAGCTCGGACTCCCGACTAGCAGAAGTGATGGCGACCAGGAAATGACCTTAAGGGTGAACAATCTTAACTAAAAAGAACGAAGGATCTCAAACTATGCTCCCATCAGAAACGTTAACACTACATTTAATTCCAATGATGGAATAACAAACTAGAATGGGGGAAATAGATTGCATAGACCCTGCAGGAATAGAATGACCGTGGGGGTCATGCATAAAGAGCCATGTTCCAGGGTTCACTTCAAAACTGAAATTGCAGCAAGGTTCCCCTTCCAGTGCCAAACTGCAGGCTTGTTGGGGCCAAAGAAAACAGAAAGTCCTGAACAGAGGATGTAGAACAGGTAAAAGTGTCTAGTTCCCTCTCCTGACACCCTAGAGAAAAAACTGCGGCACCTGTCATCATGACTGGATTTGGTTCCCTAGTAGGGAACTCAGATCCCCTGCACACTATCTTATAACCCAAAATAGGCAAATAATTGTAATGTAAGTGGCAAGTGGTGAAGAGAAAGCACAACTTGCTACTTGTTCGTTTGTCAAAACGTGGAATCAAATGGTGTCAGAGATTAGAACTGTTTATAGTTGGTACAATACATGTACATTCTTTAAATAATCCATTCGATAGTCCATTGGTTCATAAAAATGTAATAAACAAATTGCCCAATGCATTTCCAGTATTACTCTTCATCAGGGGCTTCTTATCAAAAAGGTCACTACAAAGAAATGTAAACAGAGATCATATAAGCTTTTTGTGAAAATAATACATGAGCTTATAATACAAAGATACAATGACATTAGTTCCAGAATGGAACAACATTTAATCATGACTCTGCAAAATGTGGGTTAAAGCATTGTTTCGAGAATTTGATGGATGAACATGTGGTTCTCAATATTCAGTACCCACTCAGATGGTGGAATCAATTCAAATGATCAGAAATAAGCTTCAAATACTGCAATTATGGATCTAAAAATAAAAATCATTCAATATGCATCTTAACAATCCCAGGAGAGGGACAATACACATCTAAAAAGAGAATTATAAGCATCTGATTAGCCAGGGCTACAAATTAAGTGTGTGCTCAATAGTGATGTTAGTAAATATTTATGAATCTGTTCAAGACTAAATAGTTAGTTGGTGTGGATTCCCTAATGGACAGTGAATTGATTTTACCAAATGTAGTTTTTGATTTTGAAGTGTTATTGGATCTAATGAGATCCGTTTTGCAAATTGATGCAAGCTCCGCCTCACTTGTCACCAGGTAGATAGGTTAAACACTAGGAAACGAGATAGAGCTTTCCCGGTTATCTCATGGAGGAGATATAGTCTAATGAGTGCAACTACCAATAATTTGAAAATAGGTTTTACAAAAATGTTTTTACACAGTTTTTACAAAGCGGGGCTTACCTAGCGGGCCACCATAAGTATGCATACTACCATGTATATTAATGTAAGAAGGAGGCACTCTGCCTAGTTTGCTGTTCAATATTGAGTGTGTGCACTAAAGAGAGGGAAAAGAAACAGTTACCTAATTGTATAGAGCTTAATATTTAGCAACTGTTGCAAGTGGTAGGTTACTTACACAAGAAGGTAATGATGGTGCTTCATAACTGAACAGTAGTGTTATGCCCGTGCCCCACTAGGAGCAAGGCAAAAAGTGTGAGGTCTGCGAATCATACAGTTCTAAAAAAAGGAATGAAAGAATAAAATTCCTGTCGACGTGTTGTAAAACCTGGCAGAGTAGATAGAAGTAAAATACATCTAAATCCACTCACTTTTGGTCACTGGAAACAGCAAATATCCTGGTTTCTTGCAAAGTTACACTGCAATCGGGAGCGTGTCTATAATTTATTAGAAATGGCAGCTGCTAAATAGCGGCATGTACTGATGACGCCACTACGTCTTGAAACGTAATGTCATATGTAAACAGTACCGTTTTTTCATAAAACTTTATCAATTGGCTTAAGGAAAGTTTTGTACTGCTTTTAAATCGTGTTTAAATAAGGGAGAGTAACCCGAATCTCTGCAAATGGTAAATGTCCATGTGTATTTAAACTTCTGAAGAGTCCATCACAAAGTCCTTATGAGTAAAATTGACAGTAGTACATATGTATGGTAACGCTAATGAGAGCCAGGTCTGAGGTTAAATGCCTGTAAAGGCCCATGTCTTTGTTTACATAAAGGACACAAGCCAGCATATCTGTGTGAATGGTGAGTGCCCATGTGTGGTCAACAACAAGGGAATAGCACACACAGTTGTAAGAAGTCTGTGACCAATTTAGTGTAAGTAAAGATAAGGCAGAACCTTTGTATTGTTCCTCTACGGTGTGGTAAATGACTGTTGAAGGGCTACCAAAGTCCGAAATCATCTAGTCGAAAATTCATTGTGATGTGAGCATTTAATTATGATTCCAAGGTGACGGCACCTAGCAGCGATGGTGTGGTGTATAGAATGACTTACACTAGGTTAGTAACTTATATGATGTGTGCTTACTATGGTACACACTTCATGCAATGAGGGGATGGTAGACAAGATTGTATGTTAAGAAGCTTCTATGAAACTAATCTGTTAGTACAAAGAAGGCTGTGTGGAAAAATATATCTGACTGTAATCTTCTGTCTCTGGGTGAGTTCACACTCTAGATCCCTCAACGTTCCCAAATTGTTTGTGCCAACACAATAGTAATAAGAATATGTATCATAAAGCTTCTATTGATTTAATGATTAAGTACAACAAAAAAGCATATGCAGAACGATGTCTGACTGTAGTCGTCTGTCTCGGAATAAGTTCACAATCTAGAGCCCTCAATGTTCTCAAATGGTATGTATAATTAGCCACCTCACAGATGTCCTTTGCTGGCTCAGTGCGAGCTCCCATTCTTACCTGAGGATCAGGTACCATTCAGGAGATGCTCTGTGTGCTCTTGTACAATTTATCACAAAACATGAGTTCTTAACTGACTCGAAAAGAGTTCACATTCTATTGTGAGGATCAGGTTTCATTCCAGTAATACTTTGATTAAGCATAAGACACTAAAAGTGATTTTAAAGAAAGGGACCCAAATAGTAATCCTAATTAATTCCATGGGGTGTCATGGCATCCAACTTATGGATCCAATAAAGTTCCTGTTGGGACAGTCTTTTAGGCAAATAGCCTCCTCTAGGTAAGGGGTATACAACCTCTAATATTATGCATCTCATTTGAGCAATGGTATGCCAGTTTTCTTTGAGATGTCTGTACACTGGGGATTTGATATTGGCCATTCTTATACTGGACTTGTGTTCCGTCCACCTCTCTTTGGCCCTTCTACTTGTCTGCCCTACATAGTATTTCCCAAATGGGCACCTTAATGCATAGATTACGTTTTTGCTATTACAGGTGGCATAATCTTTGAGAGGGATTTCTCCCCGTATTGGGATGTCTGATGTAATCTCCTTTGATGATACTGGTGCAATGCTGACAATTCAAACATGCAAAAGTCCCATGCTTTGGTTTGTTTAGGGTTGTTTGTCCCATTCTTTTGGGTCTTTCCGCTCGTATCAATGTGTCTCGGAAATGTGTCCCTCTTTTGTATGCTATCATAGGAGGTTCCGGGAAGAGTTTGTTGAGGGCGGGATCCTCCTTGATGAGATTCCAGTTTTTGTGGATAATTCTTTTGATTTGGAAGCTCTGACTGGAATATTTGAGCGAGTGTATGAGTTTGGAGCATTCCTTGCTTTGCTTTCCTTTAAGCAGTGTTTCACGTTCCAATGGTGCCGTTCTCATGATGGCTTTGTTGAAGATGTCCTCTGGATACCCACGTCCAGTGAATCTTGATCGCATAGAGTCAAATTCATTCTGCAGATGCACAGTATCTGAAGTGATCCTCTTAAATCTTCACAACTGGCTAAAGGGCAAGTTGTCTTTTAGGTGTTTAGGGTGAAAACTTCGGAAATGTAGAGTGTTGTTAACATCAGTGGGATTCCTATACATTTTTATCAGAATTCCTATGTCTGTCAGGGTCACTTTCACATCCAAAAAATGTATGGTTGGTCTTCCTATTTCCATTGTGAAAGTAATACTTTTGTTGCAGCTTTTCAAGCAGTTAAAGAATTCCATCAGTTCTTGTTCTGGGCCTTGCCAAATCCCAAAAACATCATCAATAGATCGTTTCCAACATTTGATTTGGTTACACTAAGGTTCCTAATTCAGGACATGTGTGTTCAAAATAGTACATGAAGATGTTTGTGTAGTTTGATGCCACTGATGATCCCATTGAGGTGCCTGCTATCTGCAGATAGTATTTGCCATTGTATCTAAGGTAGTTATTGTATATTGATTAGTTTAATCACGAATACTTTCTGGATCAAAGTGACATCATGCTTCAGGAGAAACCACTCCATGGCCTCAATCCCCTGGTTGTGGTGTATAGATGTATACAGGCTGTTGACATCCATTGTGAACAATATTAGGTTAGGTTCATCAATATTAATTTCCTCGAGTAGTAATAGAAAATGAGACGCGTCCTCAAGATAGGTGGGCATTGCCTGCACTAGAGGTTGAAGTGCTCTGTCCAGATAAATTGCCAATGGGTGAACGATACTTTCAGTTGCAGCCACAATAGGTCTGAATTGGGGTTCAATATGTTCTTGTGTATTTTAGGTAATGCTTAGAAGACTGGTGTCACCGGAAATTTATTGATCAGGAATTCACTGGTTATGTCAGAGCTCCAATCCAGGTGATATGCTACACCACAGTTGTCTGGATGATGTTCTTAATCTCAGTCACGGGACCATTGTCTAAAACTAGATTTGTCCTTTGGTCTGATAAGAGTGAGAGACAACCTTCATTGTGTAAACTAGTGTCCATTAGGACCAGTGCTCCACCTTTATCAGCTTGCTTAAGGGTCACTGTGTTGTCATCGGCTAATTCCTTGATCAATTTCAATTAGTGTTTCCTGATGTTACTTGTATGTGGTGCATCATATTTAAGATGTTTAAGATCTTTTGTGGTCTTGAGTTTGAACATATTGATAAGAGGGTGATTGAGCTGTGGGTGAAAAGAACTTCTTGTCTTCAATTCAAGATATTCAGTCGGGTCTGCTTCCACTGTGGTATCAATTAGAGTGTCAAAGAAGACTTTCAGATCAATTTTTCTGATTAGATTGAACAAAGGTACTTCCACCTCGAACAAGGTAGTACTATGTGTAGTAATAAACGAGATTCCTAGATTTAATGCATCCCGTTGGGTTTTCGTAAATAGTTTAGAGGAGATGTCGATAACTAGAGATTCCTTTACTTGTTCTTCTGATGAGGTTTTCTTTTTCCCTCTTCTGGTTTTAGCTTGCCTAAAAAAGGAATCTGTACCATGATAGTCTTTGCTGATGTACCTAGTTGTTGGGAACTGATCTCTTCCACTTGTGCAGTTTCTGATAGAGTAGTTATTGCAGTATTAGTTGTCTCTGCTTTGCCACTCATGATATCACTACTGTTGGTGTTGTTTTTAGTGGGTAGTTGTCGTCCGGGTCGAGTTGGAGGTGGTCTAGAGTTGTTATAGAATTCTTGCCACGTGTATACAATGTCACGGGCATAATCTAGGGTGTCCCTATGGAACATGCATATTTTTCTTTGCTCGTTATCTTTTTTATAAGCATCACGTTTGGAGTTGGTATTCTCTAATATTACCTTTCATTCTACTCCTGTCTTTAATTTGGACAACTGTAGCATGACCTCCTCAATTTCTTGATTAATCAATGACACAGATTTAGCTAATTCCTCTATTGTTAGAAGGATTAAATCCAAGGAGCACTTGTTAAGGATCTGCTCTCAGTGTTTTATGAATTCTTGATTCTCCTTACACATTTTTGGTCGTAAATACACTCGTAATCCTCTCGTTATTCTTTTGGATTTAAAATACTGGGATAGTGTTGTAGCGTGTAGTTTTTGTGAAATTTCACTGCGTATCAGTCGTTCCAGTTTCTGGATTAGTCTGTCTGGGTTATCATCTCCGGCTATCTCTCTGTCAGTATCTTTATTAAGGCCCAAGATTCTTGTAGCTTCTTCCTCACTAAATGCCAACGTTGAGTGTGAACTCATCCGGAGACAGAAGATTACAGTTGGATATATTTTTCCACACATGCCTTCTTTGTATTAACACATTACTTTCATAGAAGCTTTTTAACATACAATCTTGTCTACCATCCCCTCATTGCGTGAAGTGTGTACCATAGTAAGCACACAGCATATAAGTTACTAACCTAGTGTAAGTCATTCTATACACCACACCATCGCTGCTAGGTGCCGTCACCTTGGAATCATAATTAAATGCTCACATCACAACGAAATTTCGACTAGATCATTTGGGACTTTGGTAGCCCTTCAACAGTCATTTACCACACCGTAGAGGAACAATACATAGGTTCTGCCTTATCTTTACTTACACTAAATTGGTCACAGACTTCTTACAACTGTGTGTGCTATGCCCTTGTTGTTGATCACACATGGGCATTCACCATTCACACGGACATTCTGGCTTGTGTCCTTTATGTAAACGAAGACATAGGCCTCTACAGCCATTTAACCTCAGACCTGGCTCTCATTAGAGTTACCGTACATATGTCCTACCGTCAATTTTACTCATAAGGACTTTGTGATGGTCTCTTCACAAGTTTAAATACACATGGGGCCTCATTACAACCCTGGCGTTAAGGGGTTAACGGCGCCGTAAAAGGCTGCGGCGCCGTTAAACCCTTAACGCCAGATTCACACTTTAACGCCTGCTTTTTGCAAGCGTTAAAGTCCATCCCGCTAAGGGACCTTGGTGCTAATTACGGCACCGGAATTCACGGTGCCGTAATTAGCACCTTCCCCATTCCCATTGAGCCCTATGGGCCAAAAATGGGAATGGGGAAGGTGCCATGGTGAATGGGGATTTACTGCCCCGCCAACCTTGGAATGGGGCGGTAAATCCGCCATCCACCATGGCGGAATCCGGCATGGACCATGGTGCTAATAGCACCATGGTCCAACGCCAGGGTGTAGAGAAGTCGCGAGAGCCCCGCTCTCGCGAGATCTCGCCGAACCCGGAAGTCCCGCCCCCGCGCGCTCCGCCCGCATTACGAGCCGGGCCGAGGACGCGGATAGGAGCGCCCTGCCGGCTCCTCTGAGAACGGGGCCCGCGGCTTAATTAAGGACGTGAGCTGCACTCAGCACCTCCCAGCCACTTCAGGCCCGTTGGCCTCAGTTCATAGAGACACGCAGTTTGCGTGTATTTGGGCCGGCTGGGAATTCATAAATAAAGCCCTTCCAGCAAACCAGCAAGTCTCCTGTCTTCCATTAATGCAGTATACTACATAAATTGGCGACGAGGATCACCACAACCCACGAAGAAGCATGCAAGGAGCAACGCCACCGCCACCCTTCCTCCAAACTCCAGGTAGGCCTGCCATTCCGTGGCCACAATGGCAGCCCCTATTCATGACCTACGTGGAAGCACTGGGTGGAGCAGGGTTCTCGGCGGCAAGGCGCAGGGCCATGTTACTCAATGCCCTGGGGGTAGAGGGACAAAGAATTTTTGAAAGTCTGACCCCGATTCCGGTTGCTGGCGACAACGACGACGTGTTCAAGGAGGCGGTGAGGAGAATCATTAAGAGGTTTGCCAGCAAAGAGAACACAGTGCTTCATAGAATACGGTTCTACGGTCGGAAGCAGGAAATGTCGGAACCAGTGGATGATTACGTCACTAAGCTGAGGGAACTAGCGGCGTTATGTAGCTTTGGCAACAATGCGGAAAACCTCATTTGTGACATGTTGACCGTTCACACGAACAGCAGGAAAGTCCAAGATAAATTCATCATTGAAAAGGAACTGCAGTTGGAGAAAGCAATCGAAATTGCCAGAGCAGTCGAAGAAACGGCGGGAAGACGGAAGGAGCTCACAGGAGCCCAGAGCTCCGCTGAAATACAGGCAGTGGGCTTCCATACAAAAAAAGAAAAGCTGACATCAGACATGAGAGATGTGAAAGGAAACAGGAAAGAACCCCTCAAGTGCCACAGGTGCACTAGCACGGAGCATCTAGCGTTTGACAGAGAGTGCCCAGCCAGAGATAAGGAGTGCTCAGTCTGTAAACGCATTGGTCACTTCTCAATCGTGTGTCGATGGAGAAACAAGAAAGTCACCAGTCTCAACGCAGAGCGCATCATGGAGAGAGATTCATCCTCAGAAGATGAAGGTAGGCCCACAGTTATAATGGTGAACAGCACAAGAGCCAGGAGAGAGAAGCCCCATTGCACGATTAAAATAGACGGCAAGGAAACTAGGGTAATGGCAGACTCAGGTTCGGATCTAACCATCATTCCCCTGAGGACTTACAAAGAAATGGTGGGAAAAGAAAAAGTACAAGTGCTGACTACGCGGCACAAGCCCACAGTTTTTGGGGGGGCGTCGGTTGAACTCTTGGGGTACATCAAGGGTAAAGTCGAATTCAAAGGGAGAGTGACAACCACTAGAGTTTACTTCAGCCATGAAGGTCCAGCAGTGTTAGGTTGGGACGACCAAGACAAACTGAAAATTAGACTGGATCCCAGCACAGAGGACCAGGTACTGTCAGTCAGTGCAAAGGACGGACCTGTGGTCAAAAACGATTATCCAACACTATTCTCAGAGGAGCCGGGGCACATTAAGGGTTTTCTCCACAAAATTGTGCTCAAAAGAAATGCCGTCCCAGTCAAGCACCGGGTGAGGCCGGTACCTGCCACAGCCAGAGATACCCTCAGAGGACAGTTAGACAAGATGAAGAGGGAGGGGGTCATAGAAGAAATCGAAGCATCCGAGTGGTTGAGCCCGGTGGTTCTCATAAAGAAGCCCCAATCACAGGAATTGAGGGTGTGCATAGACCTGCGCAGCCTAAACTTGGAAGTCATCACGGACAATTACCCTCTCCCAAGCATCAACAAACTCATTCTACTAATGAAAGAGGCCAAGATATTTTCAAAACTCGACATGAGAAATGCATACCACCAAATACAGCTCCATGAAGAGTCAAAACCCCTCACGGCATTCATCACTCCGTTTGGGACATACCAATTCACCAAAATGCCTTTTGGGTTGTCATCAGCAGCATCAGCCTTCCAAAGGATGATGGATGTCCTGCTACGCAATGTTAAAAACGTAGTATATTTCCAGGACGACATCCTGGTGTATGCAGGGGATGAGCAGACCCACGACTCCACGTTGAGAAAAGTCCTCAACAAGCTACAAGAAGCAGGCATACGCTTACGCCATGAAAAATGCTTGTTCAAGGTGAAAGAGGTCGAATACTTAGGGTACCTGATCTCGGAAAAAGGCATCAATCCAAAACGGAACCTCATGCAGGCCATCAGTAAAGCTCCGGAACCCACCTGCAAAGAAGAAGTGAGGTCATTTCTTGGACTCGCTGAGTACTATGCCAAATTCATACCAAAGTTTTCAGAAACCACGGCACCCCTCCGCGACTTACTAAAAAAAGGGTCGGAGTTTACGTGGCAAGAACCGCAAAAGATTGCGATGGGAAGCATAAAACAACACATCATGGATGCCCCATGTCTTCAACCATTTAATCCAACGTGGGAGACAGTCATCACCACAGACGCCAGTGCGTATGGACTGGGAGCAGTATTAACTCAAAAGAAAGGTGACACGGAACATGTGGTAGCCTTTGCGTCGAAGGCGTTATCGGAAGCGGAACAGAATTACTCCACCATTGAAAAGGAAATGCTGGCGTGTGCATGGGCAGTGGAACATTTCAGAACATACGTGTGGGGCACAAAGTTCAAGCTGCTAACGGACCATAAACCGCTCATCCACATGCTCAGCCCTGGAGGGACCAAAACATCCACACCCAGATTAGCACGCATTGCAGCCAAACTGCAGGAGTACACTTTCGAAGTCCAGCACATTTCAGGTTGGAAAAATACGCAGCCCGACTGCATGTCGCGGCTGCCGGAAGATAAGGATAAAGCAACCACATTCCTACATGGGGAATGCATCGTGGCATCCGTCACGGACTTAAGAACACCCGACTACCTAGAACTCAGTGAAAGGCACTGGGAGGAAGAGGATGGGAAAGACCCCACCATGACCAGGATTCGAGAATGCATCAAAGAAGTTTGGCCCAGTGAAAAAGCGCTGCCCGAAGGCATGAGACATATTGGAAAGTGTCGGATGAGCTGTCCGAAATCGAAGGGATCGTCATGAAAACTGATCAAATCATTCCCCCAATAGGTATGAGAAAAACCATTCTCTCCAGGGCTCACGCGGGACACCTCGGCAACACGATGACTCGCCGCAGAGTGAGAGAGGCCTACTGGTGGCCGTCCATGGACCAAGAAATTCGCACCATGATAGAACGGTGTCATGAATGCTTAAACAGCGACAAAAGACTTAAGGTCCGCCAGGCACCCCTGATACCCACAGAAATACCCGAAGCAGTATGGTCCAAAATAGGCATCGACTTCATAGGACCCCTGGAGGCTATGTCGCCTGAACATAGGTATGGCATAGTGCTGGTGGATTACTTATCGAAATGGGTGGAGGCAGAGTTTGTCCCGAATATAACCACCGAGACAGTTATAGAAGTACTCACAGAAATTTTTTAAAGGGAAGGCCTCCCCAAAGAGGTGGTTACGGACAATGGGGTGCAACTGGTCTCTAAAGACATGGAAGATTTTCTAAAAAGAAATCATATCAAACAAAAGAAAGCTGCCCTGTATCACCCTCAGGCCAATGGGCTTGTAGAAAGGGCAAACAGGTTCATAAAGGGCGCCATCCAATTGGCAACAGCTTCAGGAATGGACCCGCTTAAAACCACCAAAGAGGCCATAGCGGCCCACAGACTCACTCCAAATGGCATCACGCAGGTTTCCCCGTTCAAAATGTTGAGAGGGAGGAGTGCGGCGTCCACGCTGAGTCCACCATGGCTATCGAAAGTACGAGAAGATGAGGCTGTGGACATGTCAGAAGTAGTGTGGCGAATCCAAAGCAGCAAGGCACGTATGAAGTCATGGAGTGATGAGAGAAGGAGGGCCAAACAAGCGCCAGACATAAGAAAGGGAGACCTGGTTAAGATCAGACTACCAAAGAAAGATCAAATCACAGGGTCCCGATACAGTCGACCTTGCCAGGTAATTCACAAAGGAACAAACTACATTCGCACGGAAGACGGGCGCACATGGAACGTTGAAAGAGTAGCACTGTACCAGAGGAGGCAAGAAAGAGAGAGGTCTCCGGAGAGATCACTAGTAGAGACTGAGAAGAACTATGGGAGAAGCGAGGAACGTGAACATGAAGGAGACGACAGAGAAAGGTTAGAACCCGAGATCGAACCGGAAGAACCCGATGCAGACCCGGAACCAGAGCAGCAAGAAGAGTGCGCTGGAACCAGGGAGCGGCCCAGAAGAGAGCACAGAAGACCGGTGAGATACAATGACTATGTTGTACAGTGACCCTATCATCCGTTGGAAAAGGGGAGGTGTGTAGAGAAGTCGCGAGAGCCCCGCTCTCGCGAGATCTCGCCGAAACCGGAAGTCCCGCCCCCGCGGGCCGAGGACGCGGATAGGAGCGCCCTGCCGGCTCCTCTGAGAACGGGGCCCGCGGCTTAATTAAGGACGTGAGCTGCACTCAGCACCTCCCAGCCACTTCAGGCCCGTTGGCCTCAGTTCATAGAGACACGCAGTTTGCGTGTATTTGGGCCGGCTGGGAATTCATAAATAAAGCCCTTCCAGCAAACCAGCAAGTCTCCTGTCTTCCATTAATGCAGTATACTACACAGGGTTGTAATGAGGCCCATGGATATTTACCATTTGCACAGAGATTCGGGTTACTCTCTCTTATGTAGACACTATTTAAAACCAATGTACAAAATGTTCCTTTAGCCCAATTAATAAAGTTTTATGAAAAAACGGTACTGTTTACATATGACATCACACATTTCGAGACGTAGTGACATCATCAGTACATGCAGCTATTTAAGAGCAGCCATTTTGAATAAATTATTGGAACGCTCCTGATCGCAGTGTAACTTTGCAAGGAACCAGGATATTTGCTGTTTCCAGCGAACAAAAGTGAGTGGACTTAGATGTCTTTTACTGTTCTCTATTCTGCCAGCTTTTACGACACGTTGACAGGAATTTTATCCTTCCATTCCTTTTTTTAGAACAGTATGATCCGCGGACCGCACTGACTTCTCGATTTGCTCCTAGTGGAGCACGAGGATAACACTACTGTTCAGTTATGAATCGCCATCATTACCTTTTTGTGTATGTAACCTACCGCCAGCAACAGTTACTAAATATTAGGTTCTATACAATTAGGTTGCTGTTTCTTTCCCCTCGCTTTAGTGCACACACTCAATATCGAACAGCAAACTAGGCAGAGTGCCTCCTTCTTACATTAATATACATGGTAGTATTGATACTTATGGTGGCCCGCTAGGTAAGCCCTGTTTTGTAAAAATGGTGTAAAAACTTTTTTGGTGAAACCTGCTTTCAAATGATTGGTACTTGCACTCATTAGACTATAATCTCCTCCATGAGATAACCGTGGAACTCTATCTTGTTTCCTAGGGCCTCATTACGACCCTGGCGGTAAGTTCCGTAAATTACCGCCATGGCGTAAATTACGTTAACGCCGAGTAGCGAAGACGTAAATAGCACCTAATTCCGACCCATCGGGCACGTGCTTTACGCCATGGCGGTAATGTAAAGTACGCCATGGCGCTAATGGGCCAAAAACGGCCCTTACCGCCATCGCACACCGTCCATGGAGCACTACCGCCACGCACACCATAGCGGTCACCGTACTTAGCGGTCACCGCAGTTAGCGGTCACCGTAAATAGGCGGAAGCGGAAATAGCGCCATCGCGCAGGAACGGGAAATGGCATGGCGGCCATCTTTAAAAACACAATCCATCGCCATCCTCCACTACCATACCTCATCCGGCCCCCATAACCATCCACACCCATCACCCACCCCAAAACCACATCCAACATGCCCAAAGTTGTAAAAAAGGCATGTGACAGGCAGCGCCAAGACCGCTTCACCAAGGAGGAACTTAACATGCTGGCAGAGACCCTGCAAGAGAATGCGGAAGTCGTATTCTCGACACAGATGACAAGGGCGGCTATCATGAAGAAGAAGGCGATATGGGCCCTAGTGGCACAGCGAGTGAGTGCAGTGGGGGCCGCACCCCGCACAGCCCAGCAGTGCCGGAAGCGCTGGGACGATCTGAGGCTCCGTGTCCGTAGCATCATTTCGGCTAACCGCAACCTAGCCATGTCAACTGGCGGAGGCTCAGAATCACCTATCAAGCTCCAGGCGTGGGAGGAAATATGCGCATCCACCATAGGGATGGAGAGCATTGAAGGTGTCGGAGCCATGGAGAGAGGAGTGCCGACCCCAGGAGACGCAGGTAGGTGGCCAGAGCTATGCATGCCACACTCAACAAAGCCCCACTGTGCGAAGTACCCAGTCGCCCCATAGTGCACATGCAACACATCGACAGGTGAACGTGCACAGACACATCCCAACACCACCCTGCAAACAAGCAGCATGCACACCCTAACTGCTGGAACACACATAGCACCATGCTACCTCCACACAAAAGCCACCAAACCTGTATGAAATGCGCTGCATGCACCGACTGTATAGATGTCATCCCCTAATGCACGTCCAATGTCCGCGGACCCATCAATAACACATCCCTCCTTTGCTCCACCACAGATTCCGACACAGAGCCCCAGGAAGAGGGCAACACCGCATCCTGTTCCTCCAGAATGGCCAGCCCGCAGGCATCCACCCCAGCCGTCCGGAAGGGAACCCACCGGCAGCCACCAACCCTGCCTGGGGTAGAGGACAGGCAAGTGCCAGCCCCCACTACTGCTGACACAGACACAGCAGCAGCAGCAGACATGCCACTAGTTGTGGCCACTGAGGGGACAGCCTCTGCCGCAAGCAGCACCCTTGGGGAGAGTGCAGCCATAGCGGCAGACTCTGACAGCGGGCCAGGCAGCATTGAGGACATTGATGTTGAAGGGCCCACTGCCCATCCACATTCCCCCGCAATTTCCCTAAGCCCCCTGCAGGCGGATGCCACACAGGGGCAGTCCGACTCCGACGAATGGCCAGCCACCCCATCCCCCCAGCCTGAGGTGGGCATCGCACCGGAGATGCAAATGGCACTGGCCATAGGCCAGCAGAACCAGCAGGCACTACAGGACATTGCAACACGGCAGCAACAACTAACTGACCTCCTCAGTGCACATGTGGCACAGTGTGGTGGGCCAAGGGATGCCATGGAGCGGTCAGCTGACCGTGTCACAGCTGCCATAGAGAACTCCACAAGGAGTATATGCACTGAGCTAGCGGCTGTGCGCAATGAACTCAGTGAACTTGTGCACACCATCAGGGACATGCGACCGGATGTGGGGCGTGGAGCCTCATCAACCACCAGCTCAGCACAGAGCAGCCCCGTCCGTAGATCTGGGCGCACTCTCCGCAGCACGGCCAGGGGTGCCCCAGGGGCCATGGGAGGGGATACACATCCTTGACTTGCCTGTTCAGCAGGACTACTCCGCACCTTGTAGCACGGACACTACTGCACCATTGTTGGGGTGTTCAGGGGGGAGGTGGGAGGGGGTTGGGGGGGTGTTGGGGTGTTCAGGGGGGAGGTGGGAGGGGGGAGGGGGGGTGTTGGGGTGTTCAGGGGGGAGGTGGGAGGGGGTTGGGGGGGTGTTGGGGTGTGCAGGGGGGAGGTGGGAGTGGGGAGGGGGTGTGTCACAAGATTTCACTGTTGCAATACACATTTATCATTACCACAAACCAAATGTGTTGACATCTTTATTGCGTCCATGTGCTACATTGTTGTAGAGTCCACAGTGTGCATGTCCCACACACACACAGTGCGCCGAGTGCCGTCTCCATGTGACACGCATACGCTGTGTGTGCTAGAAGCATTGGTCAATGAGAGTCTGACGCATGACACGCCCCTCCTGTGCATCGCTGCCTCCTTGAGGTGGTGCCCCATCCCCACCCTCATCATCCTCATCGTCAGGTGGTAGCAATTCTACGTCAGGGGGCAGGGGCACATTTCTTCTGACGCACATATTGTGTAGCATGACACATGCCATGACGACCATTGCAACCTTCTCATGCCGGTACAGGAGTGCCCCGCCAGACCTGCTGATGCAGCGGAAACGTGCCTTCAGTAGGCCAAAAGCTTGCTCGATCACTACACGCGTACGGGAATGGGCACGGTTGAAGTCCTCCTCATGCTGGTTCTGTGGGTTTCGGACTGGTGTAAGGAGCCACCTCTTCAGGGGATAGCCTGCATCACCTGTATGTGGGCAAGAATGTATGCGTCAGGGATGAGCTTGAGTGATGTACATGAAATGCCACCATGAATTGCATTGAACATTGATTTTGCATCAGTTTCTTCTGTGCTACTGGTTTCACACCGTGCAACCGCTATATTGTTATTGTTATTGTTATTTTGCACTTATATAGCGCCTTATATACCATTGGTATGGTCTGAAGGCGCTGGTAGGTTGAACGTCCTTGGGAACCGAAGTTCACATCAGTAGAGAGAGTAGGGAGAGTCAAAAGGTGCGTGTGAGCACCGGGTATGTGTGCAGCTCGTGCGGTACTTGTGTAATAGCTGCTTCTTAGCGGCAGATGTGGTGGTTGAGAGATCAGGATAATGTGTTCGTTCTGGCAGGATTTATCCAGGACCGATGTGGCTGCGTTAGGCCTGAGGAAAACGCCTGGCTGGGGGTGTGAAACCAGCAGTGTTTACATAGATTGATGTGGAGTAAGCGGTGTTAGTATGGGAACAGTTATACCGAATGGTGTCATAGTATCTCTGTGTTCTAGTTGAGTGGTGATGTAAAGGAGAGAGTAAGCGTGGTGGTGTGATTTGATGGGTTATATGCTCTTTCAATGTGCACATTTATTAATGCAACTTTTCCCAGAGAGGGTACCGGGCAAACTACAAAATTCATTTTCCCACGAGAGGCTAATGGGCGGTTTTCTAAATACTATTTTCCATAGAGAGGCTATTGGGCACACTTCTAAATTCAGTTATCTAGAGGCTATTGGGTACATTTCTAGGTGCAACTTTATGGAGCGTCTATTGGATATACCTCTATAATCGACTTTCACAGAGTGTGCCACATGTCTCACATGTGCCGCTTTTGAATTCCAAGGCACGAGGTATGCAGGGGTGACATGTGCCTTGTGAGTGCCGATCCACTGTGTCCGTTCAGGCTGTTTCTGTAGGTGACCTGGCACGTGTCCCGTGAGGGTTGCATTCACATGATAGCGGGAATGCAGTCTTGCTCATCATTACCCCAGTGAACAAGACTGTTGCCCATGGGGACAGTCTGTGGGCCTTGCTGTCTGTGTTTTGGTGCATTGTTCTTCCAGTCCATCATGTGCCTCCTTTGGGCACAGTCATGGGGAACAGGCCTTTCAGTAGGAGCTGTTGGTGACGTGCATGGACGTACATTTCTTTGGAGTGTATGTGGTCACGGTATGGTCAATGCACTTGTAGGTGGTTGTGTCAGGGTTGGGTGACACCTTCATTGACATGTCAGGTCTTCTTAGGTCAGGCCTCATGTATGCAGGTGTCAGGTGACCTGAGTGCTGCCTCAGGGTGTGTTGTGGCTAATGCTAGTCGCAGCCAGATGGAGCATGCATCATTCCCCCCCCCCTTCCCGCCAGTTGGAGTATGCATCATTCCCCCCCCTGCATTGGTATGTCAATTACACACCCACTTCACATTTCAATGCCCATGACATTGGACTCGCCGAGTAGCCAGGTTCTGGGCCCTGCCTGTTGCTCCATGTAGCGTGGTAATGTTGAGTTCCTCAGGACCAATGAATCATGGGTTGATCCGGGGAATCGGGCACAACAATGTGTGAAGATACTGTTGGAGTCACAGACCATTTGCACGTTGATTGAGTGAAATTGTTTGCGGTTCCGGTACGGTACCTCCTGGGCACGTGGGACCGTCAATTCCACATGGGTGCAGTCGATGGCACCGATGCAACCAGGTATGCCAGCTAGTGCATGGAAACCCACTTTGGTGTTGGCAATCTCCTGGGCAGTCCGTGGTGGTGAGATGTGGTCATCTGTGTGCTTGAGGAGTGCATCCAGCAATTGCGTCAGTGTACGCGAAAACGATGGTTGTGATATGCCATGCAAGTGCCCTACTGTGTGCTGGTAGGTGCCTGTGGCCAGGAAGTGGAGCACGGACACTACCTTCAGTAGGGGGGGGGTGGCGGTGGGTGTTTCAATCATGCTGGCGATGTCGTTGTGTATCATGTCCACGATGGTGGTGATGGTGTCCCGGTCCAGTCGATACAGGGTGTGGATCTGCTCAGCGGTGAGGTTGAATGGGTTGGGTCTGACGCGTGGGATTGGGGGCTGCCTGCGTGGTAGCACTGGCTGTGCTGGTGGGGCATGCTGGGCCTGCCTTGCCCTCCTTCTCCTCCTGCGTCTCCTCTGTGCAGCCTGTTGTTGTTGTTGTAGTTGTTGTTGTTGTTGTTGTAGTTGTTGTTGTTGTAGTTGCTGTTGTAGCACTCGCATTGCTATCAGGTCCTCCAGCCCCAACATTGCTAGTCCTATCGGTAGCATTGTGGTGTGTGACTGGGTGTGGGCAGGGGTGGGGTGTGCTCTTTTTGTGCTTCCTGTGTCTGTATTGCCTTCACCTGTGCTGTTTCTGTGCACCTGTGGCAGCTTAACTTGTCCCTTTGCGGTTGATTCGCGATGGCGTTGTTAGCGCCATGGCGGTAAGGTACTTTACGGGCTGGGTGATGGCGTAAGGTGCATGTCCGCTTGGGTCGGCATTCGCGTACCTTACCGCCATGGCGCTAGTTACGGTGTGGGAGGTCGCGTGCACGCGCCCTTGGCGCAGTTAGCGGCAGCGTTGTCTACGATGCCGCTAATGGCATCGTAGTTAACGGTCAGGGGTCGTAATCGGCCCTAGCGGAAAACGATGGCGGTAATCGTTTACCGCCATCGTTTTACGCTTAGCGCCAGGGTCGTAATGAGGCCCCTAGTGTTTAACCTATCTACCTGGTGACAAGTGAGGCAGAGCTCGCCTCAATTTGCAAAATGGATCGCATTAGATCCAATAGCACTTCAAAATAAAGAACTACATTTGGTAAGACCAATTCACTGTCCATTAGGGAATCCATACCAACTATTTAGTCTTGAATAGAGTCCATAAATGTTTACTAACATCAATATTGAGCATACACCTAATTAGTAGCCCTGGCTAATCAGATGCTTATAATTCTCTTTTTATATGTGTATTTTCCTTCTCCTGAGACTGTTAAGATGCATATTGATTTTTTTTTTTAGATCCATAATTGCAGTATTTGAAGTTTATTTCTAGCACAGAAACAGGTGAGCAACATACAAGGCAGGTACAATACAGTAACAGTATAGATAGTACAGGTACACAGGGTCAGCTTACAACTTGATTATGCACTTGGGGGTATATACAGAGTGGGTACGGGACTGGAGAGACAATAGTTCAGGAGGGGGAACGGGAAGGAGGGGAGAGGGGGCTGGAGATGTAGTGTCTGATGCAGTATCCATAGAGGACATATAGGATCGAAACTTGAGCCAAATATCTCTGGGTCGCGAGTGGGTTGGCTGTAGTAGGGTCCAGGATTCTTCGGTGTCTGAGGCCCAAGTGACCGCCCTGAGCCACTGCGCATGAGTGGGTGGAGTAGGCCGAAGCAGCAGAGTAGAATAGACCGTACTGCGAGTAACATGCAGAGGCCGGCCAGTTTTTTGGAATCTCGGTGGAGCTCGGGGAAGTCGTGAAGCAGACACCTCATTGGGGGTGGAGTGACAGGGTGTTCAAGGATAGTTGAC
Source organism: Ambystoma mexicanum (assembly GCF_040938575.1). Classification (NCBI taxonomy): domain Eukaryota; kingdom Metazoa; phylum Chordata; class Amphibia; order Caudata; family Ambystomatidae; genus Ambystoma; species Ambystoma mexicanum. The sequence goes on from NC_090935.1 coordinate 645,102,303, forward strand.
ATGGTAGAGCATACCAAATTCCAGAACTGGGCGAGGCGAGGACAGGACCATATCATGTGGATATAGTCAGCGGTATCATAGCCACATCTGGGACATGTTGGGGAGTGGTCCCTAAGCATGTGATGAAGTCTGTTAGGGGTATAATGATATCTATGGAGTATCTTAAACTGAATTAACTTGAAGCAGGAGTTGAAGGATACCCTGTGTATGCGTGCGCACATATGGGCCCAGCGTTCGTTGGTTATTTCCGACCCAAGGTCCTTTTACCACGCTTGTTTCAGTTTGGTGAATACAGGGGTAGATCTAGTTTGAACCATGGAATAGAGTCTGGATACTTTACCCCTCGTGGGCGAGGGGGTGGTTAGCTCCGCAATTGCGGGATCATCTGGTGGTATCGCTGGAAAAGTAGGGTATTTGCTTTTAAGGGTTTTCCAGAGAGAGTACTGGAGCCATATAGACGGCCTCCGTCTCAGTGACAGTGGGAGGTCTGGCCATTTAATGAAGTTACCCTGTTCAAAAATGTCCCGGATCAGTTCATATCCCCCATCGGCGCACTATGAGCAGTGATATATGTGGGACCCCCGGGAGGAAGTTCCAAAATGGGAGGTTGCCATGAAAGGGATTGGCGATACCTAATAATTTCCATGTTTTAGTTAGGGCCAGGGACGTGCAAGCCACCGGGTCAAGTGAGTCTAGGACTGTTGGCATGGGTTTAATAACCAAGAAACGAATGTCCTGGTCACTAACCGTCAGTTTTTCGAGCCTGACATGTGGAGGGGGGTCCAATGTGTTGAACCAATGTGACGTGAATTGGACTTGCGCTACCAGCCAGTATTTGAAGAAGTCAGGAGCACCGAAGCCACCACCTTCCATTGGGGTGCCCAAGGTATTGAGTTTAAGACGGAACGCACCTGAGTGCCACAAAAAGGTGTTAATTGTGCAAGTCAATGTTCGGAAGAACTCTTCACCTGGCCATAAAGGGATATTGGTGAACCTGTACAGAGGTTGGGGCAGCACTATCATCTTTAGTATCCCTATTCTGCCTGCAATAGAAATTGGTAGTCTACTACAGCCCATTGCCTTTGTTGCAAAGTTCGTGAGGTATTTTTGATAATTTTCTTCACAGACCAATTCGAAGTGGCGAGCTATTTCTGTTCCCAGATAGGTGAATTTTGACTGAGCCCATGCAAACCCCAGAGTATCGGGGGGGGGGGGGGGTGCTTTGTTCAGTCTGTGAGCGGGAAGAGAGTGGATTTAGAACAATTCACTTTGAGTTCGGAGATGTGTCCGAAGCGGATAACATCCTCCAATATCGGAGCAAAATTGGTGGAGGGGGAACGTATGAAGAGAAACGCATCATCGGCATACAAGGACACTACATCAAACTGGCCTGCAGTTCGTAAGCCTCTGTGTGCATGAGATTGGCGTGGCATGTCTGCAAATGGTTCCATCGCTATGGCGAAGATCAGGGGAGAGAATGGGCAGCCCTGCCTCGTCCCTCTAGCGATTCGGAAAAGGGGAGAGCATCGGTCCTCAGTGCGGACCCTGGCCACTGGGTCGGAGTATAGTAGTCTAACCCAGGAGAGAAAGGAGGGGCCGAATTTGCATTTTTCAAGAACCCGCCAGAGGTACTTCCACGACACAGAGTGAAATGCTTTTGAACATTTGGGTTTATTCTGCTAATTATGTTGAAGAGGCGCCTCAGGTTCAAGGAGGTAGAGCGTCCTGGAATAAAGCCTGCTTGGTCAGGATGAATAATGTTTGGCATGTAGGGGGGCAGGTGTAGAGCTAATAGTTTGGCGTAGATTTTGACATCGCAGTTAATGGGCAAAAGTGGGCGGTCCGAACTGCATTGTGTGGTGGATTTGCTAGGTTTGAGTAGGACAATTATTGTGGCTTCGCGGAGAGAAGGGGGAAATTTACCTGCCTCCACCGATTCCTCCCAGAGGGCTATTAAGTGGGGAAGTAGAAGCGATTTGTAGCGTTTATAAAATTCAATTGGGATGCCATCTGAACCTGGGGATTTCCCAGAGGAAAGGGAGTCTATGGTGTCTGAGAATTCTTCAGGGGTAAATGGAGAATCAAGAGAGCCGATGGTTTCGGGGAGAGTAGTCAGAGGGGGAGGGCATCAAGGTAGGAGTCAATCTCTGGTGTAAGGGCACTGTCTGCATTGGTATATAGGGATTCATAAAAGGAAAGGAATTCGGAATTGGTAACATGTGATGAGGTGGCTAAAGAGCCATCGGGTCTCTCCACCCCAGGGATGTGTGGGGCACCAAGCTCGCGTCGGATAAGCCTAGCCAGGAAGTGGCCAGGGTGTTCACCCTCACCATATTTCCTAGCAAGGCCAGGGCTGTACAAGAATTTCAGCTCGTGGTCCGCCAGTGAGCGAAACGTGTCGAGTTCCACGCCTATGGATGCTAGGGTTTCAGGGGTTTGGTGTAGTGAGCATTGGGCTTCCAGGGTCGATAGTGTGGACTCACTTTCTGCAATGTTCTTTTGAATTGTTTTAAGGGTGCCATTTTCCTTGGAGAGCGCTGTGCCCCTGATGTAAGCTTTAAAAGATTTCCATAGGGTGGCCTGTGAAGATACAGAGTCAGTGTTTATTTCAAAGAACTCTTCGATGGCCGTCTCCAATTCGGAGCTAAATACAGGGTCAAGGAGAGGATGAGGTTTCATTCTCCAGTGTCTAGTCCGATCACAGTCTGGGCCCCAGCGAAGGGTGATAGTCACTGGTGAATGGTCAGAAAGGGTTCTGGGAAGGATCGTTAGGTGAGTCATGTTCTTTATCAGTATGTTAGACACTAGCCATCTATCGATTCGGGAATAGGAGTCATGTACTGAGGAGTAGAAGGAATAGGATCGGGAGTCGGGATAGAGAAGCCTCCATGCGCCAACCAGTGCAAGTCGAGGGAGAGATGACAGTGTAGTATAGGCTGCTTTGGTAAGATGGCGGGGTCTGGAGCCGGATCTATCAAGGTCCATGTCAAAAATTGTATTAAAGTCACCCCCCCAGAGAATTGGTATTAGAGGGAATCCATCAAGGAGGGACGCAAGGTGTAAATAAAATTCTGGATCGTCAATGTTGGGGCCGTAGAAATTTAGTAGGACCACCTCCCTGTTCTGAATGGTGCCATGGAGTAGCACATATCTGCCCTGAGGGTCGATCTGTGAGGAAATGGAATCAAATGTAAGGCTCTTGTGAATTAAGGTCATGATACCACAGCTTTGGGTAGAGTAATCAGTAAAGTATCTTTGGGGGCCCCACATTTTGGCAAATTTTTCACAGTGTTCAGTACAAGAATGTGTCTCCTGCAGAAAAAGGATTTTGATCTCATGACGTTCAGCCTGAAGCTGGAGTTGTCTCATTTTCTTGTAATTAACTAAGCCCCGCACATTCCAACTCATGAGAGTTAAGTTATCTTCGGTTAACAGTGTAGAAATATTCGTTGAGGATCAGTGTTTGTCAGAGCGGTGATCCCGGTGGCTGATGGATCGGTCTAGCAGCCCTGCAATACCATCGGTTCAATACTGCCTCGCACTCAACCCCCTCTGTGGACGCCAAGCCTTTTATAACATAACACCCAACATAACCCACCCTCACCCACATCCCTCCCCAAATCAGAGAAATGATAACCCTGTATCCCATTAACCAGATCCAAACCAATGGCATCAACGCCAGGGGTCCTGTGAACTGGCCTGGTGGCGATGCTCCGGACCAGGGGGCGATTTAAGGATAAACATGGTACCTAACAATAACGTCATGTGTACCTTGAAGAGGAATTTGTACGAATGGGCATGGCACGGTCGCACAATGGTGAACCAATTTGTTCATGATTGAGAGGAATAGTGTCACAGGTTACTGACACAGAGCGGTAACTGGTTTTGGTAACGTATCAGTCGTAGATAAGTGGTGTAGAGAGAGGTTTAGCCAGAGAGTGTTCATCATTGAACCTGGAGGCCTCTTCTGGAATTGTGAAGAAAAACACCTGGTTAGAGTGTTCAACCCTTAGTTTAGCGGGCTATAGCATGGAGTATTTAACTCTGTGGTCTCTTAGTCTCTTCTTCACCGCCAAGAAGATCTTGCGCTCCCGTTGAACAGCCACTGAAAAATCGGGGTACAGGGGAATTCTGGTGCCTCCCAGCACAGTTCACCCTTAGGTCTCGCAGCCCTGAGAAGGGAGTTACAATCTCGGAAATTCAGAACCCTGGCTATGATGGGCTGTGGGGGTGCGCCCGGTTTAGGTTTAGCTGTCAGGGCACGGTGGGCCCTCTCTATAGCGAACTGCGGGGAGAGTTTGGGAGAATCAAGGAGTGACAGCAGTGTGCGTTCGACATAGTCCTCCATTGGTTTATTGACGTCGTCCTCGGGGACACCGATAATGTGAAGGTTATTTCGCCTCGAGCGGGATTGAAGGTCCTCATTCTTCTTTTCGACCTCGAGAACTTGGTTAGAGAGCGAGGAGACCTCCGCACGGAGAGAGCCTAGGTCGTCCTCGGTGGCGCTCACTCTCATCTCGATCTCAGCCACTCGGCCGTCTGTTCTCTCCATGTGGGCTTTAATAGAGGATATGGTACCATTCATGTCAAATAGTTTACTATGGAGCGTGGTGAAGCTCTCCCGGATGTACTCCATCATTTTCTGAGAGTCTATAGGATCCGAGGTTGACAAGTTGGAGGGCTCTTGCTCAGGTGGATGCCCCAACGGCTTTGACGGGGTCTTTGTGAACATGTTGATCGGGCATTGTTTCTTTCCCGCTCCCTTAGTCATGTCGGCAAATAGGGGGCAAGCGCCGAGGACCTGGGAGACAGTAGTGGTGCGAGAACAGGTTGGGATGGGAGAGTCACAGGAGGTGACCTGAAGGGCCACCTGAGAAGTTGCGGTCGACCAGGGACCCTCGGGGTGACGGTAGAGTGTAGATTTGCAGTAGATTGTAGAGTTACTGGATTAAAATGGGTTGTTAAGGCACGACTCCAGGGGAGTCACCCCTGTCAGCAGTAATATGTACGCGCCAAGTACTCAGCAGACGGATCCCCCGGTGCAGACCGGCTTGCTGAAGCAGAATAAGTAATAACAACCAATGGATTATGGTCTGCAGGAAGGGTAATAGACACAGTATTCTCAGGGCCTGATGCAGTTAAGTGAGTCAGGAAGGCCACCCTTTGTGTCGGAGGGTAGTGGGGCCAGGTGTCCAAGGGCACAAGGTGTAGGTCCGCTGAGAGGAGAGAGGGCCCCCATGCCAGGCGGTAGAAGGGTGGCAAAAGTTTGGTACCAGGAGTCACCACTCACTTAGCTGGAGCGGGTGATCCAGGTTTCACATGGCGTGGTGGGGGGACCAAACCAGTGCACCGTCCCTGGATGTTCTTAGGTCGTAAGCCCCGGGGCCACAGCAGGCATATGGCGCAGGTAGCGGGAGGCAAGGGCCCACAAGATGCTTGCCGTCCAGATATTAGAAGAGCAATGTTGCAGCCCCGATCGGGGGCTGGGCAGGTTTCAGGTCAAGGGGCCACTTATGGGTGTGCAGTGCCCATATTCAGTGGTGTGGAGCGCAAGTGGGGGCGCAGCCCGGGGACCCTGTGTCTCCAGAGTGGTGCCTGCTGGATTGTGTTGGGGGCGGGAGCCCCAAGTATCACGGGGTGTCAGGGGCGAAGAGGAGCGCGGCCCCTGTCACGCTGGCAGAGAGGAGCAGAAAATGCCGGCAGTGTCTCCAGGGGGGTGGCGGTCTAGGAGGAGTGACTGGCCCCACTGGTGAAGTGATCGGGGCCCCAGTGACACACTGCGACATCCACGGTGCAGGATTGGCCTCAAGTACCATGCGGAACGCACGCCGCGGGAAGTACCTCATCTGGAGCCTGAGGTGGGCAGGACAACAGCACGCCACCCAGGAGGGGTAACGGCGCGGGCCGCTCTACAGTCGGAACGGACCTCCAGGTCCTGGAGGAGGATATGTGCGTGGAGGTCGGGTCGGCGCGTCTGTCTGGGTTGCACTGGACTACGTGGGAGAGGGGGAGAGGAGGCCGCTGCGCACGCACAGCACCCCTCCCCCACAGCAGGCCCCAAATCCTCAGCACTGGCGGTGATATCACTGGAGAAGTGGGACGGGACAGGAAAGCGCCAGCCCACGCTACAGCTTCCCAGGGCTGAGTGTCGGTGCAGAGACTAGCTCCAGGCCCGGGAACCAGCTCGGCGCTCGCACAGGCTCCTCAGCAGTGCATGTCTGTGTAGAAGGAGGATTCAAAGACGCACCAAAAGGAGTTTTACGTAAAAACGGCGCCTCCCGGCACGGAGCTCTTGAGTCGGTCGGCCACCTTCTCTGGGCGCAACAGCGCCCCCCCTTGAAGTTTATTTCTGATCATTTGAATTGATTCCATCATCTGAGTGGGTACTGAATATTGAGAACCACACGTTCATCCATCAAATTCTCGAAACAATGCTTTAACCCACATTTTGCAGAGTCATGATTAAATGTTGTTCCATTCTGGAACTGATGACATTGAATCTTTGTATTATAAACTCATATATTCTTTTCACAAAAAGCTTATATAATCTCTGTTTACATATCTTTGTAATGACCTTTTTGATAAGAAGCCCCTGATGAAGATTAATACACGAAAAGCATTGGGCTATTAGTTTATTAAATTTTTATGAACCAATGGACTATTGAAGGGATTATTTAAAGAATGTAAATGTATTGTACCAACTATAAACAGTTCTAATATCTGACACTATTTGATTCCACTTTTTGACAAACTAACAAGTAGCAAGTTGTGCTTTCTCTTGACCACTTGCCACTTACATTCCAATTATTTGCCTATTTTGGTTTATAAGATAGTGTGCAGGTGTCAGGAATAAGGGCAGGCGTGGGTGTCATGGACCCAGAAAAGTGCTAAAAACAATGAAAATACACTAAAGACTACAATTGCCAGCAGTACTTGGGAGGCTGGGTCGTCAATAGCCGTGCGCGCATCTGGCAGCTGATTCTGATTACTAACGGTTTATGAAGGGCCCACGGCGCATGGCAGGTGTGGCTTATTTTGCTTGCTACATCGGAGGAAGACAGGAGCCGCTCGCTCATGGACGTTGCAGGGACGCGGAGGCGGCGGGTGTGATCGTTTGTGCAGTGGTGAGGGAAATGTTCACGGCGTCTGCTACAGGCTACCTCATTCTACGTCTGGGAAGGCTCAGGAGCCTCCCGGACTAAGGATAAGCGCGGTAAGGGGCTCTACTTAAGGGCATATGCACATGCTTATCATGAGCATGGTTATGTAATGAACTAGCAAAAATGCATGCACTGATTATGAACATAGTTATGGAATGAACTAGCGCTTCCTAGGTTCTAGCAAGGGGCAGCACGCCTCTTGTAGCACAAACTTGTCCTACTGGTTTGGTTGAATGAGTATGCATTGGTTATTGGAGAGGTATCATGTTCCCTGACTGTCCAGTGCTGATAACGGGGTGCTAGTGGGGAAAAACTTCATGCTTGAAGTATGCAAATGGCAGAATCTTTATGTTTTTATGGGTACTCCAATTTACGTCCTTGTTTGTAAGTGTTGCTTACGCCAGCCCAGGGGGCCATGTGTTATGTTCTTCATCAGGAGAGCCTTCCTCATTGTATGTTCCATCATGCTTGCTAAACATATGTTTATGTCAGAGTGTGAAAGAGGTACATGTATTAAGGTGTCCTCAAGAGGTATGTTATGAAGGTAACCAATACTACTAAAAGTGTATGTTATGAAAGTATCAAGGTATACAAGGTATAGGTTAAGGTATAGGTTATGCTACAAGGAAAACCCACAGTTGATGGTGTCACAAGCTATTAGTCAGTGTAGGGTTGTTTCCTGTTGCTTCCCCTGTCCTATCCAAACTAGGCTTCTCCTTACTCTCTATCTGGTGTTCCTAAACTTCCCTACCCTGCCCACAACCTCTCCCTAACCCTCTTCCCCCCAATGGCTGCCACGTGGTGTCCTGTCTTCTATATCAGGTACCTGTGCCAACCACGGTGGGAGGGTCGACTTCATTTGACTTCTGTGGTTCGGGGGAGAGTGTCGACGCTCTTCCCCATTATTTTGTGTATCTTGACAGCAGGGGACGTGAGTTCCCTACAAGGGAACTTTCTCTCTTTTGCTGTGACATTGACTACCTATATGCCAAGGTTGTGTTTTTCTCCCCTGCACCTGAAATTCATTAAATAACTTATCATAACGCCATATAATTATTAGACTCTGTGGGAATAATTCATAGAATTCAGCGCACAAGTGTCGCACGCGGCTGGCGCACAGTGTGCGCGTGCGGCAGTCTGCGCCAGCCGCGTATGCCAAAATCCATTTCCTCGCACAGCGTATTAATGGATTTAAACATCCATAACCAGCCGTGGCGCAGCGACCCTGCAGCAGCGCCAGTTACACCCCCAACCCCTCCCCATGCGCCATGAACAGCACACAAATCCCGTACATGGCGCACAGGCCAGTGGACCTTCATACAGCCCCCCAATCATGAATATGCCTGTAAAACACGTACCCCGCTGCGTGGGGATAATCACACGAGATTGGCCCTGTGCGAGCAGGGTACGTGTATTTCAGGGGTGCGCGGGAAGTTTTACACGCGATTGGCCCTGTGCGAGCGGGGTATGTGTATTTCGGGGTGCGCAGAAAGTTTTACACGCGATTGGCCCTGTGCGAGCGGGGTACGTGTATTTCGGGGGTGCGCGGGGAGAATCCCACATGATTAGCCCTGTGCGAGTGGGGTACGTGTATTTCGGGGGTGCGCAGGAAGTTTTACCCGCGATTGGCCTTGTACGAGCTAGGTACGTTTATTTCGGGGGTGCGCGGAAAGTTTTACACGCGATAGGCCCTGTGCGAGCGGGGTACGTGTATTTCGGGGGGGCGCAGGGAGAATCACACACGATTGGCCCTGTGCGAGTGGGGTACATGTATTTCGGGGGTGCGCGGGGAGAATCACACGCAATAGGCCCTGTGCGAGCGGGGTACATGTATTTCGGGGGTGCGCGGGAAGCTTTACCCGCGACTGGCCTTGTGCGAGCGGAGTACGTGTATTTTGGGGGTGCGCAGGAAATTTTACCCGCGATTGGCCCTGTGCGAGCGGGGTACATGTATTTCGGGTGTGCCCCAACGAATTGGCAGTGTGTGTTCTCCCAGGTGTGCCCTCTCCCCCCTGCCCAGGGCCTGCAGGCAAACCACAAGACAGGGGAACACACTGCACCCGTGGCCATGCCCCACAGGCAGCCCATCCACCCCGGCGAAGACCCCCAGCCAGCCCACATGTCACCACGCACAAGTGAGCACAGACACATGTCCCCCAGCACCCCCATCCACCCAGCATTGAGGGTCTGGCCCGACTCATGTCCCCCAGCACCCCCATCCACCCAGCATTGACGGGCACCTGCCAGCAGGCCCCGACTCATGTCCCCCAGCACCCCCATCCACCCAGCATTGAGGGTCAGGCCCTGACTCATGTCCCCCAGCACCCCCACCCACCCAGCATTGAGGGTCAGGCCCCGACTCATGTCCCCCAGCACCCCCATCCACCCAGCATTGACGGGCACCTACCAGCAGGCCCCAACTCATGTCCCTCAGCACCCACATCCATCCAGCATTGACAGGCACCTGCCAGCAGACCCGACTCATGTCCCCCAGCACCCCCATCCACCCAGCATTGAGGGCCAGGCCCCGACTCATGTCCCCCAGCACCCCCATCCACCCAGCATTGACGGGCACCTGCCAGCAGGCCCCGACTCATGTTCCCCAGCACCCCCATGAACCCAGCATTGAGGGTCAGGCCCCGACTCATGTCCCCCAGCACCCCCATCCACCCAGCATTGACGGGCACCTACCAGCAGGCCCCAACCCATGTCCCCCAGCACCCACATCCATCCAGCATTGACAGGCACCTGCCAGCAGGCCCGACTCATGTCCCCCAGCACCCCCATCCACCCAGCATTGAGGGTCAGGCCCCGACTCATGTCCCTCAGCACCCACATCCACCCAGCATTGACGGGCACCTGCCAGCAGGCCCGACTCATGTCCCCCAGCACCCCCATCCACCCAGCATTGAGGGTCAGGCCCCGACTCATGTCCCCCAGAACCCCCATCCACCCAGCATTGACGGGCACCTGCCAGCAGGCCCCGACTCATGTTCCCCAGCACCCCCATCAACCCAGCTTTGAGGGTCAGGCCCCGACTCATGTCCCCCAGCACCCCCATCCACCCAGCATTGACGGGCACCTGCCAGCAGGCCCCAACTCATGACCCCCAGCACCCACATCCACCCAGCATTGACGGGCACCTGCCAGCAGGCCCGAATCATGTCCCCCAGCACCCCCATCCACCCAGCATTGAGGGTCAAGCCCCGACTCATGTCCCCCAGCACCCCCATCCACCAAGCATTGACAGGCACCTGCCAGCAGGCCCCGACTCATGTTCCCCAGCACCCCCATCAACCCATCTTTGAGGGTCAGGCCCCGACTCATGTCCCCCAGCACCCCCATCCACCCAGCATTGACGGGCACCTGCCAGCAGGCCCCGACTCATGACCCCCAGCACCCATATCCACCCAGCATTGACGGGCACCTGCCAGAGGCCCCGACTCATGTCCCCCCAGCACCCCCATCCACCCAGCATTGAGGGTCAGGCCCCAACTCATGTCCCCCAGCACCATTACCCACCCAGCATTGAGGGTCAGGCCCCGACTCATGTCCCCCAGTACCCCTATCCACCCAGCATTGATGGGCACCTGCCAGCATGCCCCGACTCATGTCCCCCAGCACCCACATCCACCCAGCATTGACGGGCACCTGCCAGCAGGCCCTGACTCATGTCCCCCAGCACCCATATCCACCCAGCATTGAGGGTCAGGCCCCGACTCATGTCCCCCAGCACCCCCATCCACCCAGCACTGACGGGCACACGATTGGCCCTGTGCGAGTGGGGTACGTGTATTTCGGGGGTGCGTGGGGAGAATCACACGCGATAGGCCCTGTGCGAGTGGGGTACGTGTATTTCGGGGGTGCGCGGGAAGCTTTACCCGCGATTGGCCTTGTGCGAGCGGGGTACGTGTATTTCGGGGGTGCGCAGGAAGTTTTACCCACGATTGGCCCTGTGCGAGCGGGGTACATGTATTTTGGGTGTGCCCCAATGAATTGGCAGTGTGTGTTCTCCCAGGTGTGCCCTCTCCCCCCTGCCCAGGGCCTGCAGGCAGACCACAACACAGGTGAACACACTGCACCCGTGGCCATGCCCCACAGGCAGCCCATCCACCCTGTCGAAGACCCCCAGCCAGCCCACATGTCACCACGCAGAAGTGAGCACAGACACATGTCCCCCAGCACCCCCATCCACCCAGCATTGAGGGTCAGGCCCCGACTCATGTCCCCCAGCACCCCCATCCACCCAGCATTGACGGGCAACTGCCAGCAGGCCCCGACTCATGTCCCCCAGCACCCCCATCCACCCAGCATTGAGGGTCAGGCCCGACTCATGTCCCCCAGCACCCCATCCACCCAGCATTGACGGGCACCTGCTAGCAGGCCACGACTCATGTTCCCCAGCACCCCCATCAACCCAGCTTTGAGGGTCATGCCCCGACTCATGTCCCTCAGCACCCCCATCCACCCAGCATTGACGGGCACCTGCCAGCAGGCCCCGACTCATGACCACCAGCACCCACATCCACCCAGCATTGACGAGCACCTGCCAGCAGGCCCCGACTCATGTCCCCCAGCACCCCCATCCACCCAGCATTGAGGGTCAGGCCCCGACTCATGGCCCCCAGCACCCCCACCCACCCAGCATTGAGGGTCAGGCCCCGACTCATGTCCCCCAGTACCCCCATCCACCCAGCATTGACGGGCACCTACCAGCAGGCCCCAACTCATGTCCCCCAGCACCCACATCCATCCAGCATTGACAGGCACCTGCCAGCAGGCCCGACTCATGTCCCCCAGCACCCCCATCCACCCAGCATTGAGGGTCAGGCCCCGACTCATGTCCCCCAGCACCCCCATCCACCCAGCATTGACGGGCACCTGCCAGCAGGCCCCGACTCATGTTCCCCAGCACTCCCATTAACCCAGCTTTGAGGGTCAGGCCCGGACTCATGTCCCCCAGCACCCCCATCCACCGAGCATTGACGGGCACCTGCCAGCAGGCCCCGACTCATGTCCCCCAGCACCCCCATCCACCCAGCATTGAGGGTCAGGCCCCGACTCATGGCCCCCAGCACCCCCACCCACCCAGCATTGAGGGTCAGGCCCCGACTCATGTCCCCCAGACCCCCATCCACCCAGCATTGACAGGCACCTGCCAGCAGGCCCCGACTCATGTTCCCCAGCACCCCCATCAACCCATCTTTGAGGGTCAGGCCCCGACTCATGTCCCCCAGCACCCCCATCCACCCAGCATTGACGGGCACCTGCCAGCAGGCCCCGACTCATGACCCCCAGCACCCATATCCACCCAGCATTGACGGGCACCTGCCAGAGGCCCCGACTCATGTCCCCCCAGCACCCCCATCCACCCAGCATTGAGGGTCAGGCCCCAACTCATGTCCCCCAGCACCATTACCCACCCAGCATTGAGGGTCAGGCCCCGACTCATGTCCCCCAGTACCCCTATCCACCCAGCATTGATGGGCACCTGCCAGCATGCCCCGACTCATGTCCCCCAGCACCCCCATCCACCCAGCATTGAGGGTCAGGCCCCGACTCATGGCCCCCAGCACCCCCACCCACCCAGCATTGAGGGTCAGGCCCCGACTCATGTCCCCCAGACCCCCATCCACCCAGCATTGACAGGCACCTGCCAGCAGGCCCCGACTCATGTTCCCCAGCACCCCCATCAACCCATCTTTGAGGGTCAGGCCCCGACTCATGTCCCCCAGACCCCCATCCATCCAGCATTGACGGGCACCTGCCAGCAGGCCCGACTCATGTCCCCCAGCACCCACATCCATCCAGCATTGACAGGCACCTGCCAGCAGGCCCCGACTCATGTCCCCCAGCATTGACAGGCACCTGCCAGCAGACTCCGACTCATGTCCCCCAGCACCCACATCCACCCAGCATTGAGGGTCAAGCCCCGACTCAGGTTCCCACCCAACATGTCATGAAGATGCACATTCATGGGCCTCATGTCCACCAAAATCCCACTGCATGCCACCCCAGGCTTAAGACACAATCAAGTTTCCCATCCACCCCACGCTGAAAGGCCTATTACTAACCAATAGTCAAATATGCACATCGACACATGTCCGTCACACACACACACTGGGTGCGAGTGATTGTGTAAACCCACATTGTGACATGCAGTAAACCAAAGAGCAAATACCACACATGGAAGTAAGAAATCAAAATGTATTGTGCACAAAAATACTAAAAATGATTGAAAGCATGTAAATAATCATAAACAAGAAAAAAAGGCATGTCCAAATCGTAAAAAAATAATAATGCTGACACAATCCAAATGAATCCAAAATAAAGTTTGTCAAAAATCCTTGTCCACCAAAGTAAATCCAAAGGAAACCAAAATCCAAAAAATCCATTGATCCACGGTGAGGGTAAATGATGTAAGAAAAAAAATACACTGTCCAACTATGTAAAAATATTGCAACAAGGGTCTATGAGCCCAACAAATGAAATGAAACCTATATACAAAACCCTACCTTATTTACAACTATATACAAAAACGTGGGGCATTGTCCAAGAGTCCCGAAATAATAAAAAAAAAGAAAGGAAACCTATCACTAACTAACTATATACAATGGCGGCGGGCAAGTCCTGCAGCTCACTCTGTGATGTTGCGGGCCAGGGCATCATCGAACTCCATGTCTGTCTCCTGGAGGCGGGACTCAAGGTCTCGCAGGGATGCACTCATGGCCTGTTCCAACTCCCTGCGAGTTGCCTCGAGGCACTCAGCCCGCCTCAACGCCTGACGCATGGAGAACTCCGCCCTGACCATGGTGAGCCGCGCCTCTTCCGCCCGCCGCCGCTCTGCATCTATACGCTGGCCCAACCGCAGCCACACGGAAGAAACTCCCATTCCAGGGTTCTCTTGCCCTCTGACCGATGCCTGCCCCTCTGATGTTGATGGCCCCGAGCCATCATCGCTCCCACCTAGAGCTGCTGCAGCTGCTGATGTCCATGTGCCCTGTCCGATGATACCTGCACACCCTCCATCTGCTGGTCTGCAGTTGCTGGGGTGTCCACCCCTGCTGGACCGCCGACTCCCGACTGTGGCAGGGATGGGATCTCCACCAAGATGGCTGTGTTGGTCGGGCCAGGTCCACAGGGGGCCCTGGTGAAATCTGGGCCGGAAGACGGCAGGGAGAACGACTGGCGCATAGTCTCCACAGAGGAGGAGAGGTCCGCCAGAGTGTGCGACACATGTAGGAACCCACCGACCAGGGCCCCTCCCAACAGTGCCACGTTGCCACGCAGCTCATCATGAATGTCACGCGTGCGCAACGCGACACCAATCAAGACAGAGCCCATACGGTCATGGGACTCCTTGTCCGCAGGTAATGGAGAGCCAGATGACGTGGGCCTCCCCCCTACCTGCGGACGGGCCTGGGACGGGGAATCCCTGCTGGTGCATGGTGGTGCAGTCACAGGGTCATGGACAGCGACATGCACAGGCCCCTCCGCGGTGACCTGTGCTGCCTCCTGATCCTGGCCCTGGACTGCACCACTTGCACCAGTGGTACTACCCCCACCAGGCCCCATGTGCGGCTCAGTAGCGGGCTCCTCCTCCTCTGTGGAGTCCACCAACCTGGATGTCTCTGCACCGTCTTCCGCCATTGCAAGCCCCTGTGGGGGCTCACCCGGCCCTTCCACCACAGCCGTAGTGGCAGATGCGGCACCAGTCCCCTCGCTCCCGGATGATGGCAATTCCTCGGAGGGTGGCTGGGCCTTGCGTCGCTGCCCAGTGGAGGCATCCCCGCCACTTGGCTCCACAACACCATCTCCGCCCTCTTCTTCACTCGACACTGCGTAGAGGGAGACATAGAACACAAGCATCAGCGTACTGTACAATAGTCCCCTAGACAGGAAGCAATAACACATGAGTGGCACTGTCAAACGTCACTTCCATCCTGTCCCTCCAGAACACATGGGTCAATGCACGCAACACACATGCAGAAACAGGCACGGCGCATACAATCAACATCAGCATCCATGTACAAGGCCCTCCATGGTCATATATGTTGCCTTCAAACTCACATGCATCATGGCTCATACTGATCCCATGCACACACATCACCGGAGGGTCATGCATCATGGCTCGTACACCACAGACACAGTGGATACAACGGTGACCAGACTGCATGAGTGAATCTACACATAGTCACGGACATGTGTCATGCATCCATGGTGTTTCAAAGTCACACACATGCTTCTCAGACACACAGACATGCACACCATACATGTACATTAGAGCAGCACCCATCTCTCACCCCCCACCCATGTCCAAGAACAGGGACTGGCATGCATTCATGTGTGCATTCCGCATGCAGCTCCCCATGTCTCATTGGAACACATGCACCATCCATGTGGTTCACGCATTACTAGTCTCACATGCATTACCATGATGTCCCGGCGCACACACATGCATACATGGCCTATGTTACACATACAGGTAAGTAGCTGACTACCAGCACACTGCAACCTGCCCTGTTTCACACAGCAATGCATGGCCACTTACCGCTCAACTCCAGACGGGTCTTCCTCCGAAGGATCTGGGCGTGGAGCGCTGGTCTTAGGCGTTCCAAGACCCTCATCTGGATGTTGCTCATGTGGACCCAGCACCCCTCTGCATCCTCTGCCTTCATGAGGCGCTGGGCCTTGTTAAGGGTCCTAGACGTGAGGTCCTCCCAGCGCTTCCGGACGTGCTTGATGTTGCGGGTTGCCACCCCCTCCGCGTTGATGGCAACCACAACGTCCTCCCAGATCCTCTCCCGTACTTCATTGTCGGCACGCGATGGTGTGAAGAGGGCATCATAATGCCCCAGGACATGCTCCAACAGGACACCAACTTCCTTCTCACTGAAGCTGGTGGCCCTCTGCCTCTCTGGCTGGGGGTCGCCAGTGGTCTCGGATGGTGTTTGCCCCAACATGACGACCCCTGAGGCAGGCGTGGTTGGGCAACTGGGTCCTGGGGCTGGGCTGTGGAGCGATGCTATCCCAGTCGGGAGTCTTCTGTTCCAGCAGGTGTGGACACATCAGCTGGACCCCTGCAGATGGCTGACGTGCAGGCACTAAATAGCAGGTCACGTGGGCAGCAGGCAGGCAGCAGCAGA
This sequence comes from Ambystoma mexicanum, assembly GCF_040938575.1. Classification (NCBI taxonomy): domain Eukaryota; kingdom Metazoa; phylum Chordata; class Amphibia; order Caudata; family Ambystomatidae; genus Ambystoma; species Ambystoma mexicanum. The sequence continues at coordinate 645,118,609 of NC_090935.1, forward strand.
TGGCAGGTGGGAGCGTGCTCGGGGCTCTTGGGGGCAGCAAAATGGGCTTTTGGGCAGGAGCGTGGTCTTCCGTGTGTTTTTGCGTGTCCAGCTCGATACGGAGTGATTTGGCATGTGAAAAAATTGCATGTCAGCGTGTAATTCAATGAAAAGGCCCTTAGCACGTAAGCGCGTCTGTGACAAAGTGCGCACAGGCTTTTCCCTCAACACGGGTGCATTGTGGATCAGCACGTGAAAAAACCACATGTCCATATGTGAATGCGTGTAATTCGAGGAAAGGGCCTAAGTGCGTAAGTGACGTGATGCGCGCAGGCTTTTCCCTCAGCACGGGTTAAAGGTGAGCGGGGTCAGCAGTTCGCTGTACGTGCCTTTCGTGGAGACCGACGTGTGTGTTGCTACTTCGTGTTGTTTCGGGCACCATCACAACTTCACAGCGGATCAAGGACGTATCTCTTCTTTTCTCGGGGGTATTGGCTACGCGTGTTTTACATCATCGCGCTAGTCTGACGGTGAGTCACACACGCTATTTTTCCCACTGCGGGCGCCCCTGTGTATCGCATACCTGTTTTCGAGGTCATAGTAGCCTGCGTGTGCCATGTGTACGCATTTTTCGTGTTCCTGGGTGGCACCGCATACTGCGGGAGGTTAATTCGACGCACGTAGGCTGCAGGTGTTGCGTGCACGGTTTTACTGCAGTTTTGGGGTGCCTGAGCATTGTGTGACCCGTCACTTCATCACCGGGGTCACATACAGCCTTGCAGGTGCAGGAGTGCTGTTAACATCTTGCATCCCACCCCTTCACCTCAATTGCCCAGGACAATTGTGGTGTACACCTCCCATTGGCACTTCTCCATCTGTGCCGGCACTACTCCATCTGTGCCATGGTTGGGAGGCCACCAAAGGTGAGGGGCGCCTCAGCTGGCATGCTCCTCGTGGTGGGCGTGGTCAGGGAGGTGGCTAGGGTGACCAGGGAGTAGGGGGACTCCAGGGTGTCCAGGATGGCCGCAGAGGGGGAAGAGGCAGGGGTGCGCCACTTGGGCACGATGTTGTCCCATGTGTCGGTGCAGTCATGCCACCACCCCCTGTGGTTCCGGGAGATGCAGCTTCTGCATCTGGCACTGGCGCCCATGTGACCCGGCAGTCTGTTTCATCGACTGCCACAGGCCCAAGGGTAGTGGTAGCTGCAGGTGCAGCTGTGGACACCACCACTCAGGCTCAGGGTCTGCCAGCGCAGGCTGCGTTGGCACTTGAAGAGTCCATGGAAGATTTCCAACAGGGCAGGAGGCAAACCGTAGGTGTACACAGGGCTGCCCTGACCGAGACACGAATCCCTGGGGCAGTAATGTCATCTGCTGCCCCGACCAGCCGTGTGTTGGCAAGTGCAGGGGCAGATGCAGCCAACAACACCACGGTTGTGAGTCTACTAACCAGGACAGTTGCAGCCAATGACCCTGATACAGCGGATGTTGCTGCGCAGGGTCCATTAGAGGGCACCCAGCTGCCACTGATGCAAGCCAGGCTTTTGGTCGTCCCTCCACCTGCCACTCCCTTGGCTCAATCCACTGGTGCCACTGGCCATACTGATCAGGGCGGCATTTGCCAGCCAGGGTCTGCGTCTCAATCCAAGAGGAGGAAGGTTGCACCTGCAGCACAGGCTGGGACCCCACACACAGCCACGACCTCCTGCATGTCGAGGAAGAAGCCTTTCTGCAACCAGGAACTGGACTTCCTCATGGACTACGTGCGGGACCACAGCCGTGACATGCTAGTGGGGCCTAATTGTCAAACTACGGATGCCCACCCTGATACCCACTGGAAGCCAGTTGCGGAACATGTGAGAGCATTCGGCCATGAGGTGCGCACGGCGCAAGAGTGCAAAAAGCGTTGGAATAACCTCAAATGCAGCGCTAAGGCTAAGCGTGCCTCAAATTACAACTTGACTCTGGTGACTGGCAGTGGGCCGGCACCTGAGGAGGAAGATCTCACTCTGCACAAGTCACTCGTTGCGGAGTTCATACCACCTGAATCGGTCAAAGGAGTGGGAGAGATGCTGGACTTTGATGCCCAGTCCAGTGAGTGTTGCTGCGTGTTTGTCGAGGACATTTGTGTTTTACTTTTGTGATGTGTTGTGCATGACTGCCACTACATGTCATGTGTACGTGGTTCTGATGTGCAAGTAATGCAATGCTTCACTGATGCATGGCTGCACTGCAGGATGGTGGACATGTGGAGCAGATGGGGACTGTCCGCATCACCACTATTGCACCCTTCTCACATGCTGGTCACCAGGATGCCCCTCCGATCCATGTTCCAGCTCACTGGCCATTCTGCGTGTAGCCTGGGGGTGATCTTCCTCTCAGCCCTGGGACTATGTCATAGCATGACTGACGTGCATGTGTCCTCTGCCTGCATGCGGGTACTCCACGTAGGCATGCTCCCTTTCCACTCCACCCCCCCTCTGCACCCCAATTTCACCTTTGCACTGGTCTGCATCAATTTTGCCGTAAAGTACTTGCCTGTTCATGCGTCCTGTGTACATGCTAACTTCCACCAGCCAACCTGCCAGACATATGCTGTGTGGTACATCCTTTGTACTTGATGCAGGGTGTCTCAATTGGACTGTGCAGATGTCAGATGCTTCGCAGGGACATGAGTGCCCATTCATGCTCCATGTGCATTCCATGCATACCCCTATGTGTCCTTGACTGGATGATTATTGTAGTACGTGTCCAGGGTGACCTACATTGCATGGCATTTCATCAGCCTTCCCATGGCCACTGTGGCTCAGTCCTGCGTCCCACACATGTTTAGGGTGTGACAGTCTGTGTGGGTCACAGGCCTCAGCCTGTTTCATGGCCAATGATGCAGTCCAACTGGTGTAGTGTCTTCTTCACACGTGGGTGTACTCCTAAGGTTTCATCATGTGTCCTGCTTACTGTCCCATCATCATCTGCTCTGTTGTCACTTGATTCAGATGATGCTAGTCAACACTGTCTGTCAATACACAGGTCTGTGGTCATCCTTTTGATACCATGCAAGGCATCCCTGCATTTCCACTTAGGGGGAGGGGTGGTTTGCTTGTAGCCATGCTACCCATTGCATGCACATTGCACATGATGCCTGAAGTTGACTTTGCACTACCTTCACATTTTCTGATACACATCATGAAGTACTTGTACATGTAGATAGTGAGTAACGTACAAATTTGCTGCACTGCATCGACCCACTTCTGAGCGGTATAACACCCTTCTACATGCCTAATCACAGAAGCAATGTCAAGTTGACCAGCATGCATGGCATGTTCTCTTTTGTGTGTGGCATGTCTGCTTGATGTGTTTGGTGCCTGTGTGATGTCTATATGTGTGTGTGTTGTGTGCTTCTAACATGTGTAGTGACCTTTTTTCTCTCTACTTTTAAGATGATGACGCAATGGAGCCAGAGGATGGTGTTGTCATGCCAGGCACAGGGTTATTATCACTACAGCAACCCGGCACAAGTGGGAGTCGTGGGGTGGTAGGTCACGAAAACCCACATGTGCTACAGACCATCTTGTCTTTGGCTGGCAATGAATCCAGCCCTGATGACCCCTCTGATGTCCATGTCGAGTTGGATGTGCATCAGGTCCATATGACAGGGGTGAGTGATTCTAATGTGGACACTCCTCTGTCCGCGACACCTGCACTGAGGGGTCAGACAGTGGTGGAACCTCCACCTGTGGTGGATCGGGACGCAGGGTCACCCTCCACACCAGTCGCTGATGTGCCTGGGCCATCACGTCGACGGGGGCATGTAGTCGTGCAGCCGCAGGTGGTGCCAACCCAACGAGGACACCCGGTCCTTGGGTCCCGCAGGTGTCAAGCCCAGCAACGCAGTGGCCGTGCGCAACCGCGGTATACTGAGTGGGAGCAAGACATGACTGCCAATTCTGAACACCAGGGGGCAGCAATGGAGAACATCGCTGTGAGCATGGAGCTTGTGGCACAATCCGTGCTCCCCCCTGCTAGGCAGGTGCTTCTCCAGAAGCAGCCGGCACGGTCCACGTCCCATTCGCTTAGGCTGGGCATGGCGGCCTCAGATGGGGCACACCAGGCTGAAATGTTGTCTCTGCGTCAAGCAATTGCTGCTCACGCAGAGGCACACATGGAGGCCCTGAGGGCTGAGTATGAGTCCCTCAGATCCACTCTGGGTGTCCTCTTGATGTCCCAGAGGAAGCAGTCAGAGGAGAGGTTTGAGCAGCTTGAGCGTACCATCTCGGCTGAGCTATGTGCTTGCCGGGAGGTGCATCAGGTGTCCAGCCAGGCCTTGCAGGAAGAACTCCGTGTTACACATGTTACCTTGCAAGAAGAAGCACACGTATAACGGGAGGTTCTGCATGCAGACCTACGTGTCATCGCCGCACAGAACCAGGCTCACCCGTCCGGTAGACTTGCTGCCGACGAGGGGCAAGCTGCGGCTAGGTGTGGTCAGGCTCCTGTGCCACGTCGTCCTTTTCAGGAAGAGCCAGACTCGGACAACGAGGTATCTCCCACATAGGTCGGGCTGTGCAGGCGTTGAGTCCATGGAGGTTTTTTTTTCCTCAACATCATCACATGTGGGTGTTGAGCAGCACCCTGTACCTCCCCCTCCTGGGTGCCCCCCACCCGGGTCGTATGTGGCCATTTTTTATTTTTCTTTTAGTTTAGTTAGTTAACTTTCAATTTGATAGTTAGTTTAATTAGGTAATGTAGGTTTTTCATAGTTAGTCTAATTAGTTAATATAGTTTAAAATTGCTTGTCTATTGTGCTTTCATTTGACGGTGTGGTGCTTTGTGGCTTTTGAAAGCATCGACTGTCTGTTCCAGCTGGTCCCTTCAAGCTTGTCTCGTGTATGTGTTTGCAGCTTGGGGTCCTGCCTCACTCACATATGCCTGCTTCCTGCTTCCCTTATCCATGAGCTCGCAAGGATGGTTCGGTGTTACAGCCTATTACACAAGGGCTTTGGACTGTCATATCTGTGGCATGTCTGCTGCTGTACTACTTGTGTTGACACCCCTAGTGGGGATGATAGGGGTGATATTGACCACAGTTCTTCCTTTGATAGATGGGTGGTTTCATGATTCATGTGTACATTAATTGCTATACATTGTGTAGTATCTTTCTTGTCTTTACTGTACATGCGCTTGATGCAATTCATGCCAGTGGCTAACACATTTTACCTGTGAAAGTCGCACTGATGGAGTGATTTCTGATGTACGCCTCTGACATGGTCCAGTCATGACATGCCTGAGGAGACACACACAGGGAAATTTCAAGCATTAATCATGTGTTTTCTGCCCTTTCTCCAGCAGACATGGCCCATTGGACGTCTGGAAGCTGGCCACGTTCGGTGGTGCAGACATGCGCATGTGTGCGCAGGCAGAGCCACAGGGATTGCGCTCAAACATCCTAAAGAAGCTGACGTGTTTAAAGGAACTCCAGGCAAGGTGAGCAGCACAAAGGGGCCACACCGCAGCCAACCTTCCACCAGGCCAGTTGCACATGCATGCTAAGTAGCACCACTGACGGTGAGCTTGGACAGATATTGGTGTTGAAGCGCACAGTACAGCTAAGATGCGTTGGTGGACTAATGGCTTGTTGATGGGAAAGTTGTCAGGGGCAGTGGCACATATCCTACGGTCCACCATGGTCCATTGAGGCAGTTGTATTAGCCATGTAGCATTCCAAGACAGGGAAAGAAGCAGCTCACAGGGACAGACAGCGAGGGACAGACTTGTGTGCAGTGCATTTCATTTTCATGTTGAAATCGCCACATGCACTACCTACTTTATTTGGGTTATGCTAGAACACAACTTGTACTGAAGTCGTACCTTGCTAAATGCGTCTGGCTGCTTACCCAGGGAACATTGGATGTGTGTGAATCTTGACACATTGGTCTTCCATTTGCCACGCACCCACCCACCGGCGCCTGACTTACTGCATTGACTGTGTATGAACCATCATGGGGGGAATCTTACGTATGGGTACGAAGCACCACACCAGATAGTTTGTTTGTAGAGTATTTTGTTACTTTGGGGCATGCATGGTGGTGTGTGTGTGTGTGTTATGGGCACGCACAGATTAGTGACTCTGGCTCTCTTTGCAGCATTGAACTGCTCCTGTTACCGGACCTGAGAGTGCGCAGGCAGGAGGCCAGCCCTCACCCCAGAGATAAGTTTCTCTTTGACTTCCATTTGAGTAAATTGATACTATGTGTGCATGATGTACACATTTGGTCTGATTGTGTATGTGTTAATGTGATTATTATATTTTTGTACATTCCCTACTTTCCCTTGTCAATCCTACTCCCCTCTCCTGCCCCTCATTCTGGTCATCCAGTATACCAATGCCTGTCCCGACTGCATATCCCTGACCCTCCTTCCCCCCAGGGTCTCAGAGGCCTGTGTGAATTTGACCTTGCAGGCACCCAGACCACGGTGGGGGTGGTTGGTTCGTGCCACTCCTGCGCCTGTACACGGGAGCTGTGACAGTACACATCAGTTTGTGGTGCATCATTGTATATTATGTACCAAACATGGTTGTGACATTGTTTTACTGTGCTGCCTTGGTTGTTCCATCATTGTGCTAGTACTTGTGCTTTGTGATGTACTGCTACTTCAATTCATCTACTGGAGACACTTCTGGTTTATTTTGCTGCCTGCAGGCTTTTTGTTTGGCTTGTGTGTTTGCCTGCTTTGAGTTCTCTTTGATGAGGTGTTTTTGCAAGTCAAGGTGGCCTCTGAGGGTGCTGGACACTTTTTACACGCAAGGTGGAAGATGGAGACAAAGGGGAAGGGTGATCCTGTGGCCAGGTAGACTTCAAGGATGAAGGCTACATACCCCATGTGCAGTTGTTCAGTGGGTCATGGTGATATGTGAGGGGGTGGGGGGGTATTTTGTTGTTGGACAGTTGCCTTGCCCCACAGTGTGATGGGCACCATGACATTGTAATTGTGGTATCCTATGTACATGATGTATTCTGCTGATCAATGGCTGTTCATGTGTTGTGTTTACCTTTCAGGTGTGAGAGTATAGTTGTGGTTTGACATGCTGGGGTGTACACATGGGCAATGTTCACATGTGATGAGGACACTGATGGTCACTTGATTGCACATGCATGTATTGAGTGCATGTCCCTACTGACACACAAACACACTCGCACTATGATCCACAACATGGACAACCACCCTTCCATGTCCACATGTGCACTCAGTTTGCCTTGTGGGGCCCACTGTGTCCCTGCAGCACATGATCTATGGCCATTTGTGGATCCTGTACATGCGTGATTTGTTTTTTTATTTAGTTTGTCGTTTTCATGTGATGCTCAGGGTGTGCGTCACACACAATGTCTGGTCACTATGCTGTGTGCTGAGCAATGTGTTGCAGGAGATGGACACAGGACATGTATTATGCAGTGTTGATTTTGCCGTGCACAATGTGCATGTAAACAGGCATTCATTGTTATGTTCAAGCTACAACTGTTGGTATGCATTTGGGTGTGACTTGCTTTGTGTTGGAGGTTGTTGGTCAGTCATTTCATCTGATTCCATGTCAGGCATCATTGTCTGACGCCACTTAGCATTTTTCACATGTCAATGTGTACATTATTGTTACTGTGTTGGTGTTTTGCTATTGCTTGCCATGGCATGTTGTGGTTTTGGTGGCTTTGGGTGACATACCAGTGATTGTCGTGGCCTGTTTTGCAGGTCTGTGTGATATACACCTTGCATGTGTACCTTTTGGTCACACAGGATTGGTTAGGTTTGAGTAGCTAGGGATGCACACAATGTGGCACTTCCATGGCAACATTCTCAGGGTGGTAAGGTTGTGACAGTTGACTGTCTCTTTGTCATCATCGATTGTCACCTGTTATGTGCCAGGCCTGTGTGCACTCCACAGGGGCGGGAGTTTAGGTGAAAAATGTCGCCACAAGCTGGGTCCGGGCTGCCTCGCCACGTGCCCTATCCCCTCCGATGGGCAGCGCCTGTGCCTGTGGTTGGGGATGTGGGGGCACCACCATGTCCACCGGTACGCCCTGCCATGTTGCAACATTGTGCAGGACACATGCTGCCACAATGATCCTGCACACTACTGGGGGTGCATAGAGTAGCTGCCCGCCAGAGCGGTGAAGGGAGCGGAAGCGTGACTTGAGCACTCCGAATGTGGGCTCCACTATGGCCCTGGTTGCAATATGGGCAGCGTTGTATCTTACCTGGGGTGTTGTGGTGGGGTTCCGGATTGGCGTCATCATGTGGTTGCTCAGAGGGTAGGCACTGTCCCCAGGAGAGGTGATAATGGTTGTGATTATTGAGGTTTGTGTATTTGTCTGTGTGTGACATGCATGCATGTGCACGGGCATTTGTACTCACCTAGGAGCCATGTGTCGCCATGCTGCCCAGCTTCCAGGGACCGGCTCAGGGCGGACATTCTGTATATGAAACTGTCATGGGTGGAGCCAGGTGTTACGCTCACCTGGCTCCCACAGGGGTGTCGAGCCGAACTGGACAGCCACGGTCTCCACCAACGTGATGCGTAGTGCAGAGATGACTGACTGGACTGGCCTACCTAGCTTCGTCTGCTTGTCCCGTAGAAGTAGTCTCCTAAAGACGGGGAAAGGGAATTAGCCACCTGTGGATTTGAGTAGTAACACCTCACTGCGTCCCCACTTATCACTTCTGACATTCCCTTTCACAAAGCTCACCTTATAGTTTTGTATGATGAGCTCTCCATCCTGCGAAGAATGCAGGGGCACGTTCATGGCCAGTTACTTCACTGGCTTGAGGGTATTGGAAGAGTTCTGGACAAATCTTGGCTCCAAACCTCTGGGCGAAAGGCCGTAAGTATATAGTTTTAAAGAGTTCAAAATGTCCGAATAATCACTCTTGTCCAATTCCTTGTTTCTTTTGCAGCTTAGACCCAAAAGATGATCGTCTTGTGGCAGCTGAAAGCATTCAGGTAAGAGTCTGTGTTTTGTAACACTGTCTGGTAAATGATGCCAAGGTTTAACTCTCTGCTTTCTCTTTTCTTGCAGGTGCAGCGTAGGAAGATTTGGCGTGCTGCGGTAAAATCAGGTAAGCATATGGTGGCAAGAGATTGTCCTTGTTTGTTCCCTTGGCTCACCTTGCTGTTTTCTTGTCCCCCTTAGGTGCTGGAATGCGGCAACCTGGTGATGGAGACAGCACCGGATCGTAGAGATGCTGCGAAGAACGGTGAGTATGGCGCGGCGCTGCTGCTGGCGATGCGACGTGTTTAAAATGAAGTCTGTTTCTGGTTCGAAGATGCGCTGAATCCAAAATCGGGTAAGAAATCCAGTAAAGTTTTTGTTCTAACCTTTCTTCTTCTTTCCCTTCTTTCTAGGCGCTCTGGACTCGAGGCGGGCGTGGCAGGAGGCTGGATGCTGACTGCAGACACGGTGAGCGTTACGCTGCTGGATGCAGAATAACGCGAAGCATGTGCTGCTCTTCGGGTGTGGTTTAAATAACCTTCAAAGTAGTCCCAGGTAAGTATTCCTCCACAACCACACCCGAGTAACAAAATAGTTCCTAAGATAAAATAGTCAGTTCAAGCCTCACATGGGCTTGGATCCCTTGCAGCATGGTCTGCATCAGGTAAGTTTGAACATATGAGCCTGGCGCCTATGGCGCCAGGACTGATGTCCCATATGAGCCTGGCGCCATAGGCGCCAGGACTGTACCCAGATAGCCCCTAACAGGGGTTGCTGGGTTTTCTCCAGGTAACATGATGCCTGCTTCCGGGGTTGATGGACTTGGTCTGGATGCCCGGGGGTAGGCATCATGACACCAGGGTAGTTTGCATAGACAGAGGTGATGACTCCCTTGGCATCGCATACCACCTGCACATTGATGGAATGCCAGTGCTTGCGGTTTCGGTAGATGTGCTCAGTGGCCCTAGGTGGTCGTAGGGCCACATGGGTGCAATCTATGGCACCGAGCACTTTGGGGAAGTGTGCCACCCTGTAAAAGTCCTGGACAATGGCCTGCCTTTCTGCGGGTGTTCTGGGCATGTATATGTGCCTGCGGACTGAGGGGCACGCAGTCATTTTTGCCAACACCTGGTGTAGGCAGCGTGACTGCGTGGCCTGTGAGACCCCCCACTATGGCAGTAGTCTGCTGAAATGACCCAGTGGCCAGAAAATGCAGGACATTGAGCACCTTCTCCAAGGGGCTCAATGCTTTGGAGCAGAGGGTGGGAGATGTAAGGTCATCTTCCCACTCCCTGACCAGGTCTAGTATGATACGAGGTGGAAACCTATACCTGCCGTAGACTTGGTCGTCAGGCATCCCAAAAAGGCTAGTCCGGGGGGAAAAAATGCGGGCCCTGGCTATTCTCCTCCTCCTGCGGTGTCCCACGATCAGTGCTGCGACAAATGGGGCATTCATCGTAGCGGTATATACGTGTTTGTTTGTGCACGCTTTTATACTGTGCGCAGGGACGCTTAGGCCTGCCTTCCTGTGGCGGACGTGTTGACGCCTGTGCGCTTCTTTTAGGGTGTGCTTGTTTCCCGTATTCAAATCCATGAATACGAGTTGTTCGCGTGCGTGTGGGCGTGCCGTGTATTTCCCTGCAGTACTTCCCCAGTTACACCTTCTTTTTCACGCGCTGTTCCCCATTCCGTGCGTTACGCCCCGTGTCCTGCCCCCTTTTTGGTGTGTGCGCGGACGTTGTGCGCTGTCCTTGTGCGCGTCGCGCTCGGCGTTCGGGTTGTTGCAATGATGTGTGCGCCCGTGTGCGCCACGCATGGATTTGGCGCACAACCAGTGGAAAACACGCGCAGCTCCTTCCTTGAATTGCACGCGTGCGCTTGCTTTCTCACGCTTGCGCCAGCTTGCCCTGGGATTTTTGGCGCATGTTTGTTCCATGAATCGGCCCCTGTATTTAACCCCTTGTTGGGTAATATTCTCAACTATACAACACATCAGTGTACATTGTGACAATTTGTTGTGATGACTGGATTTGGTGGCGGGTCTCCTAGCAGAGAGGAGTACATACAAGGCATCCTGTGACAAATTCCACTCCTTCCTTCAGCAGCCATGTATGAAGGTTCAAGTTGTTGAGGTTGGGATGTAGGATTTGCCCCTTCGATTGGGAGAGGTGGTTTGCACTCTGCGGAAGGCATCAGGGATGGCAGATGGCCATGTCCAGCAACTATGTGTACCACGTTCCAAAATGGAGCGATGAAGATCAGGGTAGAGCCCAAAAGGCACAGCCCCCTGAGAACCGGTGGTACGACAAGGATCAGTGGGAACGTATTGAGGTCGAAGTCCCACTCGACCTTCAAAGCATCCCACAGAGCTCCCTGCCGAGAACATTCTCAGGATCAGAACCACTTGCAATTCCTATTCAAACTGGAAGCAAATATGTTCATCTGAGGGGTTCCCCAATGGGAGAACATCCCTTCCAGAACTTCCTGACAGAGCTCCCACTCCTGGGAAGCAGAAGACAATCTGCTTAAAGCATCTGTAATGATGTTCTCTTTTCCAGCCAGATGAGCTGCTGCCAGAGATATGTTAGTCTTGCCATATACAGAGGGGCGGGATGAGACCAAGGCCAGCCTGATCGCGCATACTCCAGCAGATTGATGTGCTTCCAGCATTGCAATGGAGACCATAGATTGCTTGCTGTTGGGTCTTGTAGATGAGTACCCCTGCCTTTCATGGACGCATCCTTGAATAGAGTCAGTTGGGGCCAGGGTGGTTGAAACATCCCTTACAGCAGGTTGTTCCTCTGGTACCGCCATTCCAGGTTCCAGTTTCAACGAGATCTGAGGTGCGCCTCTAGAACTGTGATCACTGACAGCTGAGAAGCCAGTGAAGCGGCCTTATGCAAAGCCAGACCTCCGGCGCTACGCAGGAGACCATAGGAACCAGATAAATAACGAAAAGAGTGAATTTAACACACATTTTAAATAACACATGTTAGTGACTCCCATCCTATCCCCTATTCGATCCTATGCATAACAAAAGACATCATTAAAAACATACTTTTATTGTAAAAATGAATGTGTTAAAACAGGAGTTACATGAAATGTAGCATCAGATAAAAAAACCACTACATACATCAAACATATATTGCACATATTCATACAACCAACAATACATTTACATTAATAATTAAACCAACACATAGGCCTATGTACAAATCCATAGTAGACCACACTCTGTGGTTATATAAAACAGCCCGACATGTTTCAGTCCCCAAACAAATGTTTTATTTTCATTTATTTGTTTTGTTTATTAATCGCCAAAAGCCTGCAGGCATCATGCTGCTACACTTACACATCAGACCAAAAAAAGGGACAACACATAATTCCACAGGTGACCATGAGGGGGGTTGTGCATGAGGAGGAGTTAGTCGAACAGAATGTTTCCTAAAAGGTTGCTGTTTGGTTTCTAATCTCAGCATTGTTTGTGCTGAGAGCAGATCAAAGGATCTTCCCATGCCTCTACATTTATTGCTTCTGGGCACATTCAGCATACCTGAGTTGCTGGAACGGAGTTGTCTGGATGGTATATAAGGCTTGACTTTAGACTTGAGGTATGTTGGGGCGTTTCCATGGATACATCTGTGTACCATGGTGAGTGCTTTGGCACATATTCTAGCTTGTACCGGTAACCAGTGTAAAGTCATCCTGGCACTGGTGATGTGATCTCTCCTAGGAATGTCATAAATGATGAAAAACATATTTGCTGCTCCCTCCACAGGAACATACCACTTGAAGAAGATCGGATAGAACAGGACGAGAAAGTTTGGACTACTATCTAACCCCTTTTTTATGTTGCTCATGTTATGACTCCTGACACTATGGGCCTCATTACGACCCAGGCGGTAGCCGTGCCCTTAGTAAGGGCACGGCTGCCGCTGGTAATATTTTTTTACCGGGTCCCAGAAAAGGGCAATAACCGGGTTATGCCGACCTTGGCGGACCCGGTAATTGCCCTTTTCTGGGACCCGGTAAAAATCAATCCCCATTCCCATTTGAGCTCCACAGGGTTCCGCTTTTCACGTCTGGAAAAGCGGGACCTGCTAGCAGGCCTCATAATAGGGCAGCCTATAATGAACGGTGCCGGTCCCTTACTGGCGCCGTTCATTACGGGACCGCCAGGGTCCTAATGAAGCCCTATGAACCTCTTGCTATGTTATGTATGCTTCCATCATGCATATTCTCGTGTGTGCACTAGAATGTAATGACATATTCATAACTCCGCATAGAATAATATGGGCATTATGTATTTCCATCATGAATACCCATTTTCAATACCAGCCCGTAATTTTACAACGACAGCCCGTCAGAGGGTTATGGCCATACACGCCTCCATGCATGACCGCCACGGCTCCACTAAATTAATTGTTTTGCTCGATATTCACTGTAAACACTACACTACATCATTTTCACGTGAGCATATCATGGGCGAATCAGACATGACGTGCAGAGACCTGGAAGGTTAGACTTTTAAGTACATCCCTATGCGTTAGAATGCTGATGTCCAAAAGAGAATGAGTACTGGTGGTATGTATTTAACATAGGTACCGTTTTCAACCTGAATGCAGGACGAGTACCGGCATTAAGCAGATATGATGTACACGTGGCAATTGACAACGAATACATTACAGACAGAGGTACAATTTATCAGTCATGTATAAACATTAAAAAATATTCTGACTTAAGCATGAGAGCGCTATTTAGATACAGACATTGATTGATATATCCTTTTCTGTTCCACTACACATCCCTGATGACATCATTTACGAACACTATTGGTATATACATTATTCGGTTCGTAATGTATCTTGATGCTTATGTAACGTTCTTTTTGTAAATAATTTATGTTTTTCCACATTTATGACTATGGTAGAGTGTATGGCCCTGAAGATGGTGTAAATATACCGAAATGCATTGGTTTATGTACACAGAATTGACCATTGTACTATGTTTCTGTCTCAACAGTCGCCACTTCAAGTAATATATTTACAGGAATGTGCATTAAACATTGCCTGTACTTTTTACAAGCTTCACTCTATTTTGTTCAATAACAAAGAAAGAAGCATACTTTTGATTAAGAAAAAGGAAATCGAAAATAACTTTATAAAGAAATAGGCAACAAACAGTTTCTGCTCCCTTTGGAGGAAACAGAGAAGCTTCAGATCTGATGAGTTGGTTACACCTCATTTTTTACTTGCTGAATTTTTTGGTCCTTGTGTCACGGGACCATCATTTTTCTGACAGCTTCAGGCTAAACCTAGAACATAATATACTAATGAACAGAAGCAATTTTCTATGGAGATAATTAGAATTTCAAACAGTGGTGCCCACCTCTTCCCAGCTCCCCTCACGTTTTGTTCTCGACACAATTGGGGTGGAGGCACGCTACTCACACTTTTCTAAAAAAGCAACACAAGATTACTCTATACCTAGAGTGAATATGTCTTTCGCAGACACTACTCATAAATGATGCACATGGCATCATTTTGCATTGTCTGTAGTTTGTTAATGCTGCAAGTATTTGCCCCAATCAAAAGGGCATTACAATAATCTAGGCGGGGCAGGATGATTGCCCTGGTCAAGATTATCCTGGATTTTTTAAAACAGGAGAGGTTTTACCTTCCTCAGTACCGTCAGATGGTATTGGGCACTGTTTATTACTCCATCCACATGGTCCTCTGAGCTCACTGTGGCGTTCATGTATACTGGTAGGGCTTTAACTTTTTCTTGGATTTTAATCCGATTTGTCCCGATATACATATGGGAGTACTAAGGGCTGAGTTTACATCTGGCTGATGTCGAGCCAAACATCATAGGTTTCATTTTAGAGGGATTCTGGCACATTCATTTCCGTGTCATCCAGGTGTTAATCAAATCATATATGTGATTCAACTGTGCCACATCCTGCTCATAGTTACCGCTCAATTCCATGAGGAGCTGCGTGTCACCCGCATAATTAGAACATTTTAACTTCACGGTGGTTAAGAGATCACAAAGAGGAAGAGGGGAAACGGAAAGGACAAAAGAGTCACTCAAATGTTTTTGTTATAATTTAAAAAAAACTATTTCATAGATCACATATCTCACAGACTGCACCACTTATGGAAAACACTATGATATGTGTACTTTAATTCACCATCAAACAACCAAGTTTGATCCTCAATACCTGCTTCCTGTGCTTGATATTTCCTTTAATGCCTCAATTCTATCCTGCTCCTCAGTAGGGCTGATTTCAGTTTGAAAAGGGCATCCCAAGATTAGCCACTCCAAAAACACTGCAACGACACAAAAGAGTGCACCCTTATCAAACAAAAGACCACACTTTCTCACTCTATCTCCCCTACAATATCAAACAACCGTCCTAAAACATTGGACCCTACCTATCTTCATGATAGCAAGGTGACTCCTATTCTCCTATTTGCTAGGTCCACACTACAAAACACTCCGGTCATTCTCTAAAAACCTAGAAGTCTAACCTGGAAGTCTGATTCATCGGAGCAGAGGCAGACAAACCACCTCTAAGGGCACCCTTTCCCTGATGTCTGATAGGGTGGGGCTGAACCCATTTGCCTGAGTGAGCATGACCTCTGCCTCTCAGGGGTAAGAGTTGAAAGGTCAAAAACCCCTACCCTTCTTGTGGTGCTGTAGGATATTGCTGCTTCACCGATAGGCACAAAGACTTTGCAATCCCCTTAGGTATCTGGAACTTTTGGAGATACTCCTCGGCAATCATGATCAACAGATTGTTTCCATTGAATGGTATGTCCAGAGATTTTCCCTGGACATTCGGGGCAAAACCAGACATCCATAGCCAGGACTCCTAAGCACTGTCCCAGTAGCCATAGTTCTAGCAACGCCATTAGAAGTGACCAAGCCTGACTGAAGGATTTGGCCGGAAACCTCCTTGCCATCCTTCACTAGGGACTCATTACCACCCCTCATGTCACCTGTCAGGATGTGTTCTGCTGCCTCCGAGATCACTGACCAGGGACCAAATAAAAATGTAGTTAGGGCACAGAAGGCATTAATACATCTCAGAACCAGACTCACCGAGACAAAGAACCTCTAGCCCAGGCACCCAATCTCTTGCTCTCCCTACTAGGGGGCAAGGAGGAGAAAGATGTTTTCAGATTCGTTGTGATGGCCTGGACAACCAGGCTTTCAGGTGATGCATGGGTAGACCGAAACAGCGGTCAGGGAGTGCCGGTCTATGCTTTTTGGCCAGGTATCTGTCAACCGTCAGAAAGGATGCCAGTTTACACCACAGTCCGAGGACAGCCTGGTTAAAAGGCAGTAGAGTCTCTGTTTTAGGGTCCTCATTCAGAATGCTGGTGAGCTCGTACTGCACCTTGGGTTGAGAGGGGCCAATAACCACATGGTATCAACCATCTTAGAAATCAGGCACTGAAAAGCCACTTGAGGCTTAGCCTGAGTGGCAGCACAGAGCATGTCCAGTTCTGAAGAGTTGTCCAGACCACTTTCTTCCTGAATATCAGTAGCACGGTCCACCAAATTACCTTACCATAAAATTCCTCTGGGAAGTCACCAACTTCCCTGGGGTGTATGGAATCTGATTCGAAGTGTCTCCCTCATCATCATAAGTGTCCTCCATTCGGTAAATTAATGCACCACTAGTGAAATGTCGAGGCCGGAGGATTGACGTTCCGAAGACAGAGCGTTGCGACCTCGAGCACAAGGGTATACAGTTGCAATCCTTTGCAGTGTGTGGACTCGCCTGAGCGCAGTGGAATCCGATGGTGCTGGCAGAGCCAAGGCTAAAGCCCTCAGCACTGTGTCCACAGCCTTCGGGCACTAGGGCCTTGGTGAAGATGTCGAGCATCTTAAGCTAGAGGTAAGGTGCCTGGTTTTTCCTGCGAGTCACTGGAATGGCGACTCCTTTTCCTCAAAGAGGAAGAAGAATGATGCATGGGAGACTGGCTGGGTGAACAACACCCCGCAGTGGTTCTTCTTGTCCTTGCGGACAGGGTACAGCTCTTCGATGCAACTTTCAACACCAGGCAACCTCTAACAAGTCCATCTGTTACCTTTCTCCCTATGGAGAAAGATAAACAGCTTTTCCTTCCGCTCATAAAGTGTCTTGGGGTGCACCAACGGAATTGACCCGCAACCCTGCATGTCATGCCCCTCATAAAGGCAGTAAAGACAGATCCTGTGTAGATCCAAAACTGGGGCATTTGGTGTTCGCCGTCGAAGCAGGGTTTAAAACCTCAGGACTTTGATGGATTTGGCATATTGTTGAAAGAAAAGAAGCAGTAAAACTTCAAAAAGCTGAAGCAGGGTTCTTGATGTGAACAAACAGTGCATGGAATAAAGAAACTAGGGTTATGGGGTGCAGCGCCTCAATATATACTGGCCCCAATGTCCTATCTGGCGCAGGGCGCATGGCATATGAGGCAAGGGGATGAAAGCCCCATCCCGTCTGCATCTAACCTCTTGTTCTCCTTGCCAAGAGTCAACAAGGGCAAAGAGGTAGTCTTAAGTCCTTCTGTTGTGGCCTGAACCACCAACCTTTCAGTCAATGCATGAGTGGAGAGAAACCCTAGATCCGATGGTGCCAGACAATGTTTTTTTGTAACTTCCAGGTACACTGCCGGGATCGATGTCGGTTTCTCACAGTTTGTCCAAATAGGGGCACCCACTGCAGGGTTGAATGGAGAAAGAACCTCATCCTAAATGTCAGCTCATATTGGACCATGGCTGAGAAGGCGCTGAGAAACAAAGCCAGCACTCTCTGTAAAGAGGCGTGAGGCCAGCCTGAGTCAGCTTTGGGCGGATAGCCAACTCATGGGAGGTGTCCAGACTGCTGGAAAATGTAACAAGACCCCTCCGATACCCCCGAATTACTCTGGGAAATCATCAGGCTCACCAGAGTAAGTAGGTTCCTAACCTAGGGGGATAGGATCCCTGTCTTAATCAAAAATATTTGACTTTTTAAAAATGAATTTTTCCTTCCGAAGTGGGGCATAATCCTGGGAAGATCCGGCATTGGTGGTCTTGAGGGACACTGATGGCACTGGGGGGAGGGCGAACGAGGCATAGGGCTCAGTGTTCAAGGCATGCAGTCATGGTCCTGGGGGGAGCTTCTGCAGGCTTCATCAAGCGCGGTGGGTCCTGTCATCCCTGTCTGCAGATGCTTTGGCATAATGTCAAGCATTGTCTGCCGAAAATTCTCCCACTCCTCCGGGTTAGAGGAGTGAGTACGGAATGGTACCTGGGTGTAGGATTTGAATCATTCGAAGAGTCTCTAGAGTTGCTACTCTGCTTTTTTGAGGATGAAGAAGCGTGATGCTTGGATGAGCTGCTGAGAGCAGGTCCTATTCCTGTACCTCTTTTCTTGTACTTTCGGATCATTCCTCTGTCTGTTCTTTCCCGGACTCCCTTCCTGCTCGCCACGCCTGTATTCTTAGAAGGGGTCCATGTACCAAGCAGTTTGCAATAGCTGGAAAGTTTAGTGGTACTCTCACTAAGAACCTCTGATTGCCTCGTTTGGAAGGACCCACATTCTAGCGTGGTGTAGCCTTGTCCCAGACAACAAAGGCAAAGCCTTTTTGGGGGGGTGTTGATTAGGGAAAGACAAGTTTCCTGCAATCCAATCACAGGTTGAAGCCAAAGGCCTTCGTAGGGTTGGACATGATGTAGAAAAGAATTAGCAAGGTTAAATGGCATTCCTGAAGCACACCAAGTGCAGAGAAAAAAGCAGCAAGATCATCAGGGATGGCAGCTCCATATATACCGGTGCCAATGTCACATCCGGCAAGGGGCACGTAATGTAATGGTGCTGGCAGAGCTGTGCTGCATCGCCTTGTGGTGATAGAATGTCCGAACTTAGTTGCCACTCGAGATAGAATATCATAGATGAGGTATCTATGGGAAGAAGGAATCTATTAGAAATGGTGCACATAAGCTAGACCTATGCTTACCCAAATTGCAGGTCAGTGGGTGAGCTCTGCACTGATTGTATGTGTCCCTGTTGTCAGTCTCAAATGATTATCCACGTTTGCTTCTTTTTTACAGGGTGCAGTAGGTTAAGAAGGGATTGGTTGGGAACCCATTTCTCTGCAATATGACACTGGCTTTGCCATTGAGGCAACGACATAAGGTCCACAGCTAACAAGCAGGGTGCCTCTGACACAACACGTTTCATTGAGGTTATGCTATTGGTTTCTATACCATCCTCTGCCTCTATTTGAATGGTCTCTTGGCTCTCTGGCAGATATGAAAAAGAGGGTCTGAGTTTGACTATTGTGAAAAAGGGAAAATGAAAAATAGCTTTTCTGTTGCTGTTTTCTGTTGTTTCGATGTGTGCAAGTCACAAGTACCTTAGTATTCTGTTTGGGTCTGTATCTCGGTGATTCATGTAGAGAGCACCTGAGGTATCTGTGGCTGGAAGGAGCTTCATTTGTGGGCCCATAGTTCAAGGATGGGTTGGTCAGGTATGCGATAGCATTCTGATGTTTGATGTCTGCTTGGAGGGGTGTTCAATTGCTGTGTGTGTGTGGCTTAGATGGTATGTATGGTGTGTGTAGAATTAGTGTGATAGTGTAGGGAGCAGTCAGTGGAGATTTTGAAGGGCTTTGGAGCAGTCATCCGGTGTGACAGTGCTAATGTACTGGTAGTGGTGCACCTCAGGTAGGGTAATTGTAAGTGGACACTTACAAGACGGAGGGTGGGCAGATACAGGAGTAGGCAGCAGTGAGTACCAAATCAACAGTGAAGTAAAATCATTCAAGGGAAAATCACTGTAGGGTCACCTGGGAGGAAATTCATAGCAAGGAAAATTGACAGTGGGGCACAAATGAGCAAAATCACAATGGGGCCCAATTACAGTGTGACACATGAGTAAATTCCAGTGGAGAGAATCATACTGGGATCCGTAGATGCAGAGCTGCAGCGGGACTCCCTGGAGCAGTCTTGTATGAGGTAGAAAGTAGAATGGGGAGCAGGTCAGGGAGGAGCACAAACAATCAAAAACCCCTGCATAGCCAGGCTTGACATGGCACAGCAAGGCATGAAAAATACATGTCAAATGATACAACATGAAAAGTCATAGTCCGGCATAAAAATGTCTAACAAGGTAAATCAATCTGCTCTCCTTCCGCATTCCTACTACTGGCCTCTGCACTATGCTCCAATTTCGCTTTCTTACTTTGCAACTATGAACCCTCCGCCCTCTCACTTTCTCTCTATCAGATACATTGTACACCGTGTGCGATAAAAGATCTGGTACTCCACTAAATGACAACTCCACTCATTACTCTAATCAAATTGCTAAAGGCTTGGGGAGGCATAAACCTTTGGTTCACAGCAAGAGCTGTCTGTATGAAAAAGCCAAAATTCTTAGAAATCAAGTTACAAGTGGCCTTGATTGGATCTTCTAAAACCCAGAGGCCAGAATTGCTTCCATGGGAATAGCAGATATCCTGGGACTTTGGGCCACATCAAAACCCAAACTGCATGGCCCAGATTGTTTCACAGACATATGGTAGGCCTCAGATTCACAAGGCAGAGGCCTCATTGTTAGGAAAGATTTCTTGTAGGTACAATTTTCCCTCCATTTATGGACCCCCCCCCAAACTTTTTTGCTTTTGTTTGGCGAACCTAACCTGACTTTTTCCATTGGAGCCCACCCTTAAAGGGTAAGTTCACTCAAAACATTTATAGTCCCGATCGTTCGGGAATGTATTTTTAAGCATACTATAATTGTTATTAAAAAGTTTTCCTATGACCCGTACCTTAGTTTTCCTCTGAACCGTACCTTAGTTTTCCTCACTTTTACACATGCTAAAACAACGGGCTGGGCGCAGCCATCTTGTGCTAATCTTATCTGTTGATGCATTGCCCTACGTTCAAGTGAGCTCGCAGCACTAAATCACATCACTAGCCCCTGTGGCTGACATCACTAGTTGATACGATATGCCCCACCTATTTTCATGATGTTCGTGGCCAGCGTAGCCAAACGTGCCGTGTCATCAGCCACGCCATAATGTTACTAAATGCAGAACCAGGAAGATGAACACACACATCCTCTCACAGAGTGTAACTTTTCTTTCTTGTTCCAAATAGGAGAGCAAACATTTTTTTTGAAGAAACATCAATGGTCTACAATGTAACAAGTGCTTTTATTTTGCAAAGAACTCTCACAAGAGACTAGTAGGTCCACGAAATGAAAAATATTTTTATGCCATACAAGTTATAGCTAGCAAACATTGCATGCTTCGAATGTTGTTTATAACTTCCTCATGATACGCCGATTGCGATCAACGATCGATTAATCCCTTATGTTACACCCGCAAAACATTCTAATGACGGACAAGGTGTTCCGTTCATGAGAAGATATGGATTCTTTGCACTTTCTAGCGCAACTTTTTTGCTTCAGCACGTTGTTACATTGTGAATGCTGACAGGTTTCTCCTTATTGCTGGTACCGGCAAAGGGAATATTGGTCCCTGTCAGTCGTCCCACATAACGGTTACACAATAAGCACCGTTTATGCCAATCCGCCAATGTTGATTGAAGAATCCATCCGACGGTAGCTGGAAACTATGGCATACGCAGAACGGTACAATATATCTGCGTAGATAACATATTAAAATAATATATTTTAGTAGCTGTTCTGTAATCGAATATAACAAGTTACCGTATAATTCAGAACCGGATGAAACCTAATCATAAACACAAACCACACATAATGAACACACACATAGCAACATTGGGGCGTATTTGAGACCACGATGTGCATGAAAGGTTATCGCTGTGAAGTAGGTATAGCTCCAAATAGGATGGAGAACCAGAGGCACTTGCTTAACATAGCTGGCCCTACTAGAAAATAAGGATAGTAACATTTTATGTTGAGCCACAGACAGACGGCATTATAACGGAATTGGTAAGATTAGTGATCGAAAAGAGAAACAAGTGCCCATGGAAAAGGTTCAGCCCCCGCCCCTCCCCCAAACACCACTTTATGGTGCACAAGGATGCAACAGTGACAGCACACCAGAATATTAAGTGGGACAAAGCAGTTTAGATATCATTAGCCTGCATCCAGGTTGTGGTTGCGGGTGTTCAATGAATAATCGTCACAATATGCTGCAGCTAACAACCCATAACAAGGCCAGTAAGCAATGCGCCCCAAAAAATGAAACCTCTATTCACTCCTCTTGAAACTATACACAAATAACAATCATTACTAGACAGATAAACAGTGAGTTACGCACTCGGTTTTTATAGTGCGTGGTATAAATCTCATTCAATATAACATAACGTACAGTGTCAATTCTTTTGGTCAAATCACACATTTGCATATTGCTGAATTAGTCATTAAGCATACAGCGCACATGCCATTTTTTATCGCACAATATTATGTATAGTATTTGCTTGCATAATTTCCAGAAGTTCAATTCTCTCGTCACGCTGAGTAACTGCTCCGAACAACAGATCGCAGAAATGGAAACTACATTTTAGTATGTGCACTTTCAATATAGTAAATGTTATCATTTGTGTGGGTATTCAACACATTCGAGGTCATTACGACCCAGGCGTTAAGGGTTAACGCCGTCGTTAACCCTTAACGCCTGATTCCAATTTTAACGGCTGCTTTTAGCAGGCGTTAAAATCCATGGCGCTAACCCGCCTTGGTGCTAATTACGGCACCGTAATATACGGTGCCGTAATTAGCGCCTTCCCCACTCCCATTATGCCCTATGGGGCAAAAATGGGAATGGGGAAGGGTAAATGGGAAATGGGGATTTACCGCCCCACTCACCTTGGAATGGGGTGGTAAATCCGCCATCCACCATGGTGTAAACGTAATTTACACCATGTTAGTAAAGTTGACGTAATTACCGCCTGGGTCGTAATGACCTCCATTGTGTCCTTCGAACAGTTGCTGACTTTCACTCAAGGCGAAATAACAATAGCAGCCTGTTTTCAGTGATTGAAGGTAGAGACGGGTAGATTTCAAATTTGTGAAAGAATGCCACAAAAAATAAAACTGGGCAACACGCTGCTTTTGCCAAGTGGTTCAGAAAAACAAGGCCAGTTACAAATGGCTATGTAAAATATGTTTTGCGACAGGAAACTAGTAACAGTCCAGAAAGGTATGTGTTGCTGCTACCTACAGGGATATATCATCTCTGAAAGAAAATTCTATGGAAACCCCACCTCTCCCTCATCCAGCACTGTTTCATGGCACGAAGCACAGAATGTCTGGGTCAGGGTGACTGTATTTCTTCCGCCCTTCCCCCTGGCACCAGCCCACAAGCCTCCCAGGTGCATTCCAGAGTGATGTAGTAGTAGGCTTAGCATATTATCATACTTTTCACAATGTAATTTATGAGAGACCTGACCTTCACTCCATGGAGAGATTAGGCCAGCGGACCCATGTGGGAATCGACAGATGGCTGAGAAACAAACCAATTGTAGTCTGGTATCCCCTATGGAGCAGGATCATGTATACTGTCTTACCAATCAACTGTGCTGGTTCAGACCCTATGTGTGATGTTATTACTGATACTGTGGCCTCTCAAAAGGCACCAAAATAAATTCTGGAGTCCAAACGTTCTCGAGCAGCAGAGTCCTTTGCTGATATTTTTTTAATTCTGTACAATTAAACATTGTTATCATTGCAAGCTATCTCTTGGCTTCTTTCCCCAGAGGGTGTATTCATTCTGGTGTGAGCATAACTAGAGACAGCCTTCAATTGGGCAGTACTAACTATAATTCATGCATGTCATGTCCGTTCATACTCCCTTACGCACCTGAGGTAGACCTCTCTTCGTTCATGCAAGACAGGTGACATGACGTGTCTACACTAAATAAGTTACATTCATGCTCCGACTAGGCCTTGTGCCAATCGGCCGTTCTAGTGCATAGGAAAAGGAGGAGGACCCTATAAGTGTACAAGTGCAGGAGGAGGGTGTTAAGATGCATTTCTAAACTCTTACCTGATGTGCCGAAGTTTAGGAGGCCACCCTTGGCTTAGTGAAACAGGGGAACGTTCTGGACAAGCCAGACCAATCTAGGTAGCTTGGCAGGTGGTCAAGACTAAGTCTCAGGAACGGTGATAGTGTTCAGAAGCGCACAATGAGCACACACAACGAACCACAAATTACTCTTAGACTCTTGTATATGAACATTTATTGTCAACAGGACAAGTAAACTTTAGTTATGCGAAAACAGTTACCACACACAATACTCTACTATACAGCATGTATACAAAACGTTTCATAATGCGACAAGTGAGGAAATCACAGCCACAACCTGTAAAGTGAAGTGTTGGTTAACACGCTAGGAGCATTAGACAATTTTCGTTCCCTAACCTTCTAGTCCAGCCCTGAGAAGTGGGTAGCCTTGTGCTCAACATTGCAGTAATGCGTGAAAGCACAAGATCGCGCTGGTGAAGCAAAAAGCAGTTCTTCTTGGGAAGGCTGTAGCAAGTCAGGAAGGGGCATGTGGCAATGAAGAATTGGTTCCCACCAGTCGAGTAGGATGTGCCCTTGGCGGCAGAACAGTTTTCAAAAGGTGAGAATAGCTAGGGAGCGGAGGCTAACCCAGCCAACATTGAATACCTGGGATATTAGTGCATAAAAGGTATCGGTTGTGCCAGTCCAAAACCGTCAAGGGCTTGACCAATGTAGCCAACTGGAGCCATGATAGATTTTATGTCTGGGATGACATCCTTTTTACCCCTTTCCATTACCCTTTCATCAAACTTATTGTCGACGGGACACACCTCCACTTCGTACATATATAAAACATACCTTATTGTAACAAATGATTGCGTCTGCTACAGGGAGGCTATTAGGACAGTTTTTCTGAAGTCCAAATAAGGGCTCAGTAAAAACATTCAACTGAGGCAGTTCAGTACTCCAATCTTAGTATAATGCTGTACCACCTGAGTTCAGGGTAGGGTAGACAGAGCAGCCAGGCTCGCCTTGGGAGGGAGAGAGGGCTGTAGAATCAGTGAAATTGTAATACACACGGTCCATAGAAACACTGCAACACTATGGGGCTCATAGCTCCATGGCTGCCTCCAAACCGGGCTCCTTTACCAGGTTCCTGCAATGGGGACTTACCGGGTCATTCCGACATAGGAGGACCCGGTAAATCCTCCTTGCAGGA
The DNA here is from genome assembly GCF_040938575.1 of Ambystoma mexicanum. Lineage (NCBI taxonomy): Eukaryota > Metazoa > Chordata > Amphibia > Caudata > Ambystomatidae > Ambystoma > Ambystoma mexicanum. Next base: position 645,143,765 of record NC_090935.1, read on the forward strand.
ACCATTCCCATTCCCATTTGAGCCCCCATAGGGCTCAATGGGAATGGGGATGGGGATGGAGGTAACAACGGGCACATTATAAGTGCCTCGTTGTTAACTCCCTCTTCCCCTCGCGGGACCCGGAAAAGACGTCTGGTTTTACAATAACTAACTTATTTTAGAATAACACAGTTACAAACAAGGTTATCAAGGTATTTGTTTTAGGAAGCCCAACAAGAGCCACTGTATACACAGGACCACCTATATGAAACCAGAACCCCACAGGGGGTGCCGGACTGAAAAACATAGCCTTGAGAAGGACCTACGGGTCGAAACATGTGTCGGCTGACCACATGGGGCTTTAGAAACCCCTTCTGTACCCAGCAAGGGTGTCTATAACTTAAGAAAATAAACAAACCATGTTTGCACTTAAAAACGCAAAACTGTTAGGAAAGTATATTACCTCGTATATTCAATAAAGACAAGGTATCCAGATTTTCTTCATTTTCTCTACCAAACAAACGAGGTGTGGGCTGCACCCCAACCCTAACCTGTGATCTTGCTGCAACCCTAGCAACTAAGAAACCCCACTTACAGAGCGCAGCGAGGTTGGTTCCATCCTAGAGCCGGCGCTACCCCCTTCCTCTGATATTTGTACTACTGGGTTTTAGCAAGGAAATCAAGTCCCACAAATTGACCAACACTGGACATATTACTGAAAGTCGATCCGCTGAGCAGTAAAGCTGCTGAACAAAGTACATTTCCAGCAGGCACTTTGCCAAGCATCGGTTGAGCAAACCATGAAAATGTATTAATGCAGTGGACACAGCTGGCCTGGATTTTCAGGTTGGAGTATTGTAATACACGTGACATATTCACCAATGGCTTCCCGCATATGTTCCCTCTAAATTTATGATCACATTTCAGCATTTGTACAATATCTAGCAAGCAGCTGTCGAATACAATGTATTTTTGCTCCTCTAGTAGCCAATTGCCCTGCAGTACCCGGTTTTGTGACTCAACGGTGGTGACAATTCCCCAAAACTAGGAAAACTGTCGAGATCTTGAGCAAATTCCTCAGTCAATTGCGTTGAAACTTCAGCCTCTGTTAGTTCAGGCTGTGTTCTTTCCGCATGAATTGGAGTAACAGGTAACATTGAATGTTTGTTGGGTAGAACATTTTTAGAGGGTTTAGATTGTGTCAAAGGGTCTGCGAGCAATTGCAATGCATCTTCATTGTCTTCAATTTCATCGGGGACAGTTTGCACAAAGAAGCAATGGTCCATGGTAACTTCATATGGTTCGCAGGTGAGAATCTATTCATTTTCCGGCCACTGGACATATGCATTATGAGTCTGAATATTGACTGGACTACACTCTGCCTCAAATAGTAGTTGCTCCTTTGTGAAATCCGTTTGGCAAGCAACATCTTTGGTTTCAGTTGTTGTCTGACTATTTATACTGATCTTCCTTCTTGGCCTCTAACAGATTTATAGAAAAACATGCTGAATGTATAGCGCACATACATAGGATACGATTTTCCAACTAAAAACATAATATGACTAAAACATCCGCTTTAAAAACTTCTCCAAAACAAACTGGTTCGGTCTTTACCCTTGTTTTCTTAAATCGCTTTGAAACCGTGGCCTTCTCCTAAAATAAAATATAATGTCATTCGTACTGATGATTAAAATCTTTCATTGCACAGAGTACTTCCGCACAAAGTAGTTTAAATTATTATGAACCATATACTTAAGGTTTGTTGTCGCAACACAAATAGAACATTCGTACGAACATACCCTCAAGAACAGTGTACGTGATTTGGTCGAAATAAATATTTCAGATTTCACCTGATAACCTTCCTTGGTGACACGTGGACTTGATCTGAGATCACCCTGTAAAACATAGTGAGTAGCATGTTGCCTTCAAAAGTAGTTTGCTTTGTGATGTTACCTTTGTGATCTATTCTACATTTGGGAGGAAGTGTAACGTTAGAACCAAAATCAGAAAACTTTCAAACAGTGGAAGGTTCCATGCATTTCAGTCTCAAAGTATATCCTTTGTAGGATTTAATTTCATTCTAGCAAGGGAACTGTAAGTATGCATACCTCATACTCTGGACTTGTTGCAAAGGAGGAAGTGATTATAGTTGAAGTTCCAGCATCCCCTTATAACATAGTACTTGTTTTAACACGGATGAAAAAGCGAAATTAAACTGAACAAATGAGATGCAGACGATGGTACATACAGAGAGACACCCATCCATGCCACGTTGCGTAAATAAGCAATACTATACATAATACATTTCAATATGTTTAAACACCAGGCATAACACATGCATGTATTGTTCATTCACATATAAAGGACTAGTACAATATAATTACTTGAAAGGCAAGTGAGGTTGATGTTGACTCCAGAAAAGTAAAGAATCTTGCTCCTTCATTTTCAGTATATTGTTAGAAAATGGTACAATGGAAAAGGTAAATTAGTATTAGAAATGCGGCCACATCCAATGCTCTAAAATATCACTTTGTGCAAGTCGGTAGGGCGCGCCATTGGGATACTAGACGTGTCAGTGGTTTCATCACTGGTGAGGGTCTGTGCTTCCATCAGTGTGCTGTACGTAAAGAAGGACATGTCAACCAACACTTTCTAAAACATTACGCAACTTTAAAAGGGCACTATGAAGGTTTTTACTGAGGGTCACATTTCACTGATTTATTAAAGTCTCCGGAAAGGGGGGATAGATGAAGTATACTAAAGTGAAACATTTTAAAATTCTGGTAAATATGGTAACTATGGAAACTTCAGCAATACAATTTTAATACACTACTTTAAATAAATTGAGAGATCATAGAGAATACTTATTTATACAGGCCATCGTCCTACATAATAACAAAAAATAACAAATTCATCGTCCACTACTCACCTGAGCCAGCGTGCTCCGAAATTGAGTCGGAATTGCATTTGGAAGCAATTTACAAAGAATTCTGGGTCAAGGCTTTTTTGTGTACTTTGATTGTTCGTATATATCGTCGGTAAAGTGGCGGCTGCAGAGGCGGAATCAATTTCCCCTCACCCTCATGTCTCACAAGACAGCCTGGGCTCTACTTTCAATCTCGTCCACTGGAAAACTGCAATTTGTAATCCATCTTCTTATTAAATCAATATCCTTCGGGAATGTATGCAGGACTGTGACCTAAGTTGTGTCATGGCTCACAGAAGGGCAACCGATAAAGATACATGAAGGCATTCTTGAAAAGTCTGTAAGATCTGTATACAAAAATATAATGAATAATTACAAATCATACTGTATGAATGTGAATTAAGGAATTATAACACGCTTTGTCTGTACAGTTTCTTTTAAATAAAGATAGAAAACCTGTGTAACCTAGTCGAACGAACACAGCAATAACTTTCTTACAGAATTGATTGTTATACTACAAATCGTAACGTGTTACTCGTCCATTGAATGAACTTTCAAGCATCAAAAGAAAACATGCTTGCAAACATGGACCACGAAACATTCCATTTGAATGGATTATGTCCTATCATGTATTCCGCATCTTTGATATTAGTTATCCAGCTTGAGCTGCTTCGACAAAATAATTTCGGGAGAGGGCGCTGTGCGTGGATGGCATTGACTCGATGACCCTCGAGGGCCTCCGTCTCGAGGATCATGTCATCAAAGGCATATATAGCTTTGTGATTGTGGGTCGAAAATGACTTTGATCAGTACCCATAGAATCTGTTTGTGGTATCTCGGGGCGGACCATAACACCTCAAACTGCTCCAAGTACCAGTATATGACTGGAAAGCCCTTGAAGGAACGAAAGGGGAAGTTGAAGGTAGGTTGAATCTCTAAATCCCCTACTCCAGCCAAGAAATGTTCAGCCAATGAGTCAAGAGGCGACACTCCTCGGAGGAAGAAGGCCAAGTGGTCGAGATCGAGGAGTGGCTGTCACCACTCTTCTTTGTCCTCGAAGAAGTCTAAGAGAAGGCACCATAAGTCGCCTTGGTCAACTTCATCGTCAGACGCTTCCGCTGAGAGGTCTTCTTGCCCAACTAAAAAATCCCCTCCAGCTGAGTGGGAGGCTTTCAGAGCAGAGAGGCGCAAAAATATTTGAAAAGCAGAAGCCTTCAGGCCATGCTCCTACCGCACCTTCGAAAGAAGCCGGAAAGAAAGTGCTTTATCTAAATCCTGCATGCCCTCGAGCCTTGGACCAAAGCCCGATCCGCATCGAGAGCCGTCGAGGCCTCGATCCGATGAAGTAACATTGAAGGTTCAGTCGTGCAGAAAGCTTAAGTCAAGGTTGTCAATGCCATTGACACTGGCGGCGCCTTCGACGCCAGCCAAACCCTCGAAGCAGACATTAACGCCAAAGGCATCAACGCCAGCTGAGCCATCATTGCCAGCTGAGCCATCAACACCGATCGCCCCAGTAAATCTTATGGCGCCAATAAAGAAAGTTTCGACGACTATTCCAGCGTCTAACCCCTTATTTACAAAACCTTAATTCCTGAGAAAACCTATGTGCCACTACCAAGAAAATACTATTTTAAGTCTCTTTCTTCTATATATGAAGAGAATGAACCATCAGATGAAGAGGCTCCTGTTGGCCTCCAGTTTGGCATGCCAAATGTACCAGAAAGTTTTATTGCAGAGGAGTCAAGGTTGGGAGACCTCTATGACAACCTACAGATTGCAAGTGGGGTGGACACCTCAACTGAGTTCGAGTTTGGAAGCCCAGAGGCTGTGGAGCATGCAGATGCGTCCTAGAGACAACTTGCGTCTAACGTAGTGGACTACACGGGGTCAAGTATGCCTCCATTGCCATTTCAACAATATGATCTAACAGACATCAAATCCCATATTACCATTTTACATTGCTTCTGCAGCAAAGGATGGAAACGAATTGGGAAACACCAGAAACCAATCCGGCTGTAAATAAAAACTTGCCCAGAAAGTACCGCCCTTCCAGTAGTGACCCCCCGACTAACTGTCGAAACAACCCAATCCAGAGAGTCTGGTGGTGCAGACAGCTACTGCAACATCTAAGGAAGCGGCTTACCCTACCATCCCTCCAGATAGGGACGACAAAAGAGTAGATGGATGGGCAAGGAAGGTATTTTTTGCAGGGAGTATGGTACTCAAATCTGCCAACTCCACATGTGCCTTTGCAAAATTTATGCTCACTCTGTGGGACTGCATTTCCATGGTGGCAGAGCACATTCCCAAAGGGGCATGAAAGAAATGGATTCTTAGCCATAGTTGGAGACGGCAAAGAAGCCATGTGCGAGTCTCTTCACTCTTGTCTGGATTCTGCTGATAGTATCAGCAGAGCCTTGGCTACTAGCACCGATATGGCCAGATGTGTGTGGTTGCAGAAGTTGGGTTTTGCACCGGATGTGCAATCCAGACTTCTAAACATGCCCTTTGACGGGTCTCACCTTTTTGGCAACAAGGCTGGCGAGAGGCTTGAAGAGTTGCAGACCTCGAAGGCTGCAGCCAAATCTTTAGGCGCCTCATTAGGCAACCTCAGCCTTTTCGACCTAGTGGACAGCCTTGTAGGGGTAGAACTTGTTTTGGTACTACTCCTCAGTCGGAAGGGTGAGATGAATGGCCAGTCAAAAGGGCCAAAGAAGATTTCCTTGTGGTGGACAAGGAAGGGGTGCAAAGCCAGCTCATGCAGGGGCATCTTTACTATCTGCCACTTCATCACCTGCTTCAAAACCTCTCTGAGGTCTTGAGTCACAATTCACCACTAGGAGGCAGTCTGTCTCAGCGTCTAGAAGAATGGGGAGACATCACTTCGGATGCTTGGGCTTTGGAAACTGTGGCCCATGGGTACTACCTTCCTTTTATACAGAGACCTCCGAATAATCCACCGGGGAACCACTCTTTGAGGATTCCAGATCCGCTCCTTGTGCAGGAGATTTTAACCCTGCTAGAGAAAGGCGTTATAGAACCAGTGCCTGTAGCGGAGATGAATAAGCGTTGGTATTCCCCTTATTTCCTAATACCCAAGAAGGACAGAGGAATGAGACCAATCTTGGGCTTGAGATACTTGAACAAGTTCCTCAGGAAGGACAAGCTCAAGATTGGTAACACTTTCTCAGATCCTTCGGGCCCACCAACTCTAGGATTGGATGGTGACATTGGACCTTCAGGATGCTTATTTTCATGTGCCAATCCATCTCAAGCACATAAAATACCTGAGGTTCGCAGTTGGCGGTTCGCATTATCAATTTTGAGTTCTGCTATTCGGGCTGACCTCCGCCCGAGGGTTTTCACCAAACTAATGGCAGTAGTGGCCACAAGTCTCAAGAGAGGGGGGATTCACGTCTACCGCTACCTGGACGATTGGCTGATCAGGGCACATTCTCCCGAACAAGTCCTGGATCATCTGAATGTCACCTGCCACTCCCTTCACAGACTAGGCTTCTCCCTCAACTATAAGAAGTCCCATATGACACCTTCTCAGAAACTTCAATTCATCTGAGCTGTTCTGGATACATCCTTCGGAAAGAACTTGCCACCCGAGGTGAGGGTTCAAGACATTCTTCAGATGGTCAACAAATTTCAAAGTGCCCAGTGTCTCCCGACCTTAGATTTTTTTGAGGTTGCTCAGCCTTTTGGCATCCTGCATTTTTCTGGTGCCAGAGGCTGCCTGAGAATGAGTTCCTTCAAATGACTCTAAGAACTCAATGGTCCCAGTTCTCAGGAAAGATGTTAGACCTACTTCAGGTTCCCAGGAGGGTCACACAGGATCTTCTGTGGTGAGCCTGCGAGTACAACATTGTGAAGGGAGAGCCTTTTTGGTAACCATGGGTGGAGATAACATTAGTGACGGATGCTTCACTCATGGGGTGGGAAGCCCACACCAACGGTCTGACAGTCAGCGGTTGTTGGTCTCCATCATAGTTCAAACTACATATCAATCTTTTGGAGCGGAGGACAATCCGCCTAGCGCTGAAGGCCTTTCTGCCCTCTGTACAGGGAATGAATGTCCTGATAATGATGGACAACACAGTGGCCATGTATTACCTCAACAAGAGAGGAGGTGTAGAGTCACTACCACTGTGCAGAGAGGCAATGCAGCTATGGTATTGGGCAATATAAGAAGGAATCTCCCTATCGGCAGTTCACATAGCCAGAGAGGAGAAAATGGCTGCGGACGCTCTGAGCAGGCAGAGCACAGTCTCCCACGAGTGGGAACTAGCTCAGGAAGTCCTTCAAGAGATCTTGACCCTTCGGGGAACCCCTCAAGTGGATCTGTTCACAACCAGTGTCAACCGGAAGTGCAAACTGTATTGCTCCAGGGAATTTCCTCCAAGAGGAGCTCTAGGAGACGCGTTTGTGGTGGACTGGGAATTTCCACTCCTGTATGCGTTTCCTCCAGTCCCCATCAATCCTCACGTGATCAGGAAGTTGAGATAGTTCTGGAAACACATGATTCTAATTGCCCCAGATTAGGCCAGGTGGACGTGGTACCCAGACCTTCTGGACATGTCGATCTGTCCTCCAATAGGTCTTCCACAGAGAGAGGACCTTCTCTCGCGAGAGGAGGGTCGGGTTCTCCATTCAGAGGTCAAAACACTCAACCTTCATGCTTGGTTTCTGAAAGGCTGAGGTACAAGGATTGGGACCTCCTGGATGACGTAATCGAGATTCTGCTTTCGGCCAGAAAGGGCCAGCAACAATATTATTTGTACCTTTGCCACTGGAATGCATTCTGCAACTGTTGCAGAGAAAATAATGTAGATCCTTTTCTATGTAAAACACCTGATGTTTTATCCTTTCTGCTATCTTTTGGCAATCTGGGGCTCCATATTGGTACTATTAAAGGCTATTTGGCGGAGCTGTCCAGCTGTAAGCGTTCTTAAGAGGAATGTTCATACTTCAGAATTCCACTGGTAGCACAATTTCTAAAGGGGCTCACCAACGTGTTCCCTCAATCTCTATTCCAGGTTCCAATTTGGGATCTTAATGTGGTTCTAAAATAATTTCTAATGGGTGCACCTTTTTGAACCTTTACATTCATGTCTCTTAAGGTTGTAAACCTTTAAGACCATTTTATTGGTAGTTATCACATCAGCCCGCAGAGTGAGCGAGTTGCAGGGACTTTCGTTCAAGCCACCCTTTACTATCTTCCAAAAGGATAGGGTTGTTCTAAGGGTTAAAACTTCATTTTTACCCAAAATCATTCCTGATTTCCATATAGGACAAACAATTGTTTTGCCTTGTTTCTATTCCCCCCCCATCCTAGCAAAGAGGAGGAGAGCTTTAAGCTTTTATATATCTAGACTGTCAAAACTCTGTATTGATGATAAGCTTTTCATTGGCTATACAGGCCACAAACTGGGTCAGGATGTCTCTAAGTAGATCTTATCCAGATGGATCATTCTGCCCATTTCAGAATGTTGCAGGTTTACAGGGAAGGATCCTCTGGAAGGTTTGAGGGTCCATTGCACCAGGGGCATGGCTACCTCTACAGCACTGCAAAGGGGTGTACCAATAACAAAATATTTGTGAAGCGGCAACGTTGTCTACTATCCACACGTTCACAAAGCCTTAGTGCCTGCAATCTTCCCTCTGTCTGGATGGTAGCTTTGGTAAAGCAGTCCTGCACTCGGTTCATGAAAACAATTAAAATCAAATTCTACTCCCTACAACAAATCAAATACTGCTTTGGGAGTCCATCAAAGGTGAGGAATACGTGGGAGGACACAATCCATTCGAGGAACAAGTTACTTGCCTCTGGTAACGTACTTTCGACTGAATGTTCCTCCCACGTATTCCTCATCACCCTCCCTGCCTGTCCCACAGTAGAATTTCCCATGCTACTACAGCTTTCGTTCCTTCAAGGCTGAGTATGGTTTTTCCAGTGGTTATGCGGGTATTTCTGCTGTAAGGGAAAAAACAGAACTGAAGCCAACGGGCGCTGTGCGTGCTATATATGCATTAGATTACATCATCCTCGAGACGGAGGCCATTGAGGGACATTGAGTCGCCGCCATCGACGCACAGCTGGATAACTAATATCAAAGATGAGGAATACGTGGGAGGACCATGCCACGTTTTCATTGGTGCTCGAGACAAAGTAGTCAGGAGACACTGGGTCTGGCCTGGCCATGTGGACAACGGATATCACAGAATATGGGACGCATTTTTTAAGGATAGTCGCAGCCACATCAGCATGGCGTGGCGCCATGGTGTCACAAGTAGTCAACAAAATAGGAGGTTGGAAATCACATTGTTTCACAAAATGTTTAAGACCAGAGCTAACACAAAAAATATATTTTAACAGATAAGAGAAACCCTACAAACCAGCATGTATCGTGGGACATTCCTTTGTGGGTAGGACTGGAAAGTGGACCAAAGAGTCAAGAAGCAAACTACCACATCCTGGTGGGAGCAGTCTATTCTGATCCAGAGTGTTTCCACAAAAATTGAACACACCTATCAGTAAATGGGATGGAATTAATCCATACAGGGATTTTAAACATACGAGCAAAAAGGGCTTGCGAATAGAGCTTTAAGAGAGCAAGGGTCTTTTGGGTAAACCCGAGTGGCCCTGGACCCACTCAGATGTGGTGGCATGGGCCTGGAAGTAAGATACCAGCAAGCGCAAGAGTGCTCACCAGACAAGATTTAGGTCCCCAACACATGGACACAATGAGGACAGTTGGTCAGTCAAGGAGGGCCAGTTCCTGTTTCACGGTCCAAGTGCCCAAAACGTTCAAAACTATGATACCGCTGCACACCTGTTGATTTGTGACAAACATAGTGATCTTGTTTGGTTTATTATTGTTATGTTTAATAAAAGCCACAAACTTTTAAGGCCAAATCAAAAACAAAGAGTCTGCATAATTTTGTATGATGCGTAATGTATATTTTGAATGCTACACAGAGGCTAGCGATTCCACAGCTTGTGACACCTTCAGCGTCCACACCCACTCAGCTGCCTTGCAAGAGGATGGCTTTAGATACGAACTACCCTCGATACTGGGGAGGGAGGAAGAGGGGTGGATGGACTTGAAGAGGGGAGTCTGGAGACACTGGGTCTGGGGAGGCCATGTGAACAATGGTCGCCCTTCGGAAGACACCTTTGAAGTGTACATGGTGTTTGGCAACTTGAGTGTTCCCACCCACCCAGCACCCTTACTAGAGCACGGTCATAGGTGTGAACTGCCATTGATACTGGAGGGGGATGGATGGGGATGAGGCGAGTGCAAAAGGGCACCAACAATTCTTTCATGACCTAAAGTATTTATGCAGCCTTTGAGCAGCTGGTGGCGAGTTTTTCTTGGTACCTGTTGATTTTGGGTTGGGCTGCATTTGTAGGGTACTCGTATACTGTGGCTGCCCAATATTGATAAAAAAGCTGAAGAGACCTTGAGTAACCTTGTTAGTTGCGCCCCACGTGAGTTGCTTGGATTTATCCAAAGAACAGAGTCATACTACATTTTTCAATGAGTTTTTTAATGCTTAGTTGCCTCTTCAATTCAAATTTGTATGTTACTTCACATTACATAATTCCCAGTGATTCACTTCAGTTGCAGTTTATAGTTGGATACTACATCAAATATCTCTTTGTTTAATAACAATTGTATCTCCCTCGACACTTGTTTCTCTATTCATCTCTAATGGTTCATCAGGAGGGCTGGCAATTTGCACGTCTAAGCATACAAACAAAAATGATGATGTGAGTATTTGGTTGCCCTTTCATATGAATGAAACCATTACATGCTGGTTTGTATAGACAGTCTAAATGGTGGTTTTAAGGTACTAAATTTACGTACTTGTTCTCTTTCTGTGTTTGTAGATATTGGGATTTTAGTGTATGGCATCTATGAATATTCGCTGTTTCGCTCATAATGACAGAGTGGTACCTGTAGGTATAATAATCATGTGCTTGATATTTCTAATTATAGTACATATTAGTGTATGTGATTTATTTCTAGCGTTAACAAAGCTTTCGCCTACATTATTATCTTTAGTGAGTGCTGCTAGCCCCTTTCGGTTGTGTGGCTAGATTAAAAAGCCTGCGTGTTAACCGCTGTAAAAATGTGTGTTCAAGATGGCTGTTTTTTAAAGATGGCGTGATGACGTGGACACGCTTTGCATCACATGACCACCCCATCACGCGGTCCGTCACCTTGCATCGGTTTGATTTTATATCACAAGCGGAATACTCTTATTCTAATGTTCGGTAACAAGGTTAACAGTACTACTATTCGTACAATGCTCAAGCTTGATGGAAATGACTGTTATAATTATAATTAAATATGTGAAATACAAACCAGTCATGTTGAATCATCATGCATATTCCGTGTGTGGGGCTCAACTAACACAAATGAACGCCATTGTTGTGCTTGCAACATACAGTACCTGAACACTCCTGCTTAAGTACCAATCTTTAAACATAGCTATCAGAGTACCTACATAATGTCAAGCATCTAATAGCTTGATTTCATAGGAAATGGTTAATTTCAGTATCCGAGTTCAACCCGGCATAACAACAGTCCATCATACAAATCCAAGTTGCTTCACGTTGTCTTAGAATTCTCTCACGATTTCCTCCTCTTGGTGGCATACTTACTCTTTCTAAACCAAAATATTTTTTATTGTCAATCCTGTCTTGTGTGTGTTCTTGATGGAAATGGTATGCCAATGGATATTTAATGTTTTTGTTTTTAATTGACCTCATGTTTTCTGCTACCCTGTTCTTTAGCAGGCAAATTGTACTGCCAATGTATAGTTTCGAGCATGTGCATCTTAAGCCATATATCACATACTTTGTATTACAATTGATACATTCTTGTATTTGATATTCCTGTCCGTTGGGCAATGATATCTTTGTGTGTACATTTGCCACATTTAAAATTCCCTTTCAGATTAGTTGGATTCCATAATTGTGGTATTCCTTTGTTGAGTATTTTGCCCTGAAAGTGAAATGGGCAAAGTCGTTTTTTCAAATTTTGAGCTTTCCGATAGGTTATGCACAGGGTTTCATCCAGGTGCTTTGTTAGATCCTCATCTAGTTTTAGAATCGACCAGTGTTTTGTCAGTAATTTTCGAAGTAATTTGGATTCAGAGATATAGGTTGTGATAAACCTGATTTTTTTCAGTTTCAACATTGGGTTTGAATTGAACTTTATTTTGGAGTAGTTCTATTCTGCTTCTAAGCATAGTTTTAGCATATGCTTGATGAAGTTTCCTGGTATCATAGCCTCTTGCTTGACATTTTTTCGTGGCTATCGTTGCATGTTTCTCCAGCTCATTGTTTTTGGTGCAATTCTGTTTAATCCTGAGGAATTCTCCATTAGGTATATTGTGCATGATATGGTTTGGGTGGTTACTCATGGCATGTAGGGTGCTATTTCCAGCTGTACGTTTCACATACAGAGTTGACTGAATTGTGCTGTATAGCTCTAAATCCAGAAAGTGGATTTTTCTTGTGCTTTCTTGCATAGTAAGTTTCAGGTTGTAGTTGTTGTTGTTCAGGTACCTGTAGTAAGTTTCCATTTAATCTTTAGTTCCATTCCAAATTACCAGAATATCATCATTGAACCTTCTCCAATAGATAATGTGATTGTCTTCTTTAAAAGATGGTTTTCTCCAGGCATGCTCCAACTCATAATGGCCCATATACAGATTAGCATAGCCTGCAATGAATTTAGCACCCATTGCACTTCCTTGCTTTGTCTTTTTTTGATGACCCTCAGACGAATGAGCGTGTTCTTGACTTACTTTTATACTTGTGGTTGCAGCACAGTGTGTGCAAATCCCCTGTACTGTCCGCTGTCACTGGAGAAATTGGCACGAATGGCTCGAACGACATAGGTGTTTACTCGACGAGCGCGACATCCAAGCCTCCCATAAAGCCACCATGTAAATGAATGGTAGGCCACCAGCCTGTACCACCTGTGAAAGAGAAACAAACATTTTATTTGAATAAACCAGATACGTGTACCACCTTAGTCGAAAATGCATCCTAAAGTCTATGGCATAGTAGCCCTTAGAAAAGTAACTTTCTGGAAAAATGTACTTGGGCATTGAAGTATAGACAGATTACAAAAGTGAACACTCATTCAAGCCAGAACGGTTTGGGCCATAGAGAAATATTGTTTTTTAGTTGAAAGTGAAAGACACGTAAGCGATGAACACTCTGATTTGCAATAAGCGAGAGAAATGTATTCAATTTACATACTAAATTCATTCGCCAGTGATCGATCGAAGTTACAACAATGTAGGAGAATAACCTCAGTGGTCAAAATGACATCACATCTAGAGTATACTAACTCGTTACTTGGATTGTAAGGGCGAACTGTTGCACAAAATTCGTGCATGAGCACCATCATAATCCTCAACACGGACCTTGTGAGGCAGGTTGCCCTGAAGTCATGCAGCTCAGTAACGCATCATGCTTTACTGGAACTGTCCTATTTTCTTCACAGAGAGCTGAGAAAAGGCTACTGCCCCACCATGGACGATCATCCCGTCCTGCAGTCGCTGAGAGCCGGAGCGACGTGCAACTGCAGGGGTTAAACCAACAAGCGACCAGGCCTAGACTGGTAAGTTTGGCAAGGACTTTGTCGAGGGTCATTGAGTACTTGCATCACTTACCAGTGGCCCCCTGGCACAGTCATCATTCTTTATGCACGAGAATCCCTAAAAAGATACTCACCTAAACTGGGCCAGCCTACGCTCCCTAGCTATTCCCGAAACCCCAAAGTCGCTCTACCTGCAAGGGTAGACCCTTCTCGAATAAGACAGAGTTCTTCATCACCTCAAGCCCCTTCCCGAACCGCTTAAGCTCCCTGAAGAGGAACTGCTTTCTCTCATTACGCACAACCACGCATTTTCAACAAACTACTGTACTTTTGAGTTTAAGGCTTCCCACTTTGTAGGGCTGGACTGCTTAAGTTAGGGATTGTTTCTGAAGAACTACCTAATGCTATCTTGGTGTTAACCTACACTTCTGTTGCAGGTTGCGGCTGTGTTTTCCCCTTTACTACATTAGGCGAAATGTAACTGTATATATGTTAAATAGTGACCGGCCTCTGTGGTAACTTTTATATTACTGTGTTTTATTTGTGTTTAATTATTAAGGCCTATAATAAATGTATATTTATTTTTAAATACACTTGTCTACGCATATTCTGTGGCGTTTTACTGTGTGTGCTCATTGTGGGCTTCCGATTACTCTCACCTCTCCTGAGACTTAGTCTTGACCGCCTGCCAAGCTACTGTGATTGGTGGTCTGGCTTGTCCAGAAGGTTCCCCTGTTCCACTAAACTAGGGTGGCCTCCTAATCTGCCGACCAAGTAACAGTATTGAAATCCAGCTTAAGAAATTGGTGTACACTGGTGGGATAAGATCGGAGGTACCCAGTGTTGTGCACTTGTGAAATACCCAGGTTACACCTAAACAAGAAACACAGTGACCTTCGTTTAAATTTAAACTGTAAGCCACCTGCCTCACTTATAGCATGGAAGCAATTGTCAATGTAACTTTAAGTGGTTCCAAGTATGAGACCCTAAGAAAGATCTGTGCATAGAGGCTTGTCAGCCTCTGGCACAGAAGCTGAAATGATCCAGAAGATCATGGAATGGCAGGAAAGACAAATCATAGCTTTACCCTCTTATGACAGTGCAGAAGGTGCTGGGGCCGTTCCAAGTAATAGTGCTGAAAGGACTGTTGCTGCCTTCATAGAGGAGATGGATGATGGTAGGGATGATGTAGAGTCCCATGTTTCTTTTGCTGGCTCTGTGGTCAAGGCCATTCTGGAATTCAAGAGACAAGAGCTACTATTTAAGCAAGGAGCTTGAATTTTGCATGGCTAAGCTAGAACTGGAGAAAGTGAAGAAACAGAAGGACACCAATTGGAGCTAGCCAAGTTACCAGCTGCCAATGGCTCCACTAGAGGATCTGGTAATGGGTCTGGCTCCTCCCCTCACCCGCAATTTCCTAAAGATCTGCTTAGTATGTATGATGACATGAATGGCATCATGCCAGGGGACCGCTCCGGTGGTGATAGTGCACCGTACAAAGGTCCTTTAACATTAACATTGACTGGCTGACTGCACCTGAGTATGCATGTGAAGTGCAAGAAGGTGTGGATGCTGATAAGAGTGCATGGTTGCTCAGTCGGGTACCCCATTCTGGCTGCAGTGCCATTATGGAAATGGCAAAGGCTGACAGAAAAGACTTTGTGAAATTCAAGCAAACTCTGGTGTTGAAGTTTGGGAAGATTCCTGGCCAATACATGAAAAGATTAAGAAATTACAAAGAGAAAGAAGGTAATACTTGGGTTTCATATATGATTAATGCCTTAAAATACTTGACTGGTTGGGTGGAAGGTTACAAGGTCCCCTCCTTTGAGGGTGTGATTTGTTTAGTCACACTTGAACATATTTTTGCTTCTTGTTCCCCTGTGAGAGTGTCCCATGATGACAGGCATGCTTCTGGTAAGCTGGAGGGGGGGAAGCACAAACAAAGAGGGTGGAGGTACTGATAAATCTTACTCCAATAAGGGCAACAAAAAGCCTAATAAGGGTATGTCCCATGAGAATGTTCAGGGTAGTGGTATTGATCCTCCCAAGCATAGCTCTGGTTACAGTAAGCCTCCCTATGTCCCATGACCCAGTGGATCTTGTGTGGCTTGTGGAGGAAGTGGCCATGTGTAGGGGGGCCTCAGATGTAAGGTCAAAACTCTCCAAGTCTGGCCTTCCCCTCTTTTAGAGCCACTAGCGAGATACCTGGACAAAGTGCTGCAGCCTTTGATCCAGAGCACAGGCAAGTACATCAAAGACACAATGCATTTTCTACAGAAATTGAAGGAAGTACAGTTTGTGCGATAAAGGGATATCCTCTTTACAATGGATGTGATCTCATTGTACACCAACATCGTACATGAGGCAGGACTGGAGGGAGTCGAATGGCTGTTATTATGCTCCGCTGAATGCCAGGGGGATAGGCTTTTTGTCCTGACTCTCTTGAAGATAGTCCTAATGAACAATTTTTTTCAATTCCAGGACAAGTTCTTTTTGCAACTCTCAGGCACAAGCATGGGAGCCGCTATGGCTCCAACGTATGCCAATGCATACATGTTCTATCTTGAACATGAACATGTTTTGACATCTCCGAGATGGACTCAACACCTACCAATGTTCGTAGGATACATAGACAATGTCTTCGGGATCTGGTCTGGTCCGGAGGTAGAATTACACGCCCGTTTCAGCATGATGAATAACATGCATCCAAGGATTAAATTCACCACCACCATGAGCAGAACAAGGATTAATTTCCTAGACGTGGAGATATATACTAAAGATAATTCCTTGGAAACAGAATATAAACAAAGAGTACTGACAGGAACAGTTTACTTATGGCTACTAGCTTCCACCCTAAAAGGACACTCAATAGTGTTCCCCTGAGCCAATTCTTTAGATATCATAGCAATATCTCATCAACTGATGAGTATAGGACACGGTCAGCACTACTATGGGAGAAATTCCATGAGAGGGGTTATGACAGTACCCTTAGCTCTGACATCTCAACAAAAGCGGAGAACATTGAAAGAGATACCTTACTTACACCTAAACCAGCCAAGGAGGGGGAAGTGCTGGTGTATGTTACGACACACTCACGTCAGAGCCCAAGGATTAAGAGTATCATTAAGAAGAACTGGCCAATGTTACAAATGGACCTACAACTTCAGCCGCTATTTAGGCAACTACCTATCTGCACGTACCGAAACAGCAGAGCATTAAGGAATAGCCTGGTGAAGGCCGAAATCCAAACCGGCAGTACAAACAAAAAAGAATACAAGGGCACCCAACCATGCCACAACTGCCAACATTGCAGTAACATCATAGCTGGCAATCAGATTTCACACCCTCACTCTGGTAAAATCATCTGGCTCAAACACTCATGCATATGTGATGCTAAGAACGTGGTGCACGCTCTCAAATGTCCGTGTGGTTACTATTATGTGGGCATAACAACAAGAAAAGCAAAACTGAGGTGGACAGAGCACAAGTCAAGCATTTGGACTAAAAATCTCAAATCCCCAGTAGCGACACATTTTGTTGAAGCAAGACACACTGTGACACAGCTGAAATGTGTGATCCTCGAAAAGGTCACCTTGGGAAACAGAGGAGGGGATGTAAAGAGAGATGCTCTGGATTGACCTGCTAGACTCTATTTACCCAAGAGGTATGAACTGTGAATCAGACCTTATGTGCTTTGTGTAGTAACAGGAGTTAGTCTATGTATAATCAAATGTCATGGAGACTGTTTTTGAAATGGCAACATTGTTGATTATCTTGCCTCTGTATGATGGTGTGATGTATAAGCATAAGACATGCCATACAGACAAACCAAATGGTGTGGGGACTGTTTCAGAATGCCAACATTGCTGATTGTTTTAATCTTGTTTGATGTTGAAATGTATTAGCATGGGACATAATTTGGCACAACCACTCAGTGGGATGTGAGTAAGGACATTGGAAGGACACACCTACCGCTGTGATGTCTTAGAACACTAATGGACACTTTAGATTTACTGGAGGTTAACAAATAACTTCCACACAGTTTTTGTGAAGATACGCGTTAGAATATGTGGCATAATAGCACTAAACATTGATTACTGGAGGTTAACAAATAACTTCCACACAGTTTTTGTGAAGATACGTGTTAGAATATGTAGCATAATAGCCCTAAACCTTGCGTTTCTAATACACCAATATTAGATACTGAATGTCCCGCATAACTAGATTTCAGTCGGATATCATGTAGCATTTAGTGTATTTATGTGGCTTTACTTTAGACCCTCCAGACTGGACACGGAGGAGGTGGTGCAGCTTGGACAACGTTGCCAGCACTAGGCGTACAGTATGTGATGAAACGTACATCTACCTGGTGTTTTAACTTTGGGAGGAGGGATACTCAGCCATCATGACGGCTGACGACACCCCCTCCTACTCCCACAGAGGGGACGTGTAGCACGGTACACGCTCTAACTCACAGAGAAGTGTGACTTCTCATTTGAAGAAGCTCACTCTTGACAAGGTGGGATATGGGGCACTGAACCGATTTTTATCGGGTGGTCGCCTTATTCCCCGCCATTCGTATATTTTAGGTACGGCAGATGTTGGCCTTACATCGTTGACACAATACTGTATCACCCCGACAAGTGGACGACATACATAGAATCTTTATGAACATACTTACATTCCGATCAATTTACTTTTTCTACCCATGTTATCCACATCACTTGCAATGTTTAGGTTTTGTTTGCCATTAGCAACACTCCATGTCTCACACCAATATGGTAGAGTCTAACATAGATGCGCATGCGCACTGTGTTACTTAGTAACACAGCACGCATTAGCCCAGCGAGAGACGTGCGAACCAGACGCCAAGCAGAGTCACTGGCACCAAGACTGTGAGGTGAGCAGCGTTTTCGGCTTAGACACGATCAGACATTTGGATACTTATAGATTCACAGTGCCTAACATCTTAATCAACGGGGTGCTATGATCGCTGCCCCCATAAGCCTTTTGTAAATGGGGCTTGACCTTATGAGGTTTGCTTATGAACTTCCCTGCTTTAATCTTTACAACCCCTCCAGCTTACCAGATACTGAGTATCCGAAGTGTATATTTAAAGATTAGCAAAAAGGCTATAATCCCTAACCAGTTACTCTTATTTCTGGTTAAAGGTCTTTTAAGTAGCTTGACTACTCGACTTCACCATACAGCGAAGCTGCCCGTGGTACTTCAGGGTGCATCGCTACTGTTTCACAGACACGCCTGCCACCTAGCACGCTAGTGCTCTACCCTGCCTCGTAAGGCCAGGACTCCGATCTACAGGACTGGGGAGCACCCCCTTTGGGATTGGAGGTGAGTGATGAGATTTTACAACATGACAACCCTGATCTAATTCAAACACTCTCACACAGAATTAATATCAGGCTTCCTGTGTCACCCCCCACAGGTACTACATTGAATTGGATTAATAAACACACAGGACCTGCATGCTCTTAAGGCCCTGAAAAAGGATCTTATGATGATTCGAAACACGTTGGCATAACTCTAAATACAACACCTATGAGTGGAGCCTATTAGGATGTTTTACTACTGGACATTTGAATCACTGTAAACAGCAGTGAATACTTGTGTGAAGACGATAAAACACAACTGTATACTGTATAATTTTGAATTTTATGTTATGTGAAATCAAGTTTCTTTGAGAATTACGGTATTTAGAACCTGATTGTTTTGGAATTAGGTGGTGTCAGAGATGTTCAACTTTTTGCTTTATTGTATCCGTTTTTGAATTATATGTATGAAAAAGCACTGAGTATATGTCATGTATTTGAAAGTATGCATTGACTAGAAAGTTATACACTCTAAGAAGGTATTGATTATCCACCAAATTACTGAGACTCACTTTTCACTAAGAACTTAGGGATTTTATTTCATATCCCATTGGAGTGCTTGTAGAGGTTATCTGGGAGCCTAGAGTCTCAGAGGCCTATGCTATTATAATAACAAGCACTACTTTAAAGACAGTGTGCTAATCAATGGAGTTGACACCCCTGCCCTTAGGGATAGTGGGGCCAGCAGAACTGTAGTGGATTCCACTTTGGTAAACCAAAAGGAGCTTGCCAGAACTCCCTTGATGCCCACCAAGTTAGCCGATGGCCCCCCTCTCAAGTTCCCAGTAAATCTAACCATGAATGGTACAGTAGTAAGGATACCTGTGAGTGTACAGAGGCAAGTCCCTGGAAATGTTCTGCTGGGGAATGACCTCAGAGACTTGGGTCTCATGGGGGACACAGCGGAAAGACCATGCACAAGGTCACAAACAAAGGCTGCCTTGGCCAAGTCCAAGGCTGAGCCAAGGCCAAAGGGGAAACCCAAGGCTAAGGGAGTCAAAAGACTTAGAAGAGTGAAGCCCGCTGTGGAGTAAAGGGCGCGGCTGTTTTCTGCTGTGCGGCTGGAGAACTGACTCTGCTGTCTCAGCCTGCTTACCTGACCTGGGAAGTTCTGCTCTGCTCCGATTCACGTTAGTCTGACGGCTGGAGCCGTCAGCAGTTGAAGCGAGCGAGGTACCCAGAACTGCTTCCTGACTCGTCACGTGACTGGAGTCACATGACCCACTCTTGCCACTCCCCCAGGAAATCCTCATAAAAACTGCAAGCCGCGGCCCTTGTGGCGTGAAGCCCGCTGTGGAGTAAAGGGCGCGGCTGTTTTCTGCTGTGCGGCTGGAGAACTGACTCTGCTGTCTCTGCCTGGTTCCCTGACCTGGGAAGTTCTGCTCCGCTCCGATTCGCGTTAGTCTGACGGCTGGAGCCGTCAGCAGTTGAAGCGAGCAAGGTACCCAGAACTGCTTCCTGACTCGTCACGTGACTGGAGTCACATGACCCACTCTTGCCACTCCCCCAGGAAATCCTCATAAAAACTGCAAGCCGCGGCCCTTGTGGCGTGAAGCCCGCTGTGGAGTAAAGGGCGCGGCTGTTTTCTGCTGTTTGCGGCTGGGTGTGGCGGTAAGTGCTATTTTCACTAACAGCAACTCTCTTACACAACTCAGTCGACCATTATTGTACTCTGTTGTGTGCGTGATCGACTACTAAATGGAACTCACTAAACCACGCACCCGCCTTCAAGGCAAATTAGAAGAAACGGTTACTTTGGCAAACAAAAGCCCGATTCAAACTCTGATAAAAGGAAAGCAAATACTGAAATTAAACTCAAATCCGCAAGTAGATGTGATGACGGATATACACCGGCCCGAAGATCAGGCCCGAAATCCATTAGCAATTTCACAAACTCCTGTATGCACATTGTCGTCAATACAGATAATACAGGCCCTTGAGCCCGATTCCCTTTTACCGCCAGTTCAATCAAATTATACACTCCCTCCTCACGCTCTTCCAACCTCTAATTTTAAATTGCCTTTACCTGTAAGTTCTACTGAACTTATACAAACAGAAACGGAAACGACTATCCAAGACAAGGCTGATAGATCAACACCTAAGACCCACCATGATCCTACATCTTTGCTCTTTATAAAACAATCATGCCGTATCACAGCACATCCTCATCAACCAGCTGAATCAGCTTGTAACCCCATTTTAGAGGATCCTTGCTACACACCAACCCTTAGGGAACGAGCAAAAACAGCCAAATAACAATGGCAATCGACTTATTTACCAATTGATACGATCAATAGCGAGAAATCCAAACCACTTTCAGTTCGCATCGCGCATCTTTCCCTGCGATATAACCGAGATTGATGCGATTATGGATTCACAAGAGAAAAGAGAAGAAGTTTGTGGAGAAATATTGATTCATACTCCAATTCCAAAAGTCAATACTTCAACACCAATTGCACCGAAAAGATCTCAGGTACCCACAAGAAATTCCTCAAAGTCCACCCAAGAACTAATGGAGAACGATTCCTTTTCTTCACATAAGATCTCTGAAGTATCCAACGACGTCCAGGAGTGACCGGAAAGACTTCCAACCACGATGTTAGATCTTCAAAACTCGCTAGTAGCTGTACTATCTGTAGCTATGATCCCTTTTCTAAAATTGCAAGCAGCAATGGTGGACTCGACTAAAGACCAAGCTACTCTACTAGCCATGATCATGACAAAGCAAACTCACCTAGAAAGCTTTATTGGAACCATTCAGGAACGACTAAATTATGAGGCAGAGGCATCGAGATCATGGCAAAGCCGTCTGGCTGAAGTTGCGAGAATCGATTGTGCTGACAAACAAAACTTGATGGAGACTATCTTCTATTACTAAAAAAATGCTGGACGAAAAAATCAAAAAGCAGTCGCAGGTGTTGCCCCAATCTATCTGGACAACAAAACAAACCCAAACTGTAACTAGTCCTGTCCAAACATATGTCCTCAAAATAGATTAGAAACTATTCTAACAATGCCTATCTCTAATGCTGAACCGGCAATATGCACCCCGTTTGATATCATTGATCTGACAAAACGAGGCCTAGTGGGAAAAGAACCTCACCCTAAATCAAATACAAGAAAGAACCCAAAAAAAACCCAGACAGGCTCACGGGGCATTCTTAAGGAAAATGCAATCCGTGCACAAATCTTTGCAAGAGAACACAATCAAGAATGCACTAAAAACAACGGCAAAGCCCACAAACCCGGTAGCTGCTGTTACCACTACTCCAACTGATATTAGAGTGAACAGGCCAAGTAAACGTGAAGACCAGCCACAGTCTGAACCATTAGATGCATTGTTGGCGGTAATTAATCAAGACACCTCTATTAAAGTGACCTCACCATCCCCAGACAGTGAGAGTGGTACTGAGGAGGATTCAAATCATGAGGTCTCAACTCAGGAGAACTCCATCTCCTTGGATCCACAAGACGATGCATTTCTTGTCCTCGATGAATGTAAAGAATCATCTCTCGGTCACTCAGATATGAGCTCCTCCACTCGGGACTCAACAAACATTTCTTTGGAATACTCAGGTGTCAAACGACGAATCATGGCCTCATGCAGAAACGAAAAAGAAAACAAGCTATAATGTGACCTTACCCCCCCCAACTGGATCCACAATTAGTCAGACCAACTTTTCTTAACCCGACAAAAAGATCTTACGCTTTCAGAATATCTCTAGCCCCCATTCCGACAAATATCGACGAGCCTATATCACAAAATAGAGCTAATGTTCTACGACTACTACAGGCTATCCCACAATTAGCCGACATCAACTCTCGAGACATTGATGTGATTCTCTTTCCTAACAAAGAACGAATGGAAGCAGTACAGATTGATTTTTATTGCAAAGAACTAATGTACCGCGTATTGTCCACTAAGCAGCAATTGGAAATTCTAGGTTTTGAAGCTGAAGAAATTATTGTGTCGAATTTAATGGCTCGGAATAAATGCAGCAATAAACTCGCGATGATCGATTCTTTTTACTACAACGAAACGAATACACATAAAGAAGCACAAAATGCACAGATAAATCGTAACGACTTGCCCTTTATGTTAAGACATAATGGTGGTGAAAACTCTTTGACATACACAAATGAGGCTGTGAAGAAACGAGGGATATGGCGTGACCAAGATTGGAATTCTGATACCAACTCAAGATCCAATATGAGGCATGAACAACGGCCCCAGAACAAGAAAACCTACCTATAACAACCAACAGGAACATAGACCCAGGTGAGCTCAGTCTCTTTATGCTCCTGGAATTCTAGAGGCCATAAAAACCTTCTCACTGAAGGCTCAATTGAGCTTACTGAAATTGATATAATATGCCTACAGGAAACTTGGTTAATAGAAGAAGTAGTCTGTGAAGGTTTTATAACCTTTATAAATCCCGCAATTACTTCACAACAAGGCCGACCGGCATCAAGCATGTTGATCCTCGTAAAAATTACTCCTTCATGGATAATTGTATCAAAGAAGAACATTCACCCTTGGGCACAATACATGACCATTCTCATACCGACTCCTAACAAAGATTTAGATCAGTGCACAAAAAACATCTGTGTTACCATCTTCAATATATATTGGAACCCGACTGCGATGAACGACAACAAGTTCCTTGATTCCATATGTGACGAAATTGATAATATTGCCTCCTCTAACCATGGAGCAGAATTTATAATTACAGGGGATTTCAACATCCATTTATTCGATAAAGAAGGTCAAAAATTGGAGTCAAATGCATTATCAGCCAGACCCAAAAAATGGGTTAAAGAACTATCCATCCGTAATATCTCATTACTTGAACCCACTGTGAACAACAAAGGAGTGCCTCTGCCGACATGGTCACGAGAAAATACATCTATCATCGACTATATCTTTACATCGGAGGGATAAGAAACCTAATCACGTCTACTGCTAATGTTCCTCAGTCCACCAGTGATCACCACCAAATAGGAATCACATGGAACACAGTAAGAACAAAATACCCACGAATAACCTTGCCAGCTCAGGAGATTAATAATGGTCTTAATAAACTCTGTATCAAAACTCAGCAAATACCTGGCATATTAACAACATTTAAAGAGTCCCTGCTTCAGGATCAAACAAAACTGAACTACAGTTGGATTCTCGAGAAATATTATCAACCAAGGTACAAGAAAAACAAATTTAAAAATTCACATAGACATCAATTTAACTCAGAAATCGCATTGAAGAAAAAATCTCTTCAAAAACAAATTAGGCTGCAAAAAAAAAAACCGAAAGAACCTGATTTTGAAAATAAAAGAAAAACAAAAATATTCAAATGCAATTAAAGCAATCAAGGCCCAAATGCAACAGAATGATGCCGAAGCAATCCTAGCTGCACTCAAACAGAAAAACACGAGGCAATTATGGTCGTTGCTGAACGATTCCTCCAAAGCAACTACCATGATCCAAGAAGGCGAAGATCAGGAATGGACTAAGCACTTTACAACACTCTATAACCCCAATCCTAATGATACATTAACCGACTCAACACAAAATGAGAGTTCTTGGAATCTCAATTGGGACGTAGGAGATGTAAGAAATACCATCATGGCTCTAAACCCCTCTCGAGCTCCGGGACCCGATGGATTATCAAATGCTGTGCTCAAAGCAAGTCCAAACGAATGGACAGCCTTCTTCATTCTTCTTCTTCAACTCATTGAAAAATCTAAACAAATCCCTCGTAGCTGGACATTGGCTGTTTTGATCCCTATCTTCAAAGCTGGCGATCGCAAAAGCCCTTCAAACTACAGACCCATAGCCTTGCTGGATCCTTTGGGGAAATTATTTGCGGGATATCTTGTAAAAAAACTCAACAACTGGGCTGAGGTGAATGCAAAGCAAGAAAAAAGGCAAACTGGTTTCGTCAAGAAAATCGGAACAAACGTCAATCTCCTGCTATTGAACTTGATCAAACACGAGGCAATAACCAAGAAACATCAAGTATATGCCATCTTTATAGATTTAAAGATGGCTTTTGATTCAGTGAACAGACCAAAGCTTTGGTCCAAGCTTACTGCCTGGGGATGTCCAGCTTCTATTTTTAATCCGATCAAGCAACTCTACTCAAATACTTCTGTCAGAGTCCGATTTGAAAAAATCTCAATCTGGTAAAACGACGGAATGGTAACCCCTCCCATTCACACTTCCGATGGTTTGAAACAAGGATGCCCATTGGCAGCTTGCCTTTATAATCTGTACACCAATGAATTTAGCGAAAAAATCCAAAATTCAGCGGCAAATCCTCCAAAAATGAACAACGAGTGTATCCAGACACTAATATATGCCGATGATATTATTATTTTGAACAAAACTTGTATCGGGTCTACAAAAATCTCTTGATAAAGCTCAAAAATTCATGCTTGTAAATGACCTGGTAATTAACAGCAATAAAACCAAGACAATGAAACTCGCCTCACGAAAAAACAATAAATCCCAACCTAATCTAAAAATATATCTAGAAAGAAACGAAATCGCTACAACCACGTCAATGAAATATTTGGGTGCAATGATTAATTCTTCCGCAAACAAACAAGATTGGAAAAATCATATTGAGGGAAAAACCAGATCCCTGGCCACAATAGAAAGAAACCTACAATAGCCTTGTATAAACAAAAAGTAATTCTGATCCTGACGTATGCAACCGAGTCTCTGATCAACCAAGAAACTATACACTGGCCCAAGTATGAAGCATTGTTTTGGAGAAAAACTCTATCTCTCCCAAAGTCTTTCCCGATGGCAAGAATCCATTATGAACTAGCTATTCAATCCATCAAATCAATAGTTTTGTGGAACCAAATGGACCTCCTCAGGAAAATAATTTCCAAAGACAAGATTCCATCACTGGAAATCCTGACAGAAAAAAAAAATCACCACTACACATTACAGCACTGACCAAATGGGCTTCTGATATCAAAATGAAAATGCAAGCCGAAGATATCTCTGAGGAAATGTTGATCAACAGACCACAATACGCAAAGCGTAAAATACAGACCAATGATTGGATCCAAACCATAGCTGATCAAAATAAATACAAAAGATATTTAAAATGTCAAACAGAAACAAGAGGTCTTCATGAATTGCCTGCTTATTTAAATCTCTTCCCGGATTGGAACATTCGTGATCTGTTTCTCCGTTTCAGGCTTAACATCTTACCAACTCGTGAATATCATTCGATGATGGACAAATCAAATAAAATAACTCCTGATTGCCGTTTCTGTAAAGACACTAACTGCAAGGAAACTCTATTCCATTTGATTATGATCTGCCCGGCACGGAAGGATCAAAGATCTTTGCACAGAGATTATTTTGGGATATCGCATAAGCAATTAACAACTCAAGAAAGATGGGACAATTTGCTAAAATGTTGACAATAATTAAATTTTGGTTGGAAATCACTAAGGAAAATTCGAAATGAATGAATGAATAGCAAATATTGATTGTTACTGATGCTCTCTTTCTATTGTTAGTAGTGTAATACAGAAATGAAAAGTTTGCAAAACCAAACAAAACATTTTAAATAAAAAAAAATAAAAAAGAAGAGGGAAAGAGAATATTTCCCCTAACTCAACTGCCACTGAGGTGGTGGTAGTTGGCCAAGCACCTGAACCTGACGAGGAAGAGGTGCTGCCTGAAATACGCAACCCACGTGACTCTCCTGAACTGTATTGGTTGAAGGTGGTCCTGATGGGGAAGAGTTTAACAAGGGCCAACATGAGTACCCATCTTTAGAAGGACTAAGGAGACAGGCATGTTCTCAGCTTGAGGGTGAACCTCCTGGGACACAAGATTTATTGGGAAGATGGGCTCCTGTACAGTGAGCCCACAGAGTCTACTGAAGGTGACCATAGGAGGCTGGTGGCCCCTTCAAGTAAGACCCTTCCTCCTACAACTGGCTCATCAAGTTCCTCTAGCTGGTTACCTTGGGATCAAGAGAACCAGGCAGAGGCTATCGATGCATTTCTACTGGCATAAAAAGGGAGTGCAGATAGAAGGCCATTGTAGGAGTTGTGCCACTTGCCAGATTTCTGGTAAAAGTGGTTTAACAATCCAGGCTCCTCCATTGGTGCCACTCCCTGTGGTGGGCATGCCATTTGAGAGGTTATGGATCGACATTGTTGGTCCTCTTGACCCTCAGACATCCTCTGGCAATAGGTTTATCTTGGTGCTGCTTGACCATGCCACCAGATATCCTGTGGCCATCCCATTGAAGACAGTGACTATCAAGTCAGTTGCTAAAGCATTACCTGGAATTTTTACTAGGGTTGGATTTCCTAAGGAGGTTGTGTCTGACAGAGGCAGCAACCTCATGTCTACGTACATGCAAGCCATGTGGAAAGAGTGTGGTGTCACTTATACGTTTTCCTCTGCTCATCATCCACAAACAAATGGCTCAGTTGAGAGATTTAATAGGACTACGAAGAGCATGATTGGGACGCTGGAAGAAACTCAAAGGAGAACGTGGGGTCTCCTGTTACTATGCTTACTCGTTGCCTACAGAGAGGTACCTCAAGAGGGTTTTAGTTTCAGCCCATTTGAGCTTCTTTTTGGTTACCATGTAAGGGGACCACTGGCCATAGTCAAGGAAGGGCGGGAGCTCC